>NW_003852603.1:1566940-1640734 GCF_000181295.1 Otolemur garnettii | reverse complement strand
GTCGTCACAGGTTGCGGGGTTGGGCCATCTGTGCAGAGTGACGTCGTCACAGGTTGCGGGGTTGGGCCATGTTGTACTCATGGCCGTGCTCTCAAACTGTCTTCCCACCATCCTTGCTTTAGATGGACCCTGAGTCCTCAGTATTTGGGGTTCAATCTTTCTCTTGACTTCATTCATTCATTTGGCAAACAAACTGTCACTGCACAGCCGTTATGTTCCAAGTCACGTGCTAAGCAGTGAGGACGTGGGAGTGAAAAGGCATGGCCCTTGTCCTCATTCAAGGCACGGCAATGTGGCACCTGCCCAGGTCCCCTTCACAGGGCCACTGTACCCAGGCACCAGCTTGGGAGTACTGGCTGCTGCAGGAGCACCACCCTCTCCTTCTCTCGGAAATTGGCCTTGGACAGTTCACACTCTGGGATCAGACTGAAACTGGACTCCAGCCGAGACCACATCCTGGCTCAGCTCCTGCCCTGCCTTGTTCCCTCCCTCCCCTTCTCCTGAGAGTCTTCAGCCAGGAAAATCACTTTATCAGGAACTCCCATCTCAGTCTTCTTCCAGGGCCACAATTGAAGGTATTTAGAAACAATAACCAATCTAATCTCTTTCATCAGAATCCCCTGTCCTTCTCTGACACGTGTGTGCAGACTCATATGTATTTTACTTTATACACAGTGAACAAACACAAATGTCTTGCCTTCCATAGGTCTGTGTGCCTATATCCATCCAGAATGTATTTTATTTTATTCTGTTTTTAGAGACATGGTCTTGCTCTGTTGCCCAAGCCAGAGTGCAGTGGCACGATCATAGCTCGCTGCCGTGTCAACTGCTGGGCTCAAGCTCTTCTTTGGCCTCAGCCTCACAGGTGCACACCACCATGCCCGGCTAGATTTATTTTTTCTTTTGTAGAGATGAGGTCTTGGCTATGTTGCCCAAAGTGATCTGGTGGGAACTCCTGGCCTCAAGCAAACCTCCTATCCTGCCCTCCCAAATTTCTGGGACTACACAGATGTGAACCACTGTGTCCAGTGCCAGAATATGCAGAAGGTGCAAAAAAAAAAAGTCATAAATTTTAAGAAAGAAAAAAATGTATTCAATTGTAATACTTAATGTATACAATAACAAAAGGCGGATACAAGTCACCTGGAGCACCTCTTGTAACAACTGCAGAAGTTAAGTGGGCTGTATTACTAATTTAATGTTGTTTTTTCCTTTCTTAAAATGTGTATGTATTTTTTGGTACTCTCTGCCTTTTAAAAGGTGACCTTTAGGACTAAAATATAATTCTTCAAACAGGCAGTGGGCTAAGTGCTTTGTATTCTGCAATATCTGGGTCCTGCCTTGGAGCTTGTTGCAAAGCAAAACAAAAGAAGGCTGTTGCTTGTGAGGTTCCGGAACACCATCCCTGGTAGTAGCAGGAAAGCGGAAGGAAAACTTAGAATAACATACTAGTTACCCTTTTAAATTTCATTTTAGGCTCAGCGCCTATAGCTCAACCGGCTAAGGCGCCAGCCACGTACACCTAAGGTGGCGGGTTCATATCCCCAGCCCGGACCCGCCAAACAACAATGACGGCTGCAACCAAAAAATAGCAGCCGGGCGTTGTGGCGGGCGCCTGTGGTCCCAGCTACTTGGGAGGCGGAGGCAAGAGACTCGCTTGAGCCCAGGAGTTGGAGGTTGCTGTGAGCTGTAATGCCACAGCACTCTACCCAGGGGGACAGCTTGAGGCTCTGTCTCAAAAAAAAAAAAAAAATTTCATTTTAAAATACTAAGTGAATTCATATGAAAGCTTGAGGCAGGAAGGAAAGAGGAGGTTAAGAGCATGGACTTGGAGGTCTAACCACGTTAGGCTGGCAGCCGTCCTGCTGAATTCTAGCTGTGTACTCCTGGGCAAGCTACTTAACAAGAATGGATGCTTACCAAGGGTGTTTTGTGTGCTAGGAGCAGTTCTAAGGGTTTTCTGTGTGCTGCTTAATGCTTTCTGGGATTATCACACTCACCAATAACATCACTATTATTATTAACCCATTGTACAGATGAAGAAATTGGGGCACAGAGAGATTCACTTGCCCAGGATCAAACAGCAAGTGGTTGCAGTGAGATCTGAACTCACAGAGGCTGACTGCAGACCTCTTAACTTCTACACTCAATTTCTCAGAGGCTCTAGTTGTAGCAGGCTTGTTATTTATGAAAGAGCCCTATTTATGGCAATAGGTAAAGAGTATACTTATTTTGAGATAAAAGCAAACATAATAAAAAATCTAAAACCTGAAGAGTGGTCTATTTTTATTAACTCAGAGAAAAAGCAAGGCATTCAGTTCATGCTCAGATATCCACTGTCATCAAGAAGGCTGCCTTACTTTTCTGTTGCTATACAGTAAATTACCACAAATTTAGTGGCTTAAAACAACACAAATTTATCTCAAGAGTTTCCAGACATGGCTAACTGGGTTCTTTGCTCAGAGTCTCAGCCAGTGAAATCAAGCTGACAGCTGGGGCTGAGATCTCATTAAAACTTGGGGTTCTCTTTTAAGTTCACTATGTGTGCTGGCAGAATTCTGTTGTTTATGGTCATAGGAGAAAGGCCCTCAGCTCCTTGGGGGGCTACCATTCCCCGTCTGTGACCCTCTTCACATCATGGTTGTTGCTTCTTCAAAGCCAAGGGAGGGGGGGGAGTCTCTATTGACTTCCCCTTCTCTGCCCTGTGGATTTCTTTTAAAGGCCTCACCTGATTAGTTCAGGTCCACCCAGCACAATCTACCCTTTGATTGGCTTAAAGTCGACTTTAGATTAGAAACCTTAATTATTACATCTGAAAATATTTCTTTAACATTGCCGCATAATGCAACCTACTCATGAGAATGGTATCCTGTCATATTTTCAGGTCCTGCCTATACTCATGGGGGGATTATACAAAGTGGTTGCACCATGGGGTAAGAATCTTGGGGGCCATTATAGAATTCTGCTTACCATAAAGGTTCTATCTATGAGAAAATCAAGAGATTTTAAATAAGAGAATGGGATCTCGTTGAAATGAAAGTTGAAGTCCTCATAATTTCAGCACAAGCTCCAGAAAGATATCATAGGACAGAAAACTATGTGGCTCGGGGTCTGAGCCTTCTTTGCTGAGATCTGGGCATTGCTTTCTTGTCTTTGTTGTTGCTTAAGAAAACTGGCTCTGGATGATGGATGAGACCTCCGGTCTCCATCAGACCCCCCTTTGCTCAGACAGTGTCCCCATGTAGGCAGGGCTCCAGCTGACACTCCCACTTGGGCTCTGTGCCTGGCAACGGGACACAAGCAAGCATTGCAGATGGTGCCCACCTTGCTGTGGCCTCATCCCATTACTTTCCCTGCAGGTGGACTCTGGGTAGGCCCACCTCAGACATCCAAAACTGTGGCCTCGAGGATGTGCAATTGGGAAACTGGCTCATGAGGAGAAAGTAAAAATGAATGTGTTTTTCATCACAGCTAAAGCAGGGAGTTACTGGAAAATGAATTACAACAGACCCTCTGTGAGTTGACCAGTCAAGGGACTGTAACAAACTGGTCAACAGATGGAGGTGGTCAACATAAGGCTCGATACGTACGTGTGGTGGTCATCCTAGGAGTGGTCAGCGTGGGGAGGTGGTCAGCTGTGGAGGTCCTATTCTAATCTGTAAGGTCTGCTTGAAGCAAAGTCTAGTCACCTAAGGGTTTATGGTTCTCTGAGGTAAAAACCTGAAGAAGAAAGCTAATGAAATATTTCACAGCTTGGGAATTTAGTGAGTACCTACTGACAGTGAGGACTAAGAGAGAAAGTAGGCAGTGGAGAAGAATGACCTTTCAAATGTTATTTATACTTGCACAAATGACTTTCTGGTGGCTCATCATGTAATATGAACAATGCTACATTTTTTTCTGAATAGGTTTGTTTGGTAATAAACAGAATAAAAGTCTCATTAGCATCCATCCATCCATAATTTAGTCATTTATTTATTTAAAAAGTCTCTGTTAATTATCTTTTTGGGGAATGAGGCCTCCAGTTGATCATCTCATGAGCAAAAGATTTGGAAGACATTATCCTGGTCTTTAAGTCACTTACATTTCATCAAAGAGATGAGAATCTATCCAGGGCCTTTAGGGAATTTGGGGTCAGGAAATTATTTTCTTAGGCTACTTTTGTAGGTGATGCCAATCAGAGGATTATCTTCTCTGAATGAAACTCCAATCACCCATTTGTCCAGTATCATATTAATCAAGCTTCTAGATGAATTCTGATGCTGTATTGACCCAGGAAAACAAGTTCCTACCCAACATGGTAAGCTGCTGCTCATTATTTATTATTATTATTTTTTTTGCAGGTTTTGGCCGGGGCTGGGTTTGAACCCGCCACCTCTGGCATATGGGGCTGGTGCCCTATTCCTTTGAGCCACAGGTGCCACACTGCTCATTCTTTAAGTATAATTATCCCTTCTTCTATAATTTTTAGTGATGACTTGTTTTTTCTTGCTGTTGTATTCCAAAATGGGCTGAGTTTTGTTTTCAGGCTAGCCCTGAGCATGTTATAATGTATTTATATATTTACACATGAACTCGCCAGGGCCACATTTTACATTTCACATGTTATAATCCGGGCTCTCAGTGTACATTTTGCACATAGTGGGAACTCAGTATGTTTCTTAAATGTTGATTAGGTTCAATGAAATGAAAACTAGTCAATTAAACAATAAAAAAATTGATTGATCAGATTTTTTTTCTTTGCTTTTGGCTGTAGTGAAAGTTTAGGTCCAAATAAGTAGTTTCATTTGGTTAAACAAGGTTTTATTTTTGTCTATTTTTATACCACAGAGTATTCCTATAAAAATGGATGGTTTCCTTTAGTGACACCCCCTTCCTGGGGTGAGTCAAATGATAGACAATGGAATGATGATCTATCAAAATAGTTTACAAAGCATTCTTATCCCCAGTGTTCAGGGTGTCTTCCTGATGTGGCCAGCACTCATGAACACATTGAAAACCCAGCCCTGGAAACAACCCAAGTGCCCACAACCCATGAATGGACTAATAAACTGCAGTATGTGTATACCATGGACAACTGTTCAGCCATAAAGAGATGGAGACTTTACATCCTTTGTGTTTACCTAGCTGGAGTTGGAGAACATTCTCCTTAGTAAAGGATCACAGCATGGAAACACAAGGATTCAATGTATGCAACACTAATAGGAAACCAGCAGATGAACAACCACATACCCACAGGAAAGAAAAACACAATTAAATTCAAGTGGAGGGAGGAGAGAAGAGCAAGGGGAAGGGGTGATGGGCTCCACCTAACAGGCACGGCATGGGGGTAGATGGCCCACCTCCTGGGGGAGGGGCACAGCGCGGGGGTAGATGGCCTACCTCCTGGGGGAGGGGCACAGCGCGGGGGTAGATGACCCACCTCCTGGGGGAGGGGCACAGCGCGGGGGTAGATGGCCTACCTCCTGGGGGAGGGGCACAGTGACTGCTTGGACTCTACCTGACAGATGCACAGTGTATCCTAAGAGTTTACACCCTCATATTAATCTGAAACAAAAGAATTCACCAGAATAAGAGCATAAACCAAAAAAAAAGAAAGAAAATGCCAGTCCTTCCTTTCAATAACACACAAAGGTTATTTAAACTTCAATCTCATATGCAATATTAATGCGTCTAAAAGGCTGGAGCCATGTGTGTGATCGATATTCCACAGCGTCTGAGTCATTCAGGGCTGAGGAGGTGCTGCCTGTCTCTAGCTGTCACTCTTTTATCAAGATGGCCACATGCCCCCTGGGACTTGCTGTGCACACTGCTGCCCAGCCCAAGACACTTCCTCCAGGCCAAGCAATGTCCCCTCTTCAGAGACAGAAACCATCAGGCCCCATCAAGAGAATGGAAAAGTATAGGTCCCTAGGGTGGGCTTTTTTCCTCTCACAAGAACTTCTGTTGGTGAAACAGCAACGCTGGAGCATAAATATAATTCCAGATTTTGAAGTGAACCAAAGAATGTAATTTGTTTTTTCCCCGTTTGGGAAGCTAATTGCATTTCCACCAACCTGAGGGATTCTAGACATTCCAGAAAAGAAGTAGTTTATAGTGATTTGCATGTGGATTCTGCACCTCTTGAATCATAGTTTCTCCAGGCCCGGGGCTATGGGACTTCAACTGGCTTCCATGGCCCTCTGTTCCCTTCATTAGTTCCATGCTGTGGTGGTGTCCACCTAGGAGGTGGTGGAGAGCCGGGAATGAGAGGGTCCTGTGTGCCTCAATTTCTGATCATCATCAACAGCGGGTCCCTGTATGTTTTAGTTCCCGGTATCACTTGCAGGGGTATTGATGACTCAGTAGTCAATGCAATTTAAGTAATATCTAGTAAATGCCTGCTTAACACTGTACTGAGTGTTAAAAGGGACACAAAACACGAACAAAGTACACACGTCCTTACAAAAACTTATTATCTAGCTGTGATGTAGTCACATATTATAGGTGGACTACCTTGTTCAATGAACGAACGAATAAGTGAATGAAGTGCCATAATTAATGACCAGGTTAATTATCAGTCTCTGAGCATGCTTTTAAAGAAATACACATTATGAGGCCTATCCCTAAAGATTTTGATTAGGTAGGTCTAGGGTAGGGCTAGGAATCTACATTCCCCGTAGGCTGGGGTGGTAGTGAAGTCCACTGGGAGGACTGAGGATGGGGTCTAGCACGGGGATTTGTAGCAGGTACTGCATTAAAGCAGCCATCCTAGGTCAGCAGCACATAACAATAAGTGTGTGTTTAGCTCACGGGTCTGCAGTCCAGCTGGGAGGCAGGTGATCTTGGCAGGGCTCGGCTGGGCTTGCTTGTTTCTGTGGGTGAGCTGGGGCTTGGCTGGTTTAGGTGCCTCCCCAGTGAGGCATCTCAGCTTCCTGCAGTTTCAAAGGCTGACTTGGGTGGTGCCACTTCAGGTGTGGCAGCTGGTGCAGCTCCTCCCCTCATGTCCGTCTCCTCCGGTGGGGTGCAGTGAGCTGGCCTGGGATTGCTCTCCCGGTGGTGATGGCAGAATGCAGGAATGTGTGGGAACACACAGGCCTCTCAAGGCCTCGCCTCCACACTGGCACAACTAGCTCCATATTATTCTAGTGCTCTAGACAATTTACAAGGCCCAATCCAGAATTAAGGGGTGGGAAATATGCAGAAGGGTGAATCCCTTCACCCACCTTGGGGATTGACCCTCCCGTATGATGATCCATGAGGGGTCTTCTAGTTCGTGAGAGAGCAGAGGATGTGGGTGGAACCCCGCTTCCTCTGGGGTGCCTTTCTTCCTTATACCCCTGGCCCTGAGAACAGGTCTTCTCGCTCCCTTTGTCTTCTCTTTGCTGGGATGTTATGTTTCGAAGCCTGTGAGATTTATTTTGGTATCCTTTACTTTTTGCCCTGAACTTTGTGAGCCTCACCACTTATTCTTACTGATTGGATGTCCTTTTCCCGTCACTTGATAACTGAGCTCACTGGGAAGCACAGTGAACAATTGCACCTGTTCCTTGAGCCCCCCCCAACCCCCACCTCCCTACCCCTGTTTCTCCACCCGAACAACCTGAACTTGTGCAGAGGTGTAATTGCCTCTCTTTTGAGAAGGAAATGAATGTTTACTGAGCCTTTTTAAAATTAAATTAACATTACATTTATATATTGATTTGCAGTTTTCAAAGTATTTTCTCGGTGTAATGGAAAGAACATGGGACTACCAGCATACTCTGATCCCTCTCTCTTTTAATGTATAGAATAACCAAGCTTTGAAAATAATTCTGCTTTGGGAAACATTTTGCTTGGTTTGATTATGAAGAAATTTTCTGAAGAGCCTTAGATGTTTTTAATACTCAAGTGAAAATAAATCACTAACGAAGAGGAGGATTTTTTTTTCTTTTTAACACAGAATATCTTTCTTTTTTTTAACCTTTAATAATTTCCAAGACATCCGCTCTGGGGCAGGCATTGCTGCATACCTCTTTGGCCCGCCCCTCCCGCCCCTGGATATCTGGTGCTGCTTGTACCCACGCCTCTGCCAAGGGCTTTCCCTCAGGCTGTTGGGAGGTAGGAAGTGCTGTCAAGGTAACATCACCTACCAGCCCTCAACCAAGGACTGATGGAGCCTCTGGGTGTCCCATCCCAAGAGGGGTAACTCTGGCACACAGATTCTAGACTGTCTCCCAGAGTTCCCCCATGGGAGTAGCTCCAGCCACCCACTGTACTAACATTTTTGTCATACCCTGGGTACTGACTGCCTTCCCTTTCCTGTTTCATCCCTCCCTCCTCTACCCCTGCTTCCTGGAGTCACCTCCCAAAGGAACTACTTGGACTCAAACCTTCATCTGCTTCTAGGGAAACCCAAACAAAGACCTCCCCAAAGTACCTCTTTCTAAAAGGGCACCAGGCTCGCTCATAGCATCTGAGCCATTAAGTCACTTAACAAGGTGTGAAGCTGACGCTTAATAATGCTGGGCTCAAACAATTTTCGAGCCTATCACTATCCACTGATTTCATTGCTCTCCTGGGTTGGTCTCCTCTATTTGCTAGCCTCATTCTGTTAATGAGAGTGTAAAATTTTTAATTAAAAATAAAGAAGATAAATGTGGTTAGTAGCTCCAAAGTGGTCACATTCAGCTCTACACAGGGTGAGAGACAGCATGGTTGATAAAAACCAGTGCTTTGGGCTATCTGCTGAGGTTTTAAGGATGAGATATTTGGATGTTTGTTTTCCTCATCCATACCAAAGAGGGAGAAAATTTTCATGTGTAAATGTACAGAGGGTGCCAAATAAAGTTTGGACAATTTAAGAAAGGAAAAGGACTGTATTAAAATTGTAATATTCAAGTCGTATTTGACTTCTGCAATTATGAGAGACACCATATACATGATAACAAATGTTGTCAGTATATATTGAGTATTATAATTTTATACAGTTTTTTCCTTTCTTAAAACATGTTTACTTTTTTCTTTGCAACCTCTGTACATAATTTCCTTGTAAGGTTCCAAGTGTTTGGTGGATGTTGAAGACTGAGACCTTGCTCCGGATGCATGTTAGCAAGACACGAAATTTGCACAGAAATTACAATTTTTTAACAACATTTATTTATTTTTTGAGACAGAGTCTCACTCTGTCACCTTGGGTAGAGTGCTATGGCGTCATCTTAGCTCACAGCAACCTCTAACTCCCAGGCTCACATGATCCTCCTGCCTCAGCCTTCTGAGTAGCTGGGACTAGACACCCGCCCTGACAGCTGGCTAGATTTTCTGTTTTTAGTAGAGACGAGGTCTCGCTCTAGCTCAGGCTGTTCTAGATCTCCTGAGCTCAAGGGATCTATCCCCCTTGGCCTCCCGGATTACTAGGATTATAGGTGTGAGCCCAGAAATCACAATTCTTAATTGTTATTTGGTTTAAGTTTAGCGTAGACTTGTCATTTCTTCAACTTCCCGGCACATGGCCCTCCTTGAACATTTCAGACACGGAGAACTCATTCCTTTCATATGTTGATTAACTTTCCTCCCTGGACAGTTTTTCCTTCCACTGCATTGAAATCTTCCTTCTGGAGTTCCACCCACTGCTGGGGATTTTCTTGAAATTACTTTGTAAGTTGAATGACTCATCACACAAGGAGAATTTGAAAACCTACTCAAGTTTTCTTTTTTTAGCAGAATAAACTTCTGCAGTTCTTTCTCTTTAGCAGGTTGTGGCTTGGAGTCCACTCAGGACTCCAAGTCCTCTTAGGGCGGGACACTTTTGGGAAACACCCAGCTGGAAATCAGAATGTTTAGATTAATTATGCCATGAGCTATAGCCCTTAAAATTACAGCCCTTAAAATTATGTTGTGCAGAAAGCTTAATAATATAAAATGTTCATAGCGTCTCCTGGGAAAGGGGAGGACTATACAAGAGCCAGATTTTGTTAAAAACACAAAGCAATGAAAGGCCAAAAATATGTCAAAATATTAAGAGTGGTATTATAGTTAATTTTTAGTCTGTTTTATGCTTTTCCAAATTTTCAACTAAGAGCATGCATTTAATTTTTAGTTAAAAAAATGTTTTTGGAAAAGAAAGAATATAGAACCCACACTCACAGAGGCAGAGTTCCTCAGGCCCCAGGGCAGCTGGTGCCACTCAGTTTCTAATTTTGGATAAGGGTTTTGGGCAGATGAATCTCTTGGTCTGCCCTGTGCCCTGGCCTTGTCCCTGCGGCTCAGCGGGGCCTGGAGGGTCTTTTCCCCACGTGAATGACTATCTCTTTTGAATCTGGCAGCTGGTGCTGGGAGCAGCCTGCCAGGAAACGCCTGGCTGGGCTGGGAGGATGCCGAAGTCGGGGGCCAAGCGCCCAAAGCTTGGCAGTCCGACAGTGTCACCCAGCTTGAAGTCTCCAAGTGGTAAGGTAAACGAAGTGGCTGGAGGCGCTGGGTGCTGGAGAGGGAGGGGACGACGGAGACCAGCAGTGCCTGCACGTGTGGTTATGGAGTGCGGGGACGGCCCTCTGAGGCCAAACTGCCACTCCTGTCCCATCTGGGTAAGGAAAGTCCCAGGATCGTTCAGAAACTTGGAGAAAATGCAGCGCACATGCTTCCTGGTCTCCCCATCCCAGACGTCTGCTGGCCCTGCAGTTATGGGGGAGGCAGGGCCAGCGGGGAGGCCCGGGAGCAGTCTGCCAAGGTCACCAGGAGTGTCAGGGCAGCTCCTGTGAGGTGGGAGGGACCCGACCGCAGGCAGCTCCAGGCATGTGTGTGAAGGCGGCCAGAGTGCTGTTTCCTTAAACTCCGCCCAGACTGCTTGTGACTGCTCTCTACAGGCCTGGATTATCTTCATGGGGAATATTTAATTTAATTCTATCATTTCTGTCCTTTCCCTCTGGGGCCATCTTGGCCAGACTGTGGCAATGATTCATTTAACACTTTTTAATGAGCGTTATTAAAAAAGATGCTCTGCACAGCTGATGCCCTTCTTGGTTTATGTGACCCATTCGAGGCCCTCTTTGATGTCCAGGGCATCACACACGTGGAAAGTCCTCACTTGCCTCGTGCAGGGGAGAAACACACACCTCTGGGGCAAATGACCCAGAATGTTGAGCCCCAAACACTGTTGCTGATTAACTTTCTCCTAGATAGGGCCTTGTTCTCCTAAAATAAGTCTCTTTAATTACTTCATTTATAGCATTTATAATTACTTCATAAATTATAGCATTTTTATACAGATCTGGAGGTGATAAAAATATAGCTCATTGGGATGATTTTAAGTGAACACACTAGGACCTGAATATTGTACTTTCTTGGGTTAAAATACAGCGATTGATTCTATTTAAAGGGCATGTGGGTTCCATCAGGAAAGCCGTGTGTGGCTTGCTGAATCAAAAATTACAGTGTGTGAGTCTAGCCCAGCAGGGTTACTGTGATTCTTGTTAACATTTGTTTGTCAAAGGTTACTACATGCTCAATGCCAAAAACAAAAACAAAAAATATTTAAGAAGATAACGTCCTCACTCCCCAAAGCTGCGGTAGTGGTGCGAGTTGCTGCAGGTTTTGGCTTTTTTGCCTTTGGTTTTGTCCCGCAAGAAACCCCATGGCTCCTTTCCACCGTTTAATTCAGTGCCATCAGCTGGAGTTGATTCAAACCTTGCCAAGTCTCGCTTTCCTTTGCCACTCCCTGTCCTTATTTCTTGGCTCTCTGCTCCATCGTTCACACTTCAGGTTTTGTTTTTCTCCTGAGGCCACTGTCTTTGCTTACCACCACCAGGCCGCACGCCTTGTCCCTCGGCCTCTCGCCTGAGCCATGCTCTGACCTTACAGGCAGTTCTGGTGTGTGCCCATACGCAGCTTTCTCTCTCTCTCTCTCTGTGAGTTCCTGCATACTCCCATGCATTTGTACCCGCCTGTGTTTCTATAACCCGGGACACCAGGACACTCTGTCTCCCCACCAAAGTCAGCTTGTACTTACATAGTTGGAGGCCAGGTCTGGGTGGAGATAGTCAATCCCTGTGAAAACACAACACAGAAACCAAAGGTTAATACCTGCCACTATGTCCTCAGGAAAGCTGTGCAGGAAAGTGCCCTCCGCATGGGGCTGGCTCTAGGAGACGTGCTGCGGGGCTGAGTGCCTGCTCTCCGGGCCCCGGCCTTGCATTTCCTTTCCTGTGGGAAGGTGGTGTGCTGCACACCCACGTGGAAGGACAGTGCCTCTAGACACACTGCAGAGGAGTGAAGCCAATTAGACTTTGGGGCCCAAGGATAACACCTCTGACATAAATGTCAGGACTAAGGGGCTTAGTGGCTGCAAGATGGATGGCTCTTCAGAGCAGTGATCTAAAAGAGATTTGTAGAGATCCTGACACTTTTAAAGCATCAACTGGCATTTCTTCTGAAATGAACCTGGCTCTGGGGAGGAAAGTGATTATTATTTAACAGGGCACGGACAGTGGTAGATTAGGAGAGCACACTCTGACATGGAAATGAGAGGAGACCACAACCCGGTGAGAAAAGCCACTGGGTGAAGGGCAGATGGTTCCCAGCGAGGCTCCTGGCTGGGAGCAGATGCTCGTCTCTCCAGAATGCGGCTTCCCAGCAAGCCCCAGGCTTCAGATCTCTCATCTGGAGTCCTGCCCCCAGATGCGGGTCTGTCTTGTTCCCCGATAGTCGTCCTCAGGGTAGAAATATGGTCTGTGAACACTGCTGAGTTCCTTCAGATTCCTGGGCCTCAGAAAGTACCCTGGAACTTCAAGGGCAATTGAAAAGCTCTCATCTGGGTCTGCAGAGCCGTACGACTATTGCAGCAGTTACATCTGAGCCTCCAGCCCTCCAAGAAACAGGGTAGGCTCTTGACACCACCTAGCATAATGGTCAGGGCAGTAGGTTTGTGGAGTCAAAGACTGGAGTCTGAGTCCTAACCACCCCAATAACTGGCTACAGGACTTTAGCCAAGTTGCTGGGCGTCTCTGCTTGCTTCCTTCTCAGCCAACTCAGGTGAGAACTAGGGACTAGGGAGGGATTAAAGAAGCTAATTAATGCATGTGGTGTGCTGAGCCCAGAGGCTGCTGCAGTTAATGACTCTACTGGAATGCAGTCCTTAAAAGCTAGAAGTGTCGTCAAGTCTGCCATAGTGGCATCTTTACTGCATGCCTGCTGAGGCCCTGCCGCTGTTTAGCTTTCCTGGCAAAGAAGAGCTTGTACTAGAGTGCATATTTCTGAAAAGAGATTTTCCTTTTTTTTCTGGTTATGCAAATAATATCTGGACTGGGAGCACTGACTACAGTATGTGTATGAGATGTCACTGCCAGTGTTTTGACAGGTGAAGCAATAGTTGCCATTATGGCTACCTTCTCTAGCACTCCTCCCAAGATCTGCAGGAGAAGAGGGGTCAGCAGTGTCAAGACTGGTAATATTCAGAGGTTGTTGACCCTTGTTCTGGACTCTTAACACGGTCACTTTGGGCTGGGGAGTGGAGTGGGGGGAGAGCATAGGCTTTGAGATCAGCAGAGCCAGTCCCATTTTAGGCCTAGACACTGCACTTTTTTTGTGATTTTGGCCAAGTGACGTCACCTACGAGTGTTGATTTTTGCATATTTGAAGTGGGGCTGTTATTTACCAGGCAAAGCAGGTTTTGAGATTAGAGACAATTTTTCAACAGTCTTTAGCTTTGAGTAAACAGTTGATATATTAAAATTTCTTATCATCATCATTCTACCACCACCCACAGAGTAATGTGGCTATTGCACAAGAACAGAAACATTAAGAAAAAATCTCCTTCACTCTGGGAGGCTGAGGCGGGTGGATTGCCTGAGTTCAGGAGTTCAAGACCACTCTAAGCAAGAGCAAGACTGTCTCCAAAAATAGTACAGGTGAAGCAAGAAGATGGCTTGAGCCCAAGACTTTGAGGTAGCTGTGAGCTATGACACCATGGCATGTTACTGAGGGCAACAAAGTGAGACTTTGGTTCAAAAAACAAAACTACTTGGTTTCACAATGTTACATTGAAATTAAATTGTATGTATTTCTTGAAATTGGTTAAAATTTGTGAACTCCTTGTCAAGCAAAAGTTTTTGTAATGCATAGATAAGTTATAAAAAAACACATGTGAGATATATATATATATATTTTTTTTTTTTCTAACAGGAAGTCCATTTTTAAAACATGACTCCAAGTTCTGATAGTGGAAGTTGTTTAGGAGAAAAATGTGCTAGAAATATTAGTTTCTTTTCTGTGAAGGGAAAACATTAGAACAAGGAGATAATTTGAAATCTTTAATTAGAATTAAAATAAGAAAAATTTAGCCTCATTAAAATAAAGGATCTTTAATTAAGTTAAGGGGAAGGCTAAGTGTTAAGTTAGAGGCAGCACAGAGTTTGAGAAAGGATTATGGATGGACCAGTGAGGGACAACAGATGTGATTCAGAAAAAGTCACAGTGAACTAAATGATGGAAAGTAGTAACCTGGCAATTAGACAGCATTTTAATTAGTTTCTGAGGGGAAAGGTACTGACATTTTAATCAGTTTATTTTTAATTCTCGTTTATTAATGTATTCCTTCTCATAGTTTATGCTTTTGTTTATTTTTCAGCAAACAATGCCAGGCACAGGGTAAGTCCTGTAAGATCACAGATGACTTTGACACAGAAGCTGGGCTGTACAACCATCTGTGGCTCACAGCCTATGGGGACACAGACTCATCACCAACCTAGGAATGGGAAGGTGGCACACCATGACAAATAATTATATCTTTGTTCCTAAGTCGTTAGTTTCCTGTGATCGGTTTGAATCTTTTCAGATTCTCAGGAAGCTCTGACGGTTCTGGAGGCCTCGGGGAGTAGCACGGAGTTCCATGCGCATGTTCCTAGTTAGAAAGTTGATGGTTCACTTTCTAATGTGCAACATTTCAGGACCATGGTCCCAAGCTCAGTTCCCTCCTCTGCTCCACGAGAGCTAGCATCTTGCAACTTCTTCTCCCTATCTCCCACTGAGTTATACGCAGGTTAATGAGGAGTGGGCCCCCAGTGAATATAATGCATTTCCAAAGACAGTAGCACAATAATCTCCCATCCCATGTGGTCTGCTGATGTGACCTCGTCCTGCTTCCCATTGAGAGGTGGGTCCCTTGCCTCCTCTTCAGTCCTAAGTGCTCAGGATGTAGGAGAACGCCACTGCATGCTTCCCAAGGCGAGGGCAGCAAAGCAAGGTGTCTTCTTCCACCTGTTCCCTCTGGGCGCTTGCTCTGGAGGAAGCCAGATGCCGTGTAAGAAGCCCACATGCAGTGTCGTGAATTCCTACTGTGGTGTGTTGCCTTGATATCCATTGTGAATATAGGTTTAACTTTCTCATACTAGAAGCAGGGCTCAGTCACCCCAACACGGTTTTCAGCTGCCCTTGCGAGCCAGCCCTGAATTATGCCTCGCTTGGGTGACTCATGTCCATTCCTGTGTCTTGTTATGGTCACATTCCATTTTCCAGGTAAAGTTCCCAACACTAAACAATTCCTTTACAATAAAAAGGATGAAGTTGTCCTCACTATGTGGAGTCCTTGATGCTATCTGCATGCCTGGAATGTTCTAACAGACCCTTAAGAAATTCTTTCTGCTCCTTTGGGCAGTAGGTAACCAAGGAAGCTCTCTTCAGGTGACGTGTAGCGTGCAGAAATGACATTGTGTTGCACCCAGGTGAAGGCAGTCCACAGAGTCACTGGATCTAGCAGAGAAGTGTTGGCTGAGTTTTGAGTTGGGTGGTCAGAGAGGGGTAGGTGGCTGTTAAACCAGGCTGTCTACAAACTGAGTCTTCCAATGTTTGCAAAGTATTATATTATTTTTGCCCTTAGGTATTGGGGTTGACATCTGTAGCTGTCTTTAAACAGTATCTAGGAAATGATATCATACTATTCATTCACGCAGGTGGTTAGGAGGGGCAGCGCAGCACTGGCATTGCCGTCTACCAGCTCCAGGGCCGGGGCACAGAGGCCCAGCACATGGTGAGAGGCTGTAGTGCATCTTGTCTGCTCCTCCCTCTTGGGCCAGCCGTGCTCATTTTGCTGTTAGGCAGTGGGTTTAGAGAATGGCTTGGCCGGCACTCTCTTCTTCAGTTACCATACTGAATAGCATGTGGCGAATTAAAAATGGCCACAAATTCTTTGTCTTTCTCCACCCCAGGAGGCGGAGTCTATGTCCCCTCACCTGGCATTGGAGTGGTGCTGTGACCATTTCCAACAGAAGCAGCACAGTGACTAATACCTGTCCATTCCAGATCCAGCCTGTAGAAGGTCTGGCAGCTTCTGCTTTTCTGGGAAAGGCTGCTCTTGGCTGTTCTGAACCACCTATAAGAAATCTGGATGCTGGGCAGCGCCTGCGGCTCAGTGAGTGGGGTGCTGGCTCCATATACCAAGGGTGGCAGTTTGAACCTGGCCCCGGCCAAACTGCAATGAGAAAATAGCTGGGCATTGTGGCAGGTGCCTGTAGTCCCAGCTACTCAGATGGCTGAGGCAAGAGAATCACCTAAGCCCAAGAGCTGGAGGTTGCTGTGAGCTGTGATGCCACGGCACTCTACCAAGGGCAACAAAGTGACTCTGTCTCTAAAAAAACAAAAAAAAGGAAATCCAGCTGCCTTGTTGTGGAAACCACAAAGGGAGCTGGGGCCAGCTCCTATCTGTCTACTCAGATAGGAGGGAGGCTGAGCCATGTTGGCACACCATTTGAGCCTGCAGTTGCCTGTGGCCCTGCTGCCCCTGACTCTTGCTGCATGAGACACCCCAGTGAGACACTCAGAAGAACTGTCCCGCAGAGCCCCATCAACCCACAGAACTGTGTGATATAATACCAGGTTGTTTCTGTAAAGTCCCTGAATTTGGGGGTGATTCATTTTGCTGTAGTAAGTGACCAAATGAAGAAGCAGCCAGGAATTATAATTAGGGGACAGAGTTTACTTTGTTTGGGAGCCCAGAGGCCTCTAATCAGCTGACAAAGTAAGAGCAAAGAAGAAATTCTGCTCGGACTTTCTAAAGGGCTTGGCCTCAGGGTGGGGCAGAATCAGGAGTCATCTCCTCTGCTGTTTTTGGAAGGGATGAGTTAAGAGTCAGTCAAGGGGCTACAGTAAAGAAGTCTAAAAACAGGCGTCTCCTGCACTGTTGGAGGCCCTGTGAGAGCAACGTGCAGGGGTTGTCTGTACAGTGCCACTTTCAGGGTGGCTTCTTGGACCCCTGGCAGGGCATACCCAGTAGATCTGTTGTTAGAAATGGTCACACAATGTATCCTATGTAGGTTTCCCCCAAACTCTGACACATCTTTTTCCTGAAGGAGCTGTCCTCAACCCCCTTGGAAGAGTTTCTAAGCTAAAGCACCAGGAAGAAGAAACACTTGGACTCCTGACCTCTGAGCACACACACGGGCAGCTCTCTGCTCTTCGTGTGAAAGCCCTCCACCACTGAAGACTGCTTTTGCATTCACTACAAAACAACCTCACACATCAGAAAATATGAGGCTTGTTTCTTTGCTGGTGTTTAATGAGCCTCCAGGAAGACAACACAGGTATTAAACGGGCCGGCTCCTCTTGTTTTCCCCACCCTTTCGGTACCAAAGGCTTGCTTTAGAGAATGTAGTGTTTTTAGGGATCTTCAGAAGGGGAAGGCTCTACTGTTTGATCTCTGTATAGCCTGTGCGTGCAATTGGACCGGTAACATGTACACAGCAGAGCTCTTTGCTGGGGTACCCAGGGGGTAAAGAAGGACAGCAACATGGCCCCAGTGAAATGACTACAAGGCAGTGATTTTCTAGGCTCTTGGTAGAGCCAGGGACATGTGTAGCTGGAACACGCCAATTCCTCAAATCTATTGGCTTTCATGTCACAGGTATAGCTCTGTTAACTCTTTGTCTGGTAAGTATGTAGGAAAGAATAACATGTAGGGGTTGTCTGTAATAAAAATTTATCAAAGGTTGCTTTACAAGTGTTCATTCTGAAAGTAGCAATAAAGTCAAATTTCCCCAAGTCCCAATCTTGTTACTAAAATGCTGTGTTAGGAATCTAGAGTCTCATTGTCTAATAGAACTTTCTGCGATGATGGAAATTGAATTGGATTGAGTTTTAGCAGCTGCTAGCCCTGTGTGGCTGTCGAAATGAAGCTAAGTGTGATGGACAAATTGGAGTTTAATTTTATTTAGCTTTAATTAATTAAAATTTAAATATAAATAGCCACATATGACTAGTGGCTACTGCTGTGGACAGTGTGAGTCTAGAGAAATGGATGGTAAATATAAACAGGTTTAGAAGACTTTTAAGGTAAGGGGTAGGCCGTGACCCAATTAGATATTACGATTGAGTGACAGGCAGCTTTCATTTGTTTGGTTTGTTTAGCTTTTTATTTACTAATTCAACAAATATTTTATTAATGGCAACCTCAAGTTTGAGTCCCATTCATCTGGAGAAGGCTGAAGATTTGGTCACAGAGCCTGTGTTAATAGAACTAGTACTTATCTGGTTATTCTGTGTCTGATTAGCAGCTTCAGCACAACAAATCTTTTATATACCAAAGGCATGCAAAGACACACTTCCTTCCAAATGATGTAAAGCCTTTGAGATACTCACCATCATCCATAATTCCGATGGTGACACCTTTCCCTGTGTATCCCAGCTCCCACGCCTCAGCCACATTCAAATCAAGGCCAGGAGTGCCATCAGCTTGCCCGGTATTGATCTGGTATGGGAATTGCAAAGCAGAGAATCTTAACACTTTTGTGTTGGAAAGTACCCATGTAAATATTTTCTTGATAGCTTTTCTAGGCTCTTAGCAGAGCCTGATGGTCCAGGACCAACTCAAAGGCCATACTGTCCATAAAATAGTACTTTTGGGTGTCCCTCCGATCACCCATCTCTTACAGCCTTTTTCCTTCACTTTTTGATATAAACAATTGACATTTTATGTAAATATGCAACCCCCCATCTGTTATAACTAGATTGCTGTCTTTAAGCTCTTTCTATAAAAAGAGCTTAGAGCTGCTATTGGAAAAAAAATCTTCCCTGATTTAGAATTAAGGCTCACTTGCATAGCTCTTTGCTTATACCCCACATTTTGAACTTGGCATGTTTTATCTTGAATTATTCTTATTCAAATATAATTTTCTCACCAAATAACATCCTTAGTAGGAGGGAGCATGTCTTAGTTACCTTTGTAATTTTAGTACCACCACGCAAAGTTTTACCCAAAACTATTTGTTGAACCTAATTTAAAGATGCATGTTCCCAATGCAGAAAGATAAAGCCTGCTGCCCCCCCCAAAGTCAACAAAGAAAGGAACATGGAGAAAAAATCCAAATTAGTATGTTCACTCTCCTCTTTCATGTGTGTTCATCCTGTGTAGATTTTCTCCAAGATGGATCATAAAATAATGGTAAAGAATTGGTCAAAAGCCCCATGATCAGTGGCTGTTACGTTACTGATAAAACATTACGTGAGTGACATAGGGTGTTTTGCAAAAATTTCTGCCTTCCACCTTTCTCCCCTTCTGAAGTTAGAATGGCCTCATGACTGGTTTGGGCCAATGGCATGAGATCTCCTGTGCCATTTGTTACATCTAAGCAGAGCCTTTAAGAGCCAGTGCACAATTTGTCCCTTTTCCTTGCTGAGGGACTTATGAAAGCAGCATCAGGGTGGAGCCCAGATGGAGCTTGGTCAGCCTGAGTCCCTGAGGCTTACAAAGCTTTGGTCATGTACCAAGAGGGAGAAATAGGCTTTGATTTTGACAAGTCTTGGGATATGGGCATTGTTTGTTACTGTAACAAACCTAGTTTATCCTGGCTAACACATAAGCTCATTCATTTACCCAGATTAGATTTCCAGACTTCCATGCCCCAAAGCATAAGGTATATGCTTTCCCTTCCTGCCCAGGAGGGTAATTGTGATGCATTCCTCCTGTAAGGTAGCCATCCACAGGGCTGAAAGTTAGTTCTCTCTCTTGTTCATCACCTTTTAAGCTCAAAGAAAATAAAGCTTCATTCATATTTACACATTAGTCACTCTCTTTCTCTCAATATGCCCTACAGAGTCACTGCTTCCCTTTTGAACACAGCTTGACCCATCCAAATGGATTATGGTTGACTACAGGTGAGCCAGAAATACTCACATCCCCAGACAGACAGGGTCTCAATGCCTCAAAACCTGCATCAGCCAAAACCTATGTCAGTGAAGCTCCATGGGATTGATTTCCTGCCATTATTTTAGGAAGTACTCAGAGATGCTATTTTTGCTACTTTAGTCTCTCTGCTCTCTTGCTTGCCCCTTGCAGTCATGGGATGATTTCTTTTATACCTGTAACTTCACTGTGCTCTCCCATTACTCTGCCTGTCGAGAGCCCTGGATTACATACCCCCAGAACTTTAATTTGACATTTGTGTATTTTTGCAAGTTTTCACCCATACCAGTGTTGTTGGGTGGTGTGCTTTTTTGGTCTAGGAGGGTTTGATCAGTTGTTGGTAGCAGTGTTGACCCTGCTACCATGGCTATTTAGAAAGCAAAAGAAAGCAGATCAGGAAAGAACATGCGCTGGTGGTGACAGAAAATCAATGCGTATCGAAGGGACAGAGAGGTTCAGTGAGCCAGATGCTGGGCAACCTCCCACTGGTTAATAAGGAAATAGGCATACTTCATTTATCCTACATCTCAACACAGGAAATGTTATTAACGGAAAGAGTACAGAGACACTCACCAGATACCACTGCTTCGTAAAAAGAGGATCATTCATGTTGATGTCAATCTCATTGATGTCTCTGTACCCTCTCTTTTTTCGGTCAAATCCTTCCTGTTGCAAGGCCAGCTTTACCTGGAACAACAACACTGGTATATTACCTGAGTCTCAACCTGAACACTTGTCTTCTGGAATTTGTTTCCATGAACTCAAATTTCATTTGTATATAATGTGCTTTGTCTCTTCCCTCAGTGAAAGCAAGTTCTTTTCATACACGTATATGGCTCCAAGTGAATTCCTTTAAGGTAAGAATTAGACGGAAAAAGGTATTCTCAGAGAAGGAAGATAATGTTGGAATCATTTAGAAATAAAACAAAACAACAAAACATTTCTATTAAGGAAAGAAGGTGGATGTGGATTCTGGGAGGGAGAGAGTGAAATGGCATAGATTATTATTGTTAATTTTTTAAAGCATCAGAATTTGGGGTATGGCACAGATTTTTTCTTGGCGTCTTCTCAGGTGTTAATTTGAGAGCATTATGCTAACACATTTGGGAATCAGCTAAAAAAAAAAAACAAAAAAACCCCAAAACCTAAACACAATAAAACCTGCCCAGAGAACCAGCGTGTTCTGTAGAAAAGCCCAAGATGGCGAGTGAGGAACTTTTGAAAAAGAATGGTTGGAAGCTGCTGCTGTGCTCGCAGGGACAGTTCCTTTTTGGACAGTCAGACAGAGCCCCAAGCTCTTGGATGGAAATGAAATTTAAGGCTGTATCTAAGCTTTACCAACCAGGAAACGTTCTTTCACTTGAACAAGAATTAATCTATCACTCAACAGTTGTGGCTGGTCCCCGAACATCTACAAACTCGAGGACAATGTAAATGTATGATAAAAAGGTGTGTGCTGGAGATTGATTATTATTTTTATTAGATTTTGTGGCACATGATTCATTTTTCCCCTTCCCAAATCTCTGCAGTGTTTGGGGGAAATTACCCCAGTCCTTTGGGTTCCCTGTTGGTAGGAGTGAAATTCTGGGGGCCTCAGGGGCACCTCCGTGGGTGTCTCTCTCCCAGGATTTGAATCTTGGGAAAGTGAAGCAAAGCAAGGAACCCTGGGAGGTTCACTGTCAGCGAAGGACCCTTGCTTTGTTTAGTTCTTGCAGCCCAGCCCTGGAGGTCCCCCCAAACTGATCCTTCAACCCCCCATGTATTGTGAGCTCCTGAGGTCTTTCCCAC
The DNA here is from genome assembly GCF_000181295.1 of Otolemur garnettii. Classification (NCBI taxonomy): domain Eukaryota; kingdom Metazoa; phylum Chordata; class Mammalia; order Primates; family Galagidae; genus Otolemur; species Otolemur garnettii. The sequence goes on along the minus strand of NW_003852603.1, from coordinate 1,618,824 downwards.
AGCTACTCTTTTGCTTAGATGATGCAGAATCAATTTCTGTTTGCTTGCAATTAAGAACTCTAATGAATACAGAATGAGAAAAGGACAGCAGAGACAAAATCAAGAGTGACATAAGGAAGGGAAAAAAGAAGAGACCACAGATGCCAAAAACCCGTCTCCTCCTTGCTGCCTGAGCTGTGGAGGAACTTTTTCTAGGATGCATTTGAGAACTTAATTGTACCACAATAGCTCCAACGGCCATTCCAGACAAAGAGTTCCCAAAGTTCTCTGAAGGGTGGACTAGGTGCTAGCATTGGTGCACAGCTTTCCAAGGGGAGTACTTCAGAGGTGAGCCCAGTGATACCACCGATGAGGATTCAGCACTTTCCTAGGATGAGTTTGCAAACTTAATTGTCTGACCTCATACACACGAGTATATACACTTGTCTATTTTAAATTGTACACGCACTTTATGGACACCCTGGATAGAAAGGGGTACATGTGTAGGTGTCTATAGATGTGAGTATGTAAGTACACATAGATATCTTCTAAGATAGCTTTGATCCCATGCCAAGGTAGGATTAAATGTGCAAGGATTTTATTAGGAGAGAAAGTACAAGAAGCTGTGACGCGAGCCTGACTCTAAGTAAAGGGAAGTGATCGAAGTTGGGCAAATGGATCCTCACCTGCCTCACAGGCTATGAAAGGTTTTACAGGGCTGACGGGGATCTCAGTTTGGCTGACAGAAGAGCCCTGTATCTCCCAGGGATGGGCCTCAGCACCACTCTCATGCTCACTCCCAGTGGAGGTGTGGCCTGTTGCCACTGTGACCGATTTCAGAGCCTGGCAGCTGGGCACCTCACTCAGTCATTCTGAAATCTGAGATACGTGGAGCAAATTCCCATAGCTCTGTGTGTTTTCATTAACAGGGAATATCAAAATACTGAGTTAATTCTCAACCTGGAATAACAACCATGGCATGTCCCTCTCGAAACCTTTTGCCACCATAGCCACCACCACCTCCTATTGCCCTCGCCATGTTTCTCCCTGGTCTGAGTACGATAGGGGTGTGAATACTTTTTCTCCTGAAGGTAGATTATTTCAAGTAGAATGTGCCATTGAGGCAATCAAGCTTGGTTCTACAGCCACTGGGATCCAGACATCAGAGGCTAATGAGAGAAGCAGAAGAGAATTATCTCCCCACCAATGGAGCCCAGCAACACTGGTGAGATTGTAGAGATTGATGACCACATACCTTGTGCGATGAGTGGGCTAAATGCTAAGACTTTAATTGATAAAGGCAGGGTGAAGACATGGAACTATTGGTTCAGTTGTAGTGAAACAATGATGGTGGACAGTGTGACCCAGGATGTGCCCAACTGGCTTTGCAGTTTGGAGAGGAAGATGCACAGCCAGGTGCCATGTCTCATCTCCCTGGGGTAGCGCTGTTATTTGGAAGAGTTGAATGGAAAGGACCCCAGCTCTTTCACTGGGACCCTTCTGGGATCCGTATTCTGTATGCACCAGCAAATTGACTATGCTTCAGAGGGTGCCCAGAGCTCCTTGCAAAAAGTTTAGTACAAGTCTATGATTCTGAAAGAATCCATCAAGTCTTCCTTCATCACCCTTAGACAAGTAATGGAAGAGAAGCTGAACTCAGTGCTAGCCACAGTACAGTGTGGCCAGAATTTCCACATGCTCACAAAGGAGCGGCCTGAGGAGGTTAGCAAGGACATTTAAACAAGTGTGAGCCACAGAATTTCTCTGAGATAATGTCAGTTCTCTTAATTGCCTATAAATTTTATTTCTACCTTCTCTTTATTTTTTGAAAATCTCCAATGCATATGCATTTTTTATGACATCTGTGCATTTTTAAATGATATCAGTACATATAAAGGCAGTTCTAAAATGAGGAAAATTTTAAAATAAGTAAAACCAAAACAAACAAAAAAAGAGTGTCACTTAAACTTGAGAAAGGAGTCTAAATTTGTAATTTCCTGTTTTGATTTCACAAGGAAGTCTTTCTCTGCTCTAGTCCCTGAAGGGAGGACTAGACTGGCTGCTACTGAGGGATCCCTAGTATGCTGGATTCATTGTCACCAATAATTTTCTGGAGATAGCACCCTTCCTTGGGAGGATCTCTGGTAGGCAAGAGAAAACTGGAAATCTGAAAACTCATCTATATGTTATTTCCTGGCGCATAAGAACAAAAAGACTCATATCAGATTTCACCTTGTTAAACCACAGTGCGGAATGGCTGTAACAATCACTCCAAACTCAATTAGACCAAGTGCACGCTAATGAAAAGACTGCTCAAACTCATTTCCATGAAATTAATTTTTAATTCATAAATTAAGTTTTAATAGAAACTAGCGATGCTTTGGAATGCTGTCCTCTCTGGGTACTATTCAACCTTGCAACTCAGAAATTTAGAAATCCTTAACCTGGAGGGGCTTTCTGAGTCTATTGGGAATAGTTTATCTTCTTATCCTCCGTGAAGAACACAGTTGCACTTTAAGAGAGGCGAGCGTCTTTCACTTGCAACACACAAGTAACTGGAGAACAGATTTTTTGTCAATGATACCATGTAAATCTATCAATTGTTTTTATTTTTCTGCATTCTCATTCAGTCTAATTCATATTCATACCTAATTTTTCTATAAGAGTAATTATAACTATAGATAAAATTGTGTTTTCTTTCTTCACTGACTATCCTACCATAACAATTTCGAGATGCTGCTGTTTAGCTGTCATATTTTACTTTCTAACGGCTACCTACATATTCTATGGCATCACCTACCATACTGTACTCAACATTTCCCTCTTATTGCTCCTTTAGATTATTTTTTTACTATAAATAAAATTACTGTGACCAGACAGATAAGTCACAGCATTTAAAAAGACCTCTGGGGAAGATTTCATTGTTATAATTTTATGTGTGATAAACTCTTTGATGTCAGAGTTCTCTTTGAGAAGTATTTCTTGGTGTCTAAATTGTATTTCTCACATTATAACTAAAAGGCCACTGTCTTATTCTCTCTCCCTCCTCTGAAGTCTAACCTTTCACACATGAGGCCTTTTATTACCACCTAGATGTGACACTGATGACATGCATACAACTTAATTATTCCTTTTGTTGAAAAATAATATACAGTTAACTTCCATATTTAGTTTTAGAATGGTGCCCAAAGAGGACCATTGACCCAAACATTTGTGCCAATAAAAAAATAGAGGAAAGTAGGAATATTTGTAACTAGGTATTATTTTATTAAAATGTACAGATGGATATTCTACAATTCTACTTCAACTTTTCACAAATGTTAGCCAAGAGACTCTACCCACTGTGGCCCCTCCCAGTCCCTGGACAATGTGCCAGCTCTGGACTATGTTTGGACAAAGAAGATAGCATCCCTGCACGTCTGCATGCTATGTACAGTTAACAAGGTATTCCCACTACATTTAACCTTCCCAATAGAACCTTGGGTGAATATTGTTGCACTTAAAGCAATGGAGATTCAGAAGCTACCCACTGACAGTTAAATCATGGGAGATCCACCCAGGTTGACTGATTCTCAATGCAATGAACTTTCCACTTTGCCTCTCCCTAAGGGCACGTAACAAGGCCAGCCTTCCAGTATCTGGCACAGCTTTACTGTGAATATAACTCTCAAAGGACCTGGGCCATGAATACTTCCCTGCTGGGCTGATAATTAAACAGCTGTTAATTAGCATTGACTATACAAAGTAGGGAGGGGCCAGGAGAGAGGGGAGCAAAGGGGAAACCTGCCTCCAAAGAGGGCGGATGCCAGAAAAGGAACATACAGCCCAAGATGAGCATGTTGCTGAAACGCTGAAGTTCATTAATCTATGATGCCCTTCATTATGTAACATTATTATTTTCTATACCACTAAGAATTATTTTATTACCACTGTTATGTGTGGATCGTGCTCCCCCAAAAGGTATATTGAGGTGCTAAGCTCCAGCACCTTATCTGGAAATAGATGCCATCTGTGAAGATGAGGTCACATGAGTAGAGTGAGCCCTCCATCCAAGGTGGCTGGGTCATTACCACGTATAACAAGAGGACAGAGAGACACAAGGAAAACACCCCAGAAGACAAACAGACACAGAGAGCAAGCCACGTGGAGATGGAGGAAGCTGAGATCAGAGTTATGATACTACAAGCCAAGGAAAGGCTGGGTCCACCAGAGGCTGGGACATGTGATGAAAGACCGAGTTCTAGGAACTTCAGAGAGTGTGGCAGCATCTTGAGTTCAGACTCTTGGTCTCCAGGACTTGGGGGGAATGAACTTCTGTGGTATTGAGACACCCAGTTTGCGGAGCTTTGTTATGGCAGCCTCAGGAACAAACGCCAACACTAAGAATTAAATGATGTCATTTGCTTTCTTCTCATTTGTAAATTTCATTTTGTACTTTAAGTGCTCTTATAGTTTTATTTGGACAAAGATTTCTTTTACCATATGTAACTTTTTCAAACAAAAGAAAAACGTTAGCAGGATCAGTTGGTTACCATGTCCCTAAAACTCCTTTGCATTTGGTTCTGAGTCAGAATAGTCCACGTCTGTGTTTCCCACACAACATCATCCCCTGTGCCCACCAGCATGTGGATGAGCCGCCTTTCTTGACAGAATGCTCCATTATCGTCTCCAGGATTTTCTTCCAAACTGCCAACTCTTACTCTGCAAGTTTGATGCACCAGCCAAGACAATGACAACTTTGTCACTCTTGGTATTTATTGAGAGCAGTAACAAGATACACAAAAGCACATACATTTTGGAATTGATGGTGTATAATGGTTTTTGTCCTTCTAGATTTTGCTTTTCTTTTTTGGTTTTTGAGACAGAGTCACATTCTTTTGCCCAGGCTAGAGTGTCATGGCATCAGCCTCGTTCACAGCAACCTCAGACTTCTGGGCTCAAGTGGTCTACCTGCCTCAGCCTCCCAAGTAGCTGGGACGTCAGGTGCCCACCACTATGACTGGCTAGTTTTTCTATTTTTAGTAGAGACAGGGGTTTCACTCTTGCTCAGATTGGTCTTGAACTCGTGAGCTTAAACAATCCTCCTGCTTGGCCTCCTAGAGTGCTAGGATTACAGGTGTGAGCCACCATGCTGGCCTCTAGATTTTTCGATGGCAAACTTTTGAGCAGTTAGTCAAAGTAGTGCTTGTCTCAATTTTTCCTCCCAGGACTGGGGGCCCTGGTAGGTGAGCTGAAGAACAGTCACTGATGGAAACGTGTGCTTTAGTGAAAAGAACCCTGGATCAGGAGGCAAGAGCTGTCTTTGCCCCCAACTCTGCGTCTTTGAGCATCATAGTGACACTCTCTCTCTCAAGACTCAGTTTCCCTGTCCCTAAAATAGGAATAACACCTTCATCTGAGGGTGTTATAATGTCAGAGGAGCGAATAGTGTCAATTTCTGTGACATACAGCACAGGATAGCCCTTTGGGGGTTTCATCAAATGTCAGCTTCCCTCAGGTCTCCTGCAGTCAGCTGTCCTCCCCCTGGGTGCACATCAAGGTCATCTGATCCCCACACAGGGGCAGAACTGGGACACAGGCAGAGCCTGTGGGTCAGTTTCTCAAGGCCTCCAGGTGGTTCCACTTTGCAGCAGAGCTCGAAGTAACATGTCTGGGAGGCTCATTTTTTCCCCCTCTACAAGACCTGCCTCTACCTCTCAGAATTGTGGTGAGGCCCAAACAGGATCTGGGCTGTGAAATCTCTTTTTCAAAAGAGCTCAGTAGATGGGAGGGGTCGTGGCCATCACCATGCTGAAGGTGTCTCCCCTGGTTAAGGGGGTCGGGGGTGCCCACTGCCTCTCAGCCACAGCCCCTCCCAGCTTCTGTCCTGAGCCTCTATGTCTCTCTCTCTGTGGAAGGACATTAACAATGGTCATTGTAAAACAGAGAAGTAGAAAGAAGCACAAAGATCATTCCTCCCTTACCTCCTGATAATCCCTGTTGACATTAAATAGAAGAAATAAAATAAGGTAACCCATGTGCATGGTTAGAAAACCAAAACAATGAAGAAAATTATGAAATCAAAAAGGAATTCTGGGTGCTCCGGTCCCCTCCCTGCTCCCAAATAGCTCTTTCTTAGGAGGTAACGGCTGTTAATGACTTCTTATGAATCTTTCCAGAAATTGTCTATACACCCATGCTAGCACACATATATGATATATATAGTATCCACACTCACACATGTGGACAGGAAGATTCTGTGACAAGCAGCTCCCATTACAGTGTGGTGGGTGGAATGGTGGCCCCCAAACATACGTCTACATTCAAATACCCAGAACATGTGCACATGACTTTATTTGGAAAGAGGGTCTTTGCAAGTGTAATTAAGAATATTTTTGGGCAGCGCCTGTGGCTCAAAGGAGTAGAGCCCTGGCCCCATATGCCGGAGGTGGCAGGTTCAAACCCAGCTCCAGCCAAAAACTAAAAAAAAAAAAAAAAGTTGTCACATGATCATCTTCACTATCTGACTGGGCCCTAAATCTGATGAAAAGTGTCCTTACAGAGACACAAGAGGAGGGGGACATGGAGAAGAGAGGAGAGGCCACGTGAAGATAGACGCAGGATGGAAGTGACGCAGCCAGAAGCCCGGGATTCCCTGGCGTCAGTAAAGGTCAGAGTGGTGAGGCAGGATTCTCCCTGCCACCGGTGTGATCTCCACTTGGGCCATGGAGCTGTGAGTGAACAAATTTCTGTTGTTTTAAACTGCCAAGCTTGTGGCAATTTGTTACAGTAGGCATAGAAAACGAATACATGTAGTTAATCTAAAAGACATATATATATACACATTTATAATGTCTATATATAATATCTAAATGTCTAATATCTACATATAGACTATATATGTCCTGTTATATAAATGATATATAAAATCTATATAATATTTATATGCTAAAACACCTACCTATAATAGTAGTACATTACATAATAGTGTAATATGCATATAGGATCTGACAGTTGCTCTTTTAAATTCACTACCAAAGGATAATGCTTTTCATTTTCTTAATGAAATCTCTTATTCTCTCTTCACAGCTGAGTGTGATTCCTTCAAGTGGGTGAAGCAAACGTAATGATCTTGCCATCTACTGAAGGACATGCTGGTTGGTTGGGTAATTTTTTTGTTGTAATTCTGCAATTCTGCACAGCGCTGCAGGGAATGTCTTCACACACACACACACACTTGGCGTGCACACATACAGTGGTGATGTCTCCAAGGTAAGTGGGTCTGGGGAGCCTCCTAGGAAGCCATTCTTTTAAGAGCTTGTAGGTGACTGTGCTTCTCACCCTGGACTGGGAACCCCAGGAGGGGCCGAGCTCCCGTGTCTTCTTTAGTCAGAGGTCCCCAGCACTGACTGAATGGGGGAAGGTGATAAAATCCCCACAGTCAGCCACCTGGGAAGGTGGTAAAATTCTGACACTCAGCCCGAACCCCAGAGCAGTGAACGGAGAGTTGCCAGGGGTGGGTTTATTAAATCTTTCCAGGTTATTCCAGTTAGCAGCTAGGGCGGGGCCAGGGTGCCGGAGATGCCTTTCTCTTCTCTCTGGACCACATCTGACATTATTAGTTCAAGAGCTGAAATAAAATTAAAGCAAAGGCAAGAGCAAGGGACAAAGAGCATCTTCTTCAAAATGGCTCGGCTCCCATAGCACAGTGGGTAGGGCTCTGGCCACATACACCAGGGGTGGTGGGTTCAAACCCAGCCCAGGCTTGCTAAACAACAATGACAACTACAATTAAAAAAAAATCAAGGAGTAGGTGCCTGCCCCATATACCGAGGGTGGTGCCTGCCCCATATACCGAGGGTGGTGGGTTCAAACCTGGCCCTGGCGTAAAAAAAAAAAAATAGCTGGGCATTGTGGTGGGTGCCTGTAGTCCCAGCTACTTGGAAGGGGCAAGAGAATTGCTTGAACCCAAGAGTTTGAGGTTGCTGTGAGCTGTGATGTCATAGCACTCTACCAAGGGTGACAAAGTGAGACTCTGTCTCAATACAAAATAAATAAATAAAAATGACTTGCTCACAAAGACCACCCTCAGAGCTGTAGGAAAATATACTCCATTGACTCAAGAAAACATACTCTCTTTGACACACCTAGCTGGTGGGGGTGGTGCTGATGGCAGGATGGGGGTTGGATATGGGAAGAATAACAAAAATATAGCAAAAGTTTCCAAAGAACAAGATTTTTTATTTACTGAAAATCTCTTAGTTTAACCTCTTAGCACTATAATTTACCTAGCCTTTATTGTAGGCTTAGGATATTTTTCTTCTGATAGGTTAAAACAAAACAAAAATATCTATGCCAGAAGCATCCTGCTCAACACCTTAGCTACATCACCCGTGGGTGGGATTGAGGACACAGGATTACGACTGATGCAGAAGGCCCCTCTGGGGCTCGGCCAGATCATCTGTGGAGGGAAGAGGTCTGAGTCACTATTGCAGTGTGCGCACAGAGCTGGACAGACACAGGGTGAGTCTGTTCTTCCTCTCCCGAGGTGCGGCAGGAGATTTTGGTCTCTAGTCGTGGGTGGCTGGGGAGAGTTGAAGTGAACTGGGTGGGTATCATTCATTTCACAGAAAGTAAAACATAGTTCAACTTTGTTGGGCACACTGTTGACTTGTATGCAGCATTGAATGTTGTGGAAAAGGAGCCAGCACAGCTCCCTGCATGAGAGGTGGGTCTCTGGGACAGGCCCTGTCATATGTGCGGTTTGTGGGCTACAAGATCCCAATCAAGTTGTCAAGCCCATTAAAAAGAAGGCTCAGTTTACTCACCTGTAAAATGAGGGTGAGCCCTAATGGTGACTAATGTCTGTTGAGGGCTGGTTGTGTGCCAGGGAGTGCTCTGAGCACCTGATGGACATCATCTCTGTTAGTTTCCCCAGCAATCTCAAGAGGTCAGGAACCAAGGCAAGAAGATGTGTAGAGGGTGGGTGAGGGGCATAGCCATGGTCAGGCAGGACTGTACTCCCCTAAATCCACATGTTGAAAGTCTGATCCCTGGTGATTAGATTTGGAAATAGGATCTTTAAAGAAGTAACTAAGTTAGAGTGAGGTCATCAGGGCACGGCTTAATTTGACATGACTGACATCGTTGTAAGAGGACGTTAGGACACTGGTATAATCAGAGGGAAGATGTGAAGCCCTGGGAGAGGAGGACAGCCGTCTACAAACCAAGGAGATAGCCCTGAAGACACCCTAATGACACCTTCATCCTAAACTTCTACCTCCACAAGTTTCTGTTCTTTGAGCCATCCAGGCTGTGGTCCTTGTTACAGCATTCTGAGCAGAATGACACGGTCCCTCTGCCTGCCTCTCACTGCCCTGCATGGCTCCTCTGCTCCCACCTCACATTTGATCTCTGGTGAGGATCACATGAGCTGAGGCACATAGACCCCTAGCCCACAGGATGCACTCGAGCAATGACAGCAGTTACTACTATAATTACCGCTGGTGTTGTAATGTGGAGCAGTGTGGGATGGAGCTTTCTCTTGTTCCATACCACCTCCAGCCAGGCTTGTCTAATTCTGGCTTTTACTTCATTTTCTTGCTTTTAGCCAATTGAAGACAAATCAAATTAAACATAGGAAAGGAAACCAGTTGGGTTCCATTCTTATATGTGTCCTGAATACACAAGTCCCCACCTGCAGGAGGAGCATAACTCCACTTCTTTTTTTTTTTTTTTTAACCCACTGAGAATGGCCCACATCACAAAATCTTAAAACTGCAGATGCTGGCATAGATGTGGAGAGAAGGGAACACTTTTACACTGCTGGTGGAACTGCAAACTAATATGACTTTTTTGGAAGGAAGTATGGAGAACCCTCAAAGAACTCAAGCTAGACTTCCCATTTGATCCTGCAATCCCATTACTTGGCATCTACCCAGAAGGAAAAAAATCCTTTTATCTTTAGGACACTTGCACTAGACTGTTTATTGCAGCTCAATTTATAATTGCCAAAATGTGGAAACAGCCTAAACGCCCACCAACCCAGGAATGGATTAACAAGCTGTGGTGTATGTACACCAGGGAATACTATTCAGCCATTAAAAAAAGTGGAGACTTAGGTGGCGCCTGTGGCTCAAAGAGTAGGGTGCTGACCCCATATGCCGGAGGTGGCGGGTTCAAACCCAGCCCTGGCCAAAAACTGAAAAAAAAAAAAAAAGTGGAGACTTTACAGCCTTTGTATTTACCTGGATGGAAGTGGAACACATTATTCTTAGTAAAGTATCACAAGAATGGAGAAGCATGAATCCTATGTATTCAATTTTGATATGAGGACAATTAATGACAATTAATGACATAGTGGGGGTGGGGGAAGGGAAGAGCAGAGAGAGAAAGAAGGAGGGAGAGGTGGGGGAAAGGAAGAGCAGAGAGAGAAGGAGGGAGGGGGTGGGGTCTTGGTATGTGCCACACCTTTTGGGGGCAAGACACGATTGTAAGAGGGACTTAACCTAACAAATGCAATCAGTGTAACCTGGTTTCTTACCCTCTATGAATTTCTAAAAAGAAAGCAATCTTTTTAGAGCAGTTTTAAGGATGCAGAAAAATTGAGAAGAAGGTACAGGGAGTTCCATATACCCCCTGTCCACACACATGCCCAGCATTCCCCATTATCAGCATTCCCTACCAGAGTACAGTGGACATTTGTTGCAAATCATGAACCTGCACTGACATGTAATTATCACCCAGGGCTCACAGCTTACATTAGGGCTGACGATTGGCTCTTTCCAACTTTGCCTTTCCAAGTCAGTGCGTTATCTCAGCCCTCCTTACCAAAACAAGGAAGACCCAAAAACAATTGCTGGGGGTGATGTGGGAGATTATAGAGGAAGGAGACCACTCCTGGGCTCAGATCTTCTAGTTCATCTGCTTTGCCACAAACTGCTGACTTTGGCTGTCAAGAGATGTCCACATCAAGAGATGACAGAGGTCTAGGGAGGGAAGACAGGGCCCAGGGAGGTCAAACACTCAGAGGGAGGGAAAGAACAGGTGGCAAACACCAGAGTGTGGCTATGCGATTGCCTCCTTGAGACGGCAGGTATGGCTTTTTGGAAAGCTCAATTATAGGGAAGTAACACAGCTTAACTCCCCAAAGAACATTGAGATAAGTCACAATTGATTGCTCTCATTTGGAGAGGTCTGTTCATCTTGCAAGAATGAAGATGATCAGTGGAGAAGAGAGGATATGGCTGTGTGCCTCTGACCACAGTTCCAGTCACTGCGTCTTGGTCACAAGATAGTAACAAATTGCTGTCTGTCATCAATAGCTCTGTATATAAGGGAGGGATCAAAAGATGTTTCTTGTGGGATGACGTGCAAAAGGAGACAATGAGAATGCCTTGAGAGGAATACACTGTGGGTGTTGCATTGATTTGACCTCTGGGGGGGTCAAATCACCTCTTCTGAGCACATACGTAGTCATGCCTTAGTGTGGTCTCAATCTCTTCTATGGCCTCTGTTCCCAGGGTGCTGGGGGAATGTTAGGAGTTGGATTTAGGAGATTATACTAAGGAAAAGGATATTAACAGATGGTAGGTAGGTCCTATTCTGGGTATTGAGGAAAGGATGGTTAGGCTGGGGTGTGCTTGAGACAACAATTTTCCAGAGGAGCCATAAACTCCTTAATGCTGTTTTTGGCCAAATGACATGGTTCTCTCATAAGGTTCTCCTAAAAGGTGAGCAGAGAAAAGATGGCCCAGTCATTTTAATATGTGAATAGCTTTGGCTATATATGCAGTTTAACACCCTGGAGAGCATGCCTGGCCAGGTGGACTCTCTGTTTCCAGTTGTGGGTGGGCAGAAGGACCTCACAGTTTAACGGAGAAGGCTTTTGGTAAGGCAATGAGAGAAGGAAGAGAAGGACAGGGGTCTGGGGAAGGAAAGAGGAGAAGTCTCTCCCCTTTCCAACCATGGCCAGCCAGCGTCCTCACCTCTGACCAGTGCACCCTGTACTCCACCTTCCTGGAACGGCAGTTAGGGCAAAAGGGAGGCCAGAGGCCTCACAGAAAAGGTGCAGAGGGCACCCACCTGAATGACTCCAGCACTGCCCAAGAATGCAGCTTCCAAAAGCTTTGTCCTTGCAAAACCTACATCATGATGTTGGGGCACATTCCAGTTCTGCTGGGGAATCAGAAGGAGGATTCTGGGTAGGTGTCTGTGTTGCCTGATCCCCTTTCTGTGCTGGAGGGAGGGCTTATTAATATGCTGCTTCTGGAAGGCATGGGTGAGTCCAAATGAAGATGTTCGACAGTTTCATTCAATTGTGCTGTGTATGGCTGGCAAGCTTCCCTGGAAAGAGCTATGGCATCAAGGTCATCAAGGGTAAGTGACCTTGACTTTGTTTCCATGGCTGCAGGATGATGATGGCACTCTACTGCTAGCTGCGGCCTCCCAGATGTGCATGGTGAAAAGTGAGGGGTGGATGGATGGAGAGTGTGGTTGATTTGATCTAAAGTCGTGAATATTAGAGAGTATACCCCAAACTCGGGTGGTTCAGTCAACAAGCACTAGATGGGCTTAGGTCCTGGCATGGTTTGTCCATTGTAGGTCCCTCAAATTCTTTGAGTCATGCTTTCTTCATCTAGAGCAGTGGTTCTCAACCTTCATAATGCTGCAACCCTTTAATACAGTTCCTCATGTTGTAGTGACCCCCAACCATAAAATTATTTTTGTTGTTACTTCATAACTGTAATTTTCCTACTGCTATGAATTGTAATGTAAATATCTGATATGCAGGAGGTCCCCAGAGGGGTCGCTAGCCACAGGTTGAGAACTGCTGATATAGAGCAAGGGTTGGGCAAGGTCCACTTCACTGACTATTTTTGTAAATAGTTTGTTGGAATGCAGCTATGCCCATTTTGTTTAAACCTGCCTATGCTGTTTTCATGCTACACAGATAAAATCAAGTAATTGCAACAGAGACCGCATAGCCTTCAAAATATTCACCCTCTGGACCTTTACAGAAAGTTTGTTGCTGTACATCTGATAAAGGACTGATGACCAGAAACTACAAAGAACTCAAGCAAATCAGCAAGAGCCAAGTAAACAATCCCACTAGGAAGTGGGGAAAAGACATGAACAGAAGCTGGGTGTAATTGTGAAGAACAACACAACCATGGAATCTGTTTCATCCATCAGGGTGGAAACAGGGATAGCATTTGGATAGTAGTACAAATGGTGTGATTTGAGGGGCACAAACAAAGGCTCTGGGGGGGGTCAGATCACCTCCTCTGAGCACACAGGCACTGACTGAATTTCTGCCATGAGTGGTGAAGCTTTACTTTTAAGCACTCATTATCCAGGTTGATTATGTTTCTGTTTGAAACGATTTGAAAAACAAGTCCTCTGGGAAGGGCAACACATCCAGGTGCATCACTTGCCTGCACTTATGCATGAACTCATTAATTACACAGCTTTTCCTGGTGATGCTGGTTGAGACATGTGTGAAAAAGGAATGGGAGTTTACGGGAAAGGTAATTTTGAAAGCGTTGGGCAGTTCTCTGCAAGTCAGGGAGAAGTGCTATTAAAATCAACAATGAAGCAATATACCATGGCATAAGTATACCATGGAATAATATTCAGCTATAAAAAGATGGAGACTTTACATGTTTTGTATTAACCTGGATAGAGTTGGAGAATATTCTCTTTAGTAAAGTATCACAACAATGGAAAAGCCAAGTATCCAATGTATTCAATGCTAATATGAAGCCAGTAGATGGACTCACCACACAAGAAAAAAACTTAATTTAATTCAAGTTGGAGGGAGGGAGGAGAAGGAAAGGGGGAGACGGCAGGGGAAGGGGAAAGGGACGGGATTGGTGTGTTCTCATTAGTGGGCACAATGCAGGGGTATACCGCGCACCTCCTGGGTGAGGGGCACAACTACAACAGGACCTGACCTAACAAATGCAAACATTGTAACTGCATCATTTGTACCCTCTGAAATAAAAAAAAATTACAATCAACAACGAAGGATCCAGAGTTCACATTGGGCACCACAACCAGAGGAAGCACTGAGACCGTGGAGTTGAGGGGCCCTGGGATAAAATCTTCCCAAAGGCGTTTGTTTCTCTAGGTGTATTCTCTATGCGTGGTGCCTTCAGCATGGAGAGATACACCACCATTGGTTTGCTGTAACAAAGGTTGCAGTGTTGTTTCTTCATAAGTTTTCAGTGGAGAGCAAATAAAAAAGGTGTCTGCTACAGAAAACAAATAGATTCTTGAAAATTTCCAAACTCCTTAAATTAACAAACTCTGAATATGGTTTGATTTTTGGATCAGGACAATGGTCTAAGGAGTTAAAGAAGAGAGGAGATTAATGTCCTCCGTTCTTTCTCCCTCCAGGGCACGTTTTTAAGCTTCCCTTTGTTAACAGCAATGTTTTGTGGATTCTTTCTGATTATTGGTATTTTGTTAGTTGCCAATGGAACAGTTCCAGGATGACAGTGTAGAAAGGAAATGTGTTGAAATCACAATTGGCATGTGTCTGAAATTTTGGGGGGCTGATGACTGTACATGCTTAGCACCAGGCAGCTGAAGAGTAATTCATATGTCAAGCCAAGCACCCCATGGATGACAAAACACCAACAAGAAATAAAGGTCAGAGTGATTGATTCTTAACACACTTCTACTTATGCAGGGAGCACTCGCTGACAGGCGGTTAATGAGCCCCAGAATGGTGACGCAGAACAAATGAAAAAAGTAATGAATCGACTTTGCAATAGTGCCTCTGGGAAGTACAGAACTGTCCATACGCTTGGATCTGCCCTATGAGAAATATTAGGAAAAAGCAGCTTTTCATCCTGCAGTGTCTTAGTTTTCTGTGGCTGCAGTAAGAAACTGCCACAAATTTAGTGGCTTAAAACAATACAGATCTGTTCCCTTACAGCTCTGGAGCTCAGAAGTCCAAAATCTAGGTGTCAGCAGGGCTGTGTTCCTTCTAGAGCTCTAAGTGAGGATCTGTTTTCTTGCCTTTTCAGGTTCTAGGGGATTCCTGGGTTCTTTGGTTAATGACCCTCTTCCTCTATCACCAAAGGCAGCAACAGTGCGTCAAATTCTTGTATGGCATCATCTTCACGTTCTCTTCTGCCTTTCTCTTATAAAGACACTTGTGAATACATGGGCCCCACCAGAGAACTGAGGATAATTGCCCTAACTTAAAGCCAGCTGCCTGAAATCATTAATTCCATCTACAACTTTGATTCCCCTTGCTGTGTTGTGTGCCATATTCGCAAATTCTAGGGATTAGGATGGAGAGGGATTAGGATAATGGAGTGGTCATTATTCTGCTGGCCACATGTAGAAAGGGAGCTAATATTCATGCTAGAGAAGTGAGGCTGATTGTCAGTGACTTCTGCTAAAGACATCTGCAGTTTGAAGGAGTCCTGTTTCAAGGCTGGCAGAAGGTGAAAGCAGAGGCCACCCTCAGAGGGACAGCTATGTGTAGTTTATACCAGAATAGAACCCCCATAGGTGACCACATCCCTACACTGACCACCTCCTTCAGTTGACCTAATTTTCATAGACCAGACATGCACCTGTACATGCATGTATCAGTACAGTGGGCATACTTCCTTATGTTGACCAGTTTGTTATAGTCCCTTGGGTGGTCATCTTACAGAGAGTCTACTATATTTTCTTCTATGAGTCAAATTGAAACTACTGAAAGTGTCTAATTTCATTCATTTCCACAGACATTTAAGATGGGCTTATTAAATATCAGATATGGTGGTGGCCACTGGGAATTTTGTAAATAAATAGATCTGTCTCCTGACTGTGACTGATGAAAGTTGTATTAAATTTGACTACAGATGCACGTGGATTTCTCCTCATGGAATACAGAGCGCTGCATAAATGGGACATTGACATTGTGTCAGGCCCAAATACTGGATCTACCACCTGCTAGTTGTTTGTCTTTATTTAGATTTCTTTCTTTAAGTTTCTTAAGTGTTTTCTCACAGTGTTTTCTCTGTTTTGTCACCTGTAAAATAGGAATAATTATCATGGGAACCTCACTATGTTGTGATGAAGTGCAAATGTTTATAAAAACGCTTTATGCATCATTTAGCACACGTGTCCTAAATAACTTGGCAAGGAATAATAATTCCTTTTAATAATGTTTCTTGGACTATGTGTGAACTTCTGGAGGATGCTAATTTTTCTCTGTGTGTGTGTGTGATTTGATGGTGCTGGGTGTGACACACATCTAATCACTCAAGAGCACGTAAAGGCCACTCTTTAAATTGTCTACACTAATTTTCTTTCTTGTAAAGTTGGACTGGATAGTGCTTTATGCAAATAAATCACAACAAAATCAGTTACCCTGTGGATGGGGTGAATCTTACACTTGTGGGAACACATGTAGTTCTCACGGAGTGGCTGATGTAGACTGACCAGAAATGAGAAGATGCAAAAATGCATAGCACATGTGTGGATATTGAGAGGTGGTGGTCGGGTATGTTCATGGAAGACTAAGAGCAATAACGCGTAGAGACAATTTCTCAGTAAACAAAGGCTGGCTTTTGAGAGCACATAGAATTATCCTGGTCCTGTGTCTGTCTCTCTTAAAAACATTTTTTTTTTTGGTGCCAAAATCATTGAAAGAGATTTCTGGGTAATAACTCTCCTTATCTGATGCTCTTGAGTTTCTTACTAAAGTATGTAAGACATACTGAAAAAAGATGAAAACCCCCACTACCATGAAAAGTAGGACTCACACCCCATCTGCTGCTAGAATTAAAAGGAATTGCTAATAAGTGCTGCAGCTATTTAGCACAGCTGAATAGATTAAACATATTTGATGGCTGGACTCTGTAATATCCTGAAAACAAGACAACTTTTTAGCAACAAATGTGATTTAAGATGCTTAGTCTCTTCTCTACTGTCTGCCTCTTAGCTGGAAAACAGAATGTCCCTATGAAGGACACAGTGAGCTGTCGCACATCCCTCGTCCCACTACCTCAGCTGCCCATAGCCAGTATGTCTTCTCCACATTGACAAGTATTAAGAAACAAACATTTCTGGAATACACAACTGATAGAAGAGAGGAGGCTATGAGCAGAGGTCCATTTTACTTTGGAATCTATAAATCACAAAATTAAAATGTGAGTAGAAACGTGAAGAAGAACTTGGTGGCAGGGTGTATTGTGGGCTGCCATTTTTAATCACTTCATTTGTTCAGCTTGTTAGTAAAATATGTAGTAAGGGTAGAATGAGACTCCATCTTTATACTGCAAGTTTCTTAAATATTGGTAATTTGGCAAAGAACTGGGTACTTCCAACATTGTATGTCTGAAGGAAATTAAAGGACAGACCAGAGGCAACCCAGCAGTGAGTCTAATGGTACATTCTGGGTTTGTTTGAGCTTATCTTATTCAAAAATAAGTAAATTAGAAAAAAAGGAAGCCCACAAAAGAGAACTGGAAAGAAAAATACTAGGAACAAAGGAATGAGAATATTATGCTGATGTCTCAGGGAAAAGTACTACATGGCATGGTAAGTGCAAGAAGCAAAAGAAAATTACTTACTATACTGGTTGAAACATTGATCAAGATTTTAATAAAATAGAGGCCCAAAGCCGTAAGATTTAGAAGAAAAGACACATTAAAACAAGAACAAAAGGTAAATTGAAGAAACATAGAAACAAGAAGAGGATGTCAAATACAAAAGCAAAATTAAAAATCTGTTTTGAAAGCAGCAAAGAGCAGAATTGGTAATGCAGAAAGGGATGGGTAATGATAAAGTTAAACTTTAACAATTTTACCAGAAAGCGATAAAAATGTCGAAAGGGAAAATTATAGGTGTGTAGGATACAGACTAGAGAAACAGAGGTTCAACAATAAGGATATAGTCAGTCTGGGGGCTGAGGATATTTCTAAATGCTTTCTCAGTGACAAATATCATTGATGTCAAACAGGAATGCTCCTAAGTGAGGTACCTTTTCACTGAGACTTGAATGACTTTCTCTCCAAGCTGCCTGTTTAGTTTTTACTGTAGAAACTTCAATAACTGCTTACTGATCAGCTTCAGGAGGGGGAGGTAAGGGGTGGCTTTTCTTGTCCCATGTGTGTTTCTTGGTGCCAGCATCTGGGGTGGACACTATGCTTAGGAACTGCACAGCCAGAGAGCTATATACTCAGGCCTGAGAGGAGGAATATGTCCCCAAATAGGCAGCATCATTCAGGGGTGTGTTGCATGAATGCTGTAAAAGTTAAATGTGCCATAGATCCTAAGATCTGGAAGTCCAAGTATTAATTCAAGACACATCCTTTGCTTGTGTTCACTGTAACTGATAGTAAACTGACCCTGGGGTCTACCCATAGCAAATGGCTACTCAAATCTTTTCTGTTGCTGGTCCTTAGACCTGGAGCAGCAATAACAGGGGAGATGAGCAGAAGAGAGGAACAGCTTGAACTCAGATTTATCAGAACTCGCCAGCTCCTTAGCATGGTGCTAACAACATTCCTGGAAAACAAACAAACAAGCAAACAAACAAAACCACTGGAAAAGCCATAAAGCAAAACACTTGTGTATATAGACTGAAAGGCTCACTACATTCTAGGCAAGAATAATACTAGATTAACATGAAATCTATCCTTGGCCATATTCTGGGGAAAATCTGAATATCTGAATTTCTGTGATAGAGACAAAATCCTAGAAGTATCCAAGCAGAAACAAAACAAAATGTATTCATCATAAAGGAATAAAATAATGTAGCTGGGCTAAGCTTTTTCTCTAACACTGGCTGGTGGAAGCCAATGAGGAAGTGTAGACAGAGCAAGAGATCAATATTTGTGTCCAGATACTATCTAACAAATGACCCTGGCATGTGGTGGTTCAAAGAAACTGTGTCCCAAGAATATTGGGAGGTGGTGGGGGATGGGAGGGGAGAAGGGCAGACGGGTGGTGGGAGGGTGACTGGAAAGATCACCTATATGGTCTGTCTAACAAGGGTACAAATGAACTTTTCTAGAACTAGAGTATAAATGTTTTAACACAATAACTAAGTAAATGACACAAAGTCTATGTTAACCAGTTCCATGAAAATATTTCAAATTGTATATGAAAACACTACACTGTACCCCATGTTTGCATTAATGTATACAGCTATCATTTAATAATAAAAAAAAGAAACTGCGTCATTACGCTCACAGATTCTGTGGGTTAGGGATTTGGAGAAGGGACAGAAGGCTTAATCTCTGTAATATATTTGTAATATATCCAGTTGGAAAGATTCAAAAGTTGGGTGTGACTCAAGGGCTGGGGGTTGAATAGTCACAGGGATTATCATCACTGGGTTGGGATCTCAGGACAGATCTGGCCAAAGGAATAACACCACCTCCTTAGCCCTGTGCCTTTGCTGCTTTCCTCATTTCCTTTCTCTAACCAGTTTGCAGATGAGACAGAGTCAACTAGGGAAATTGCTTTGGATCTCCCCAGCATCTAAGGTCAAGATTCTTCTCTTGGCCACAAGCACCCTTTCTTTTTATTGAATGTGATGGTACTTTAGCTTGGATTTCAAGGCAGTGGGGCATGCATCCCAGCCCCCATCTGCCCACGTACTATTCCCTTCACCACAATCTAGACAGGCTTGTCTTCTTATTAAATGCTCACATGCTCTTATGTCCTTCCTGCCCTGGGCATATTTATTCACATCTCAATTTTTTTGGAGGGGCATCCAAAAATACTGATGCACAATTCACTAGTTCAATATCTTTAATATGTGCCTCATTTCCTGATGATGACCATTAGTATTTTTGGTAACTCCCCTTACAAGCTGATTGCTTGAACCATTAATAATCATTTAGCACAAGACTATTGGCCATTTCCCATACTTTATTGTTGTATTGTCCACTGAACTGTTATTTCCTTGGGGGGACAAAACCAAGTATAAAAATATATTGTGTTCCACTATCAGAGTGAGAAGGACCTCTGTCACTTCCATGCACATAGGTGCCCTACTGGAACAGGGCCATATGAGGATGCTGGTGACACTTCTACCACTAGCTTTTCTATGTGCAAATGAGTCCACCAGGATACTCTGACAGAGCGTGATTCCCATTCCCATTCCTCCTCCACTTCTAAACACAATCACATTATATTATGTCGAACACATTGTTACATCAAACACAAAAACAAAAGTTTCCAGGTTGGTCATGCCTCGTCAGCTGCACCATGCTTCATTTCATTGTAATTTGATTACTTTTATGCAACTTACTTCATGGAATTTGAAAAGTGCTACATATCCCCAAGAAACCATCTAGAGGAGAGTCTAGATTAATTGTTGAATGACTCTCCCCAAAAATATGTCTGTTATTAACAAAAACTACAGGGCATGTCTTGATGAGTCCAGCAAAGTCACTTCAAAAGTAAGATGCCATGTGAACATTCTTATATCCTTTCTGGCAGAGCTATCTTGAATTTTCAGGAAGGCTGGTTTGCTTGAAGTTCTGCTATCAATTTGGCCTCATCTATTGTACTAGTGGCTTGTGATTGTCTTTCTGTTGAATTGTAACAGTGTCTCTTAATCATTGTATGAATGAAGTATATTTGTACCCTCCCAATGGCACTCAGAGCTCCTAGAAGGCACCAGCCCTGTCCCCAGGGATAAGCCTTCTCCCTTTCTTTTCTAAGTTCTTAGAAGTGTCAGGTGGTAAGAAGGAACTCAATAAGTATTTGATATTTTAAAAATGAAAACTATATCAAAGAGAATGGGTCTTCTTCAGGGTTGATACTCTCTTGGAATGATCCTGATGGAACAAGCAAACATTCACTTTAATATGTAAACAGCAGGCTCAGTGCCCATATCTCAATGGTTAAGATGCTGGCCACATACACTGGGGCTGGTAGGTTCAAACCCCACCTGGGCCTGCTAAAAACAGCAAAGACAACTACAACAAAAAAGTAGCTGGGTGTTGTGGTGGGCTCCTGTAGTCCCAGCTACGTGGAAGGGTGAGGCAAGAGAATCACTTAAACCCAAGAATTTGAGGTTGCTGTGAGCTATGACACCATGGCACTCTACCGAGGGTGACATAGTAAGACTGTCTCCAAAAAAAAAAAAAAAAAGTAAAAGCAACAACAATTAAAAAAAAATCAAGTTTCTCCTCAGAAGAAAGAACACGAATCCAGAGAGACCTCGGGTGTGGAAGTGTCATATTCAGGGACAGGTAAGAATGACTGGTCAAGGAAAGGCCACAACAAGAATGAAAACTATAAACAAATATCCTTGATGAATATAGATACAAAAATCTTCAACAATATAACAGCAAAGTGAATCTAACAACACATCAAAAAGATAACTCATCATAGTCAAGTAGGTTTTATTTCAGGGATGTAGGGATGGTTCAACATATACAAGCCAATAAGTGTGATTCACCACATAAATAGAATTAAAAACAAAAACCATATGATCATTTCAATAGATGCAAAAAAAAAGCATTTGATAAAATCCATTATCACTTTTTGATACAAATGCTCAACAAAGTGTAGGCACAGAAGGAACATACCTCTGTTTTGTTAATTAATAAAAGCCATAGATGACAAATCCACAGCCAACACCATACTAAATGGGGAAAAGTTAGTAGGATTCCTCCTTAGGACTGCAACAAGACAAGGATGTCCACTTTCACCACTGCCATTTAATACAGCCCTGGATATTCTAGCCAGAGCAATCAGCCAAGAGAAAGAAAGAAAAGACATCCAAATTATGAAAATGTAAGTCAAATTATTGCTGATTGCTAATAATACACTCTTATACCCAGAAAACCCTAAACATTCCTCCAAAGCACTCCTAGATTTGATAAATGAATTTGGTAAAGCCACAGGTTACAAAATCAACACATGTAAATTAGTATCACTGTTATACTCTGCAGAGGATCAAATCGAGAAGTCAATTCCATTTACAACAGCGGCAAAATAACAAAATACCATAAAATAAATAAAATAAAATACCTAGGAATACATTTAACCAAATAGGTAAAAGATCTCTATAAGGAGAACTACAAAATGCTGATGTAAGAAATTGTAGATGACACAAAGAAATGGAAAAACCTATCATGCTCATGGATCAGAAGACTCAATACTGGTGAAAATGCTCAAAATAATCTATAGATTTAATGCAATTTCTATTAAAACACCAATGTTACTTTTCACTGAATTAGAAAAAACAATTCGAAAATTCATGTGGAACCAACCAACCAAACAAACAAACAAAAAAACAAATAGCAAAACAATCCTAAGAAAAAATAACAAATCCAGAGATATCACATTGCCCAATTTCAAATTATACTACAAGGTGATAGTAATCAAAACAGCATGATACTGGTATAAAAATAGACACATGGATGAATGGAATAGAACAGAGAACCCAGAAATGAAGGGCAAATACCCACAACCAACTGATCTTTGGCAAAGAAGGCAAAAACATACCTTGGGAACAAATAACTCTCCCTGATGAACATAGATACAAAAATCTTCAACAATATAACAACAAAGTGAATCCAACAGCACATCAGAAAGATAACTCATCATAGTCAAGTGGCTTTTATTTTGGGGAGGTAGGGATGGTTCAACATATACAAGCCAATAAGTGGTGATTCAATAAATAGTGCTGAGGAAATTGGATAGCCATGTGCAGAAGAATGAAACTGGATTCTGTATCTCTTGCCATACAAAAATTAACTCAGGATGGATTTGAGACTTAACTATAAGACCTGAAACCATAAAAATTCTAAAAGAAAAACTCTGTGGACATTGGCGTAGGCAAAGAATTTATGATTAAGACTCCCCAAACAAATACAACAAAAGAAAAATCAATAAAAGGGGCTTAATTAAACTAAAAACTTCTGCACAGTGAATGAAATAATCAATAGAGTGAATAGACAACCCACAGAATGGGAAAAAATATTTGCCAACTATTCCTAGCAAAGGACTAATAAAATCTTTAAGAATTTCGAACAAATCGGCAAGGAGAAAAAATCCCACTGAAAATTGGACAAATGACATGAACAAATATTTTTCAAAAGAAGATATACAAATAGCAAATACTTGTATATGAAATAATGCTCACCATCACTAGTCATCAGGGAAATGTAAATTTAAACTATAATGAAACATTATGACCTTACTGTCATCAAAATGGCCATTGTTAAAACATCAAAGAACAGGAGATGTTGGCACAGACATGGTGAAAAGGGATTGCTTATACACTGTTGGTGGGAATGTAAATTAGTACAACCTCTATAAAAAAGAGTATGGAAAATTTTTTTTTTTGAGACAAGAGTCTGAAGCTGTGGCCCTCGGTAGGGTGCTGTGGCATCACAGCTCACAGCAACTCCTGGGCTCAAGTGAATCTCCTGCCTCCGCCTCCCAAGTAGCTGGGACCACAGGCACCCACCACAATGCCTGGCTATTTTTTTTTTTTTTTTTTTTTTTGTTGCAGCCGTCATTGTTGTTTGGTGGGCCCAGGTTGGATTTGAACTCGCCACCTTAGGTGTATGTGGCTGGCGCCTTAGCCACCTGAGTCACAGGTACTGAGCCAAGAGTATGGAAAATTTTCAAAGGAATAAGTATAGACCTACTGCTTGATCAAGCAGTACCATTACTAGGTATCTACCTAAAGGAAAAGAAGTCATTATATCAAAAAGACACCGGCAATCATATGTTTATCACAGCACAATTCCCAGTTGCAAAGATAGGGACTCAATTATGTGCCCACCAACCAAGGAGTGGATATAGAAAATGTAGAATGTGTACACTACTGCTCTGCCATAAAAATAGTGAAATAATATTTTTGGTGGCAACCTGGAGAGCGCTGGTGAGCACTATTCTAAGTGAAGTAATGCAGGAATAAAAAACCAAATACTGCTTGTTCTCACTTATAAGTGGGGACTTAGCTACATGTAGACAGGGGCACACAGAATGGTACCATGGACATGGGAGACCCAGACAGGGGGAAGGTTGGGAGGGGAGGTGACAGAAAGAAAACTGCCAGTTGACAGGTACACTAAAAATACAGACCTCACCACTGTGCAATTCATCCAAGTAACAAAAACCACACTCACCCGTAAATCTATTGAAATAGAAAAATTAAATAAAAAATATTTACCATTGGTGGGGTTGCCTGCCTGACCTGGACCAAGGCACATCACACGCAGAGTGGGGCCCTTTAGAACTCACTTTCTTTCTCCTCTCCCATGATTTTAAACAACTTTACTGTCCATCTCAGGGAAAACAAAGGAATTAGCATTGTGATGTAGGATGAGGCGGCTTTGCTTTTTGTCCTTTCTTAGAAAAGCCAACTTTGTTTTCTGGTTTGAAATGAAATTGCTGCATCCTGTTCTCATCTGCCATTGAGAGTCAGATGGATATTCTTCAAACCGAGGGCTGGAAATGTGCTCCAAGCACAGAGCTTGGCAGACCTGCGCCATCAAGGTCTTTTTCCCTAAGAATATCATACAATTCTAAAACTAAGCTCAAGAATGCCCTACTATGGTTCTCAGTGTATTCTGAAAGCGATGATCTGACATCTTGAAAAAGTACTGCTCTCTGGAGAGTCTCCTTTACTGTTTGTTCTTTGAGTCACGTTCTTTGGGACTGGGCTGACCTCCAGACGATGCATATTGGAAAAGAGCCAACCCCTACCCGGGGACCATTCTCCACCCTCAGTCGTTGATTTTTTCCCAGTGGTGCCAGTTGCAGGTGACCACATTTGACTACCTCCGGAGCCTGTGGCTTTTCCCCCCAGTGTGAAGATAAGCACAGCAACGGGGTGCTGATGAGTGGCTTCTCAGGTGTCCTCTATATCAAACCCAGAAATTTCGTGACCTGTACTTATCTGTCGGCACTGAGACAGACTCTCAGACAGACCTTTACCATGTCCAAGGGTACACTCAATTTTGCACTTGCACATCTAAGATGCAGACCTCATCCTCTGACGTGTGCACACCACTCCCCTGTCACCAGCGCTCAGCTCATCTCAGCCTTCAGCCAGTCCTCTTTAGACAGGGATGGAGCTTCATTTCCAGGGAAATGGTTGGAAATACTTTCCGTGATGCTACTTAGTACCATCTGGGCGAGCTGTGTTCTCAATTGGAAAACAATCAAGCGTGCACTTTTCAGTCTACAACCCAGGGTGTGTGTATGCAGAGGGGGCACCCCATGCTTAACCAGTTCCATGTTCAGAAAGCCGTAGCTGCCTTTGTTGCTCCTCACTTGATCTATTTCCGTGTGGTCTGTCATTTACCTGCTGTTTGCTCAGCACCTGGTAAGCAAAGAGCTTTCAAAAAAGGTATAAAAGAAAATCAATAGCTCTGCCCATTTAGACAGCCTCTCACCACTCAGCGACATTAGCACAGTGCTCAGGAGGAAAGCAGGACATTGATGCATCTTAGGGACCTGGAGAAGGCATTTGGTCAATTCATCTAAGCAGTCATTGGCATTCAACCAGTTGTTAGCCTGAGTTCAAGGGACTAGGTTTTTATGAATCTGTGGTTTAAAGAAACAACACCCTATACCTGTGTTTCTCTCTTAAAACATGCATGTCTCCAATCCATGAGATGCAGCACCCTATTCCTTTGGTAGAAGCAAATAATTATGAAAATCTCAACAACAGGTCCATATGCAAGATAGTTTACAATGATTACATAGCCAGTCCTTTTAATAATCTGATAATAGGGTATAATCATTGTGGAAATGTTAAGGCCTATCTATACATTCTCAGATGTCCCTGTGTCCCCCCCTTGGTTTGGGTAAGCTCATGACCAATGTGGTCAGTAGCGCATAGGAGAAATAATGCTGTCTGACTTCCAAGATTGCATCAGAAAAGGCCACTTTTTTTTTTTTTTTGGATGTAGGAGAAGCCAGCCACCATGTAAGGAGGTCCAACTACCCTGACACTGCTGCACCAGAGAGACTGTGCTTCAGTGCCTGAACTGGGCTCCCAGCTGGTAGTCCAGGGACGGGCCATCTCTGACACCCAGCTGTGCAGAGTCTTCAGATGACTCCAGTCCCTGTTGCCATCTGACACAACCATGGGACATCCCAAGTGCAAACTGCCAAGCTCTTCCCAAATTCCTGACCCACAGAACAGTGAGACAAGTAAAATTGTTTTGACTTTATATCTTTAGTCTTGGGCGTAATTTGCTATATAGCAATTTTAACCAAAACAATTACCCACTATTTTACAAGCAAAGAAATCAAGCCTCACAAACTTTGAGTAACTTGCCCCATGTCATGAAATTTTGAAGTTGCCAGTTTTATATCAGATTTGTCCCAGTCCAAATCCAATGCCCTTTGCTCTGTACCACATAATGCTTTGCTAATTAATTGCAGGAGTTAATTTGCTAATTAATTGCAGGAGAAACCCAACACTACTGAGAGCGTGTGGCTAAAGAATGAAAGAGTGCCGTTGTCCGGGCTTCCTTGAGGACACAGTTGCAGGTGAAGATCTCCATGCTAGGCCTGCACAGTGAACGTGTGAATGAAAAAGACTGAGCTCAGGATTCTGGGTTCTCTTTCCTTCTCTCAGGGCAGAGACATTTCCAGGTATTGCTCTCCACCTCTCATGGCCTCTTCCTATGGGCCCCGACCAGCCTCAACTTTGCCATCAGTTTCTCTTCCCCAAAGTCTGCTATGCCCTGTTTTGGGTCAAAGAGTAATCAGTCCATGGCCCAAGACCTGTTCCCTCAACAGGCATCTCGTCTGATCTTTGTCACCGTACTGGGAGTGAAGTACTGCTAATTGCATTTTGTGGATGCAGAAATAGGGGCTTAAGAAAGGTAAGGGACTTGCCCAGGTTAATAGATCAATTTAAACCCCAGTTTTACGACTCTTGCTAGTGCCCTCAAATAGCAAACTTTTGAAAGATGAGTTACCGGCTGGTGCGCCTGTGCTGCCTCGCACTGTCTCATTCTGCTGACTCTGGTGAGAGACGTTATTCCCATGTCAGGAGGTGCCTGGTCCTCCCAAGGCAAAACTGCATCTTATCTAGAGACTTTTCTGGAAAAGCAAGGAGTGCACACACTACTGCTCTTTCTGACCCCCCAACCTTGACAGCGTGCTGGCAGAAAGAATTTTAGGCACAAATGACTTGAACTAGTGAGTAATACTGACAAGCGGGGTTACCTTGGGTAAGTTACCTACCCTGCCTGGTCTCTGTTTCATCAGGTGTAAAGTGAGAGGATGGACCGGATGAATTGAACATGCTATGAATGTACTGTGAACTAACAACTCTCTGGATTTGGAGCCCTAGATATATGGCTCCAATGAGCCATATATATGGATGAGGATGGGGATAATAGCAACAGCAAATGCTTCTTGACTAACTCACCCTGTACTCAGCACAGTTCTCAGCACTTTCATGTGTTACTATTATCATTCCCATTTCACAGGTGAGACCGCAGTGGCTTGCCTGAGGTACACGGGTAGAAAGTGGATGAGGCATGATTTGAACCTGGGCTGTTTGGCCCTGGGAGGTGCACCCTTAAACCATGTCTCAATATCAAAAATGAGCATTCATCTTGTAGGACAGATGATAAAGTCACAAGAATTCGGAGGGAGAGGGACATTTCTAGCTGTGATGATCATGAGGTTGGGGGCCCCCAAGAAGCTTGTGTTTGCATATGTCCCCATACCTGGTGACAGCCCTATCTCCATAAGCATACATACCCATAGGTATCTCCTATTTCCTCCAGAGGAAAACACGAGATTCTGTAAAATCAGTTGCGTACATTTGGAGCGTAAATCATGGTGACTCTATTTCCTTTTCCTTTGTAAATTGTTAATTTCAAAATAATACCAAAAGTTAGAAGAAACAGTGCCTAGAATCCCTGCATACTCTTCACTCAGATTTTCTAAGTATTAACATTTACCACATTTGCGTTGTCATTCTTTCTAAACACACACACACTAATATTTTCCTGAAATTTTGGGGGTAAGTTTCAAAGAGTGTGCCCTCTTGAGTTTAAATACTTCTTCTTTTTTTTTTTTTGGACAGAGCCTCAAGCTGTCCCCCTGGGTAGAGTGCTGTGGCTTCACAGCTCACAGCAACCTCCAACTCCTGGGCTCAAGCAAGTCTCCTGCCTCAGCCTCCCAAGTAGTGGGGACCACAGGCACCCGCCATGAGGCCAGCTAATTTTTTTTTTTTTTGGTTGCAGCCATTGTTGTTTGGTGGGCCCGGGCTGGATTCGAACCTGCCACCTTAAGTGTATGTAGCTGGTGCCTTGGCCACAGGTGCTGAGCCATGAGTTTAAATACTTCAATATGTGTTTCCTAAAAATAATCACCTTCTTTTACATAACCATGGCTCAGTTGTGAAAATTAGGAAATTAGGGTGAAAACAAGACTATTGTCTAATCTATACTTCTTCAAGTTTCATCAATTGTCCCATTAATGTTCATTATGGCAAACACACACACACACACACACACACACACACACACACACACACACAGATCCAGAGTCCAGTGTAGGATGACGGATGTGCTTTCCAAAACTTTATCTTGAAAGAAGCCAAAGCCCAATGATAAGTTAGGGGATCTCTCTGTGGGACAGGAGCTGAGAAGACTGAATGCAATCCCGACTATTGCACATACGGTCAAACAAAGGCAGGGTTCACTCAACCAGGAACGTTGAGTGTGAATCGTAGAAAGCAGCCCAGCAATGGTGACTCTCCGGCTTCTCCTAGAGCAGTGGTTCTCAAATTTAGAAGCATCCAAATCCTTTGGAAAACTTGTTAAAGCACAAAATGCTGGGCCTCACCCTCAGCATTTGTGATTCAGTAGATCTGGGGTGAGGTCTGAGAAATTCTAACAAGTTCCCTGGTGATGCTGGGGCTGCTGGCCCAGGGAGTACAATTTGAGAATCACTGCTTTAGAGAAACCTGTCAGATGGTGCCCAGTGCAGGAGTTCATGTGAGGCTTAATCAATGACCTCCTGCTTATCAAATCCAATGCCCTTTTCTCAATTCCACTTGACTGACAGAGGTGGCTATGGGGCATTTCTGTGGTTGACGGAGTCCATCCATTTCTACCAAGACACTCCATTCCCATTCAGGAATCCTGGGAAAATAGTATTTATGCTTGTGGCTCACTGAGTGTGAAATTTTCCAACAAGATGGTATTTATGTTAATCGGAAACACACTTGGCTTAAAAGCCATGCCTGGCTGAACCCACCCTAGATCAGCTAAATTACAACCAAACTATGTGGTACACATTAATGGGAAGTAAGTGTCTACTGTTGTGGGCCCTTGCAAGCTTTGTTGGTTGGTTATGCAGACAGAGCAGCTGAGGCATAACTTCATAGGACTAATGTGAAATTAAATAAGTTAACAAATGTAAAGGGTTCAGGGCAGTGCTTCTCATGTAATCAATGCTCTGTAAGTTTGTTATTACACTTAGTACCTAGACCTTTGGGAAGGCTTCAATAATAGGAGAGAAAGAACTCCGCCCTGACCTCTGGTGTCCAAGGTCTTTCTTAGGTGTCCTAGCATCCAAGACCTGGGTCCTAGCCCATAGGTTTGATCTTGACCCACTTACTTTATTTTTCTGAGTCTAAATTAACATTTATCAGTTTGGACACTTCAGCCAACTTCATAGGTTTATTTTTTTTTAAACCACTGGAGATGATGGACATAAAAGTACTTTGAGGATTATGAGCCACCATTGCCATCATTATTTTTTCCTTCTCTTCAAGCATGAAAGCTATGCTGAGCAGTTCACAGTGGGGACATTATCTGGTGCCTCCCGAGACTGGGTTTTCTGGGCACCTATGGATTTTTATAAATATGAGAGTTTATCCTCAGAAGGGACTGGATCTTGAACTGAGTTTTCAAACTGATCCCACAATTCAGTTTGAGACTATTTAATTACACTTTCGGTTTTCATGATCTTACACTTTGTCAGGTTCCTTAAGCAGCGTGCTGCAGTCAGAGACCTGGGTTAGAAGATTAATCTTGGCTCAGTCCCTTCTCAGCTGTGACCTGGGAAAATTTTTTAACTTCTGGATGAAACGAAGGTGATACTCAAGAATCTGACAATGCCCATCGCTGCCACAGACAGGCTGAAGCGTATTTTCTTACACATTTTTGGAGAAAGTGTAAATCGGCACAGCCCATGTGGAGTGTGTCTTGGAAGAGTCCGTCCATGCTGTTTGAGCCAGGAATTCTACTTTTAGATCTTATACATGGCAGCTCTTTGGATGCCTCCCTAATAACTCCCTTCTCAACCCTCTTCTCTTATTCCTGCTTCTCACTACAGAGACCGAAATAGCCAGACACCTGTCTACCCAGCTTCCCCGTGACCAGGGAAGGGCTTGTCGTCTGTTCTGGCTGAGAGTTATAATAAAGAGGGCATCGAGAAAGGTTTTTTCCTCTCCCTGAATGAAGAGCTCTTTCTCATTTCCCCAGCCATCCTCCTGCTTCCTGGCTTTGGAGGCTTGAATGGGAAGAAGCATCTTACAACCACAGAGGGAGGTTGCGGGAACTGCAGACGCCAACCTGGAGCCTGGGTTGTTAGCTGCCAGGCCCCTGCTGGAACTGCCCACCTCCGGCCTTTCGGTTACGTGGGCTGATCAAGGCCTTTATTGTTTAAGTCATCATTAGTTTTGTTCCTGGCAGCAAAAGAAATCTTAACTGCTTCAGCACTCCACAGTCTCTCTCTCTCTCTCTCTGAGCTGCCTGGATAGTCACTGCCCCAGAGGGCTACTGAGTACATGAAATGTGGCTTGTCTGAATTAAAATTTTCTCAAGATATAAAGTATACACTGGAATTTGATGGCCCATACAAGAAAGGAGTGTGAAAGATGGTATTACAATTTTATATTGATTATATGTTGAAATAACAATGTTTTACAAGAATGGAAGGGCATGAATCCTATGTACTCAATCTTGATACGAGGACAATTAACGACTTAGTTCAAGGTTGGGGGGTGGGGGAAGGGGAGAGTAGAGAGAGAGGGAAGGAGGGACGGGAGTGGGAGTCTTGGTGTGTGACAGTTTTGGGGGGCAAGGCACAATTATAGGAGGGACCTTACCTAACAAATGCAATCAGTGTAACCTGCTATCTTGTACCCTCAATGAATTCCCAACAATAAAAAAAAAAGGAAGTAACAATGTTTTGGGATACTATGCGACGTAAAACATATTATTATGAAAATTAGGTTCACTCACTTCTTCTACTTTTAAAAAATGTGGCTATTAAAGATTATATACACAGATGTGGTTCACATTACATTTCTATTGCATAGCAAGTGCTGCTATAGAAAGGCGAATACCAAACTACTGCTGTCATCACCTCTAGGGTCTGGAAGTAAAAGAAGGGCTTGACATAGAAGGTGATTGTTTCCTCTATATGCTTCTTGAGTTTTCTACACTGACCATGTTTGGAGATTAGTTTTGTGACTTTTAGGAATAGGACACAATTGAAACAAATGAGTTACTATGTGCAAACATGCTTTGTCCATTTTAAAAATATGCACATGTCAGTCGAAAGGGTGAAACTTCAAAACTTGATAGACATGTATTTTGGAACATTAATTATGCATTATAAGTGTAATCAGTACTTTTAGTCTCTAAAACCTTACCCCACCTTTTTTCTGAATAATTTGGGCCATGCTTATGAGCTCAACAACAACAATAAAAGGACTTGTAAAGAAAGTAAGATGCTTCGGAGTTAGCTTATATATAACCAACAATATATATTTCTTTTCACTGGCAGAACATGACAACTGGTACAACAGCCCAGACACCTGGCTCCTGCCTTTTTTGATGCACTGGTAGGTTCAGTTTTCTCCAACCCCCTCCCCCCCCGTCATTAAATTTTGGATCCAACATCGATTTATTCCTTTTTCAGGCTTACCAACTACAAAGATAAATTACGAGGCCTAAGTGATTAAGGAAGAATAATGGTTTGTTTTTAGTCAACACTGTGTTTAGTACTTTAATTATTATTATTTTTAATTAAAAAGCCAGAACACCATCCCCAACCTGCTAATGGAGCTAGAGAAGAAAATAGCAACAGGAGTTCTGGAAACCAGAGAAGTATAATTCATCAGGCCAGACGGTGGGGAGAGAGAGCCTGGGGATGGATGCCTTAGCTGCGCTGTGTGTTGGGTTCTGGCAAAGTTTAGATACTAATTGACATTTAGTTGTGTGCTGGTGTCTTTGCGTGTTATTTCATGATTGTCCACAACTCAATGAGAGATCCATGTGATTTTGCTTCAATGCCATCGTTTTATTTACAGCTCAGCCACAGGTTGTGCTGTGTGTGTTAGTTTTTCCTCTGGACCTCATTTTCCAGGCCAGTAAAATAGAGCATTATGCTGGAAGATAATCTCAAAAATCTTTTTCAGCTTTGAACTTGCCTCCTCCTGGTCTTCTCTTCCATTCCCTTCGGCAGCACCCTTGCTCCCCAAATGTTCACTTGATCGGTGAAACACAGAGATTGTCTGACATTTAAAGCTGCAGTTCGTTACAAATGTCCCTAATACTTACATAATACATATTATAAGTGTGCTTATATATTTCAACTATATTGGAGTATACTTAATTTTATTTATTATATAATTATACATGATGTTATAATTATATCTAATTATTAATATGTACACTGGATAGTATTTTTATGTTACATATTATATAAATATACATGACATATTAAAATATATCCACATGGAAATCATGTACATAAACTCTCTGAGCCCACAAACTTTTCTAGGCAAGTTCGGAGGACACAAAACTATGTAATTATATCTCCAAATAAAACCTAAATTTAAAAGTGCTTTATAACTACTATTTGGAAATTTGACTTCGGTGAATGCATAATGAGTCTCCTTTCACCCCTTTTGTTTGTTCATGTTCCTGCCATCCCTAGACTGGAACTCTTTTAAGGATGAAGCAAGACGCCTTCACCAGCATTCCCTCTGTGACCAACTGGCATTTCCGTGAGATTGTTCCAGGTGCAGAGTGAGGCTCAGGACCAACAAGCACAGCCTATTAGCAAATCTCTTCTCAACACGGGCATCGCGTGCGTGTATAAAAGCATGATTTACTTGGGCTTACTGAGGCAGCAGTAAATAAATTTGGAAGCACCGAATTGCATTAGAAAAACATGACTGAGCATTTAAAGCTTTTTCTCAGTGAAAGAAATGATATGTTTGCCAACAATCTCTTTCTCATGCATTAATATGGAAAAAGTGATTTACCAAAAAATGGTAATAGAAACCAGCAAATACCTTAATTTGTATTATTATCCCAGCCAATATAAAATTCGGGCAAGCAGAAATGGCACTGGCAGAGACACAGCGGTAGCAGCTGCTCCCGCCGCCATGGAGCGTGGTCTACTTGAGGGAATGCCACGTTGCCATGGCAGCGAGCTGTGTCTTCGTGCTGCTGTGCCCCAGGGAAGGGACAGGGGAGGGTGGAGAGCATCCTCCTTCCTAGGGTATTGACAGGGTGGGGGTGGGGGCACATCACCCAGCATTTTGTTCAATCTTTGGAGGATACAGAATGTATTCAAGGTGGTCCCTGCCTTCAAGGTACTTACAGTTAGGCTGGACACCCCTTAGATGGTATAAGGGCTTCCTGCATCCAGAGAAAGCACAGTTTATAAAGGCTGCAGTGGTCAAGTCTCACCTTTTCTTTGAAAAAAAAAAGGTGAGATTTGGATTAAATTTTGAGAAATAAATGAAATTAAATGGACTACCCTGATCCCACTGTAGCCATAAACTTTAGTTAGCCTGTTTACATTGTATTACTCCAGAATTACAGCTGGGTCTCCAGTTCACCCAGTCCTACTTTCTGGAGAGATGAGAAAACAGAAGGGTAGGCAAGGAGAGAGGACACGTGCTGGGAGGAATAGGACACAATGGGATCAGGCAGGAAAGAGCCAGAGTCAGGGTATACAGGGGTTAGGGGCTAACCATTCCACATCCCAGGGGTTGAGGCAACTGGTCTCTCCTAGATGACTGGGGATTCTGACTGGAGCCTTCCCGCAATAATTCCAATTCCTCTCTGAGTAGATGTCTTGGGTGGGTACAAATCTCTGGTCCTTGAGACTCAGAAAAGGAACCTTTCCCCATAGACAGCAAATCTTCCATTTGTGAGATAGTAATAAGGTTAAGAACTTGATGAGTCTTGATAAGAAATGATCTTGCTATCATAAACTATATTCCATCTCTGACTACTTATTTTGAAAAATAAACTTTTAATTTTGAAATCATTTTGGAATTTATAGAAAAGTTCAAAGTACAGAGAGATCCCATCCAGCCCTGACCCAGTCTTTCCCATTGTTAAATCTAATGTGAGTATGGTACCTTCCTTGCAACTAATTACCTGATAGTGACACATTATTACTAACTGAAGCCCCTATGTTATTCAGATTGTCTTAAACTTTACCTAATAGCCTTTTTTTCTGTCCCATTATGCTATCCAGGATTCTATATTACTTTTATTGATCATGTCTCCTTTGGTTCTTCTTGGCAGTGAGAATTTTCATATTTTTCTTGCTTTTGGTGACCTTGACAGTTTGAAGAGCAATGGTTCTGGTTGTTTTTCAAAGGATTTAAACCTACATGCTGACTGGGGATTTGACTGCCACTTGGCCATTTGTTTTTTAAATGCTTATCACTTACTTGACCTCTCTAATCTTGCAATAGATTGGCCTGATTTTCTGTTGCTGCATTCATGCCCTCACTGTGGCCTCATTGTGGGAGGAGGGTACTTCCCCAGCTCCCGACTTTGGACTTGATCAAGTTGAGCTTGGTTGGGAATGGCATGTGGGCAGAAATGACAGAAGACCATCAATCTTGTGATTCTACTTGATCTCTTTTGCTTCTGTCATTGCCATGAGAAGAACATGCTTGGGGTAGCCTCCCAGAAGCACATAACAAGCCCAGGCTAGCCCACTGGTATCATATAAGCAAGCCCAGGTTAGCCCACTGGTGCCCTGAGAAGGATGAAAGTCACGTGCAGCAAAGCCACACTTTGCTGAGCCTTGCCTAGATCCATTCACGTCAGCGAATCCCTAGAAGAATGAATAATAATCAATGATTGTTGCTTTTGGCCTCTGAGCCTTGGAGACACTTGTTATGCATCACTAGTTAACTGATACGTGCCCTAACATTGAATGGACTATAGACTGTATAAAAACTTAAAAAAAATTTTTTTAGTCTTAAAAATAAATGAGTGTCTGGGAACATCCAATTAAGGGAACTGTATGCCTCATTGGGTTATTTTAATGTCTGTCACGAAAGCTCATGTTTCTCATTGAAAAGATGAGCTGCTTCACCTCTGAGGTGAAAGGACAATGTCTTTAGCCATTGACAAGCTGGAACAATTTGTGAAAACTCTAAATTGGGCTGCTTAAGAATGTGTTCATTCATGTATTTATTCATCAATAGCTATGTATTTTGTTTGTCCTATGTGCTGGCCTTGCTGCCTGGTGCTAAGTGCAAGAGTGAGCAGAAGTGGGCACAGCCTGGGCCCCCGGGAGCTGACTTCTTGGGAAGAGTGAAAATGCAACTACAAGGAGAAAGAGTTTCTCAAAGGAAAGCTGTTGTGTGAGTACTTATGGGGGCTCTGACCTGGGTGGTCTCAAGAAATCTTCCTTGCGGAAGGCTGAACTGAATTCTGAATCCTGGGGGGATAACTGGGCAGGGCAGTGGGAGAATTCTGTAGGAAGAGATCTGCATGCCTCAGTGCTGGGGGACATGGCAGCTTTGAGGCACTGTGCAGAGCCTGCTGAGGCTAGACTTCAGGAAGAGGTTGGACCTGGGGGTCAGGAAGGGGCTGGCCTCCAGCTGCCCAGAATTTAAGTACAATGATTATCTGGGATGTCCCCATTTCCCAGTGAAGGTGCTAAAATAGAGGAAGAGACTCCTCTTTTCGTACCCTGGTTACGTATTTTATAAGCATGTCAGGCCTGCAGCACCTCCTCAGACTGTAACTGTTTGGGGAGGACCAGAGAAGCATGTGCTGGTTCGAGACTTTTCCATGAGAGCTGCTAATTACCCCCTAATTCTCCCAAAATTCATGTGTTGAAACTTAA
Source organism: Otolemur garnettii (assembly GCF_000181295.1). Taxonomy (NCBI): domain Eukaryota; kingdom Metazoa; phylum Chordata; class Mammalia; order Primates; family Galagidae; genus Otolemur; species Otolemur garnettii. The sequence continues at coordinate 1,582,770 of NW_003852603.1, read as the reverse complement.
TCCCCATTGGGGTGATTTTACAAGGTCTGGCCTTTTGGGAAGTGATTAAGTCATGAGGGCTCTGCCCTTACAAATAAACTAATGCCCTTATTCAAGAGGCTTCCAAGGGAGTTTGCCCTTCTATCACTTCCACCATGGAAGACACAGCGTCCCTCTCCTCTGGAGGATGCAGCAAAAAGGCACCATCTTGGAAGGAGAAACTGGGTCCCACATCAGACCTGCTGATGACTTTATCTTGGTCTTCCCAGCCTTTGGAACTGTCAGGAATAAATTTCTCTTCTTTATAAATTATCCAGTCTATAGTATTTTGTCAGCACAAATGGACTGAGCTGCTTGGTCATGTTGGGTTAGGGCCTGCCCATATCATCTCATTTAACCTTAATTACCTCTTTAAAGGCTTATCTCCAAATACAGTCTTATTTTGAGGTAAGGAGAGGTTAAGACCTCTACATATAAATATTAGAAGGACACAATTCACCTCATAACACCAATTAAACAGCTTACTTACCAAGACTGACAACTTACTCATCACAATTCCCTTTAAGTCCCTTATCTCCATGTGTCATAGATTTTTCTGGCCCCAACAATTTCCCCACCTTGCAAGATATGGCTCCAACAGAGGCCCTAAAACTATTTTCTGCCATGGCAGTGTTCCCTCTTAGCGCAGTTAAATCTAACAAACATAACTTTGCTTGATCAACATGCTCCTCTGGTGGTCTTTGGGGAGTGGACTGGATCCAATAAAATTATGGATGAAGGCTCTATCATAGTACCTGGCATTTAGTGGTGATTAGCCAAGGTTAGTTTTCTTCCCTGGTTCAATCTCATCACAAGAGAAAGGCTTTTCAAAGCTTGAAAAACAATTTTTATTTTTCTTCCTTTGTCATGCCCAATTGACAAAATAATCTCACTTTGAAAACCTTCTGTCTCTCTGTTTTGTTTAAATAAATCTATGCCTGATACAGTCAGCAGTTTCTAAATTATTTTCAACTCTTTCTCATAGTCCTTGGAATGTTGGGATCAATTAGAGGTTAGTCAAAGGTTTTTTCATGTGTGATACAATGCCATGGAACATGACGGTTGGTGAAAATTTTGCAGACTCTAGTAGTTGAGTGTGAATTATGGAATCAACTACTGTTATGTAAATTACAAGAAAATGGAAGATAATTTCTCTCTCTCTGTAGGATAAGAGCATGGTGCTGTTTATATTTAAAATAGTACTTTCCACAACCCGATTTCATTTGAGTTACTTCTTTGTATGTCTGTCTTTTTCCAAGGAACAAGGCTGCTAGGAGGAAAGGGTTATTAGCTCTGCACTTCTGTGTACTCCAAGATGTATGTGTATGCACTCCACACACAGTCAGACTTCAGCACAGACCAATTAAGTAGAACCGAATTTTGTCTTCAGCAGGGAGGGGAGTATTGGAGAATTAGAAAGGAGGACATTTGGTTTTTTGTGGATGAACTGCTTTACCATACTTCCTTTCAATCAATCCTTGCTACAATCCTATGCAGTCAGAATTGCTATTCCTGTTTAACAGATAAGGAAATTGGAGTTTGGGGATCATAATTTGGCTAAGGTCACAGTTTTGGGAAGTGACAGGAACAGAATGAAACTGAGATCTAACCAGTATTTCTTCCTAATGGAAACAATACAAGTAAGAACCCCCACAAAACTTTGTTTTCCTATTGAGTGACTTGGGTAGATTATGTTGAAAACTAATCATTTATTTAAGGCAGCCGAGATTTGCATAACAACAATAACATAAACCAAATGGAAACGATGAACAGGGTTGTTTCATACCATAACATTTTGCTCGTGGTAATAATGTTTTACTTTTAATGTGTTTGCCTGGGATTTAGTCATAGCCTTTATAAATTTAAGGTATTTCTGGTTAACCCTCTAAGGACAGCGAAGGTGGAAGGACTAGCCTCACCCATATTCCTCCTGTGTTATGCTGTACGAGCTGAAAGCTCCTCCTGGAAATCACAGTCTCTCTCTGCCTGAGGCCTTTCTCTAAGGGATTAGTTGTGTGCCTAAGGAAGTGACGTGTGCTGGGGAGCCCCTTCCTCCTGAGTGCCCTTGAGCACCTGACAGCACAAACACCCTGACTTTTCCCCACTGGTGGGAGGACTCTAAGTCACGTCCTGCACAGTTTCCCTCAGGCCCTCAGCAGACCTGAGCCCCAGTTGCTTGTGGTGGTAACTGGTCTGAAAACACACACTTCATTGTCTTTAATTTCTTTCCTGTTCTACTCTTCTCATTCCCCATTGGTACTTCCTAGGAACTTGACCTGGGCTCAAAACCCTTTTAGACCAGTAGCCTGGCCAGGGAGTGGGGACATAGAATTCAGCTCTTCTTTGCTGCAGTTGACAATAACTACAGTGACAAAAAGAAAACACTGACTTCAGGAGGAAGTGGTCTGGGCATAGAGGGAAGGAGTCTCCCTGAGGTAAGCAGAGGAATCTAGGTTTCAGAATATATCCTGTGCATTCTGTACGATTTCTGGGAACACCACCTCTGAGAACTAAATGTCTCCCAGGCATATACATTTTACAAACCTCCCTGGAAGAGTGATTCATATGCACATTAAAATTTAAGAAGCACTACCTTATGAATCTAAAAATAATGTGAAGAAAATATGACAGCTTGAGCTTCAGTTGGTTTCCCCTAATTATGTCTACTCATTTACCTGCCTACCTGAGTAAGCTCTGTTTTTTCTTTCTTAAAATAATTTTAATGCTCTTTAATCCTGACAGATTTCTTTTGTTTTCTTTCTTTCTTTCTTTCTTTTTTTTTTTTGGCCGGTATAGTTTTGCCTATCCTAAACATTAAGCCAAACTGCTAATGCAATGATCCCAGATGCTTTCTAATACCTTCATGATTAACATATTAGTTATAAGTGACCTTTCTAAATTTAAACTGTCAAAGGAAGGATTTGCAGAAATCTGAGATCCATGCTGTCACATATTGCATGATTCTAAGTCCCAGAATTTTGGTCTGATGACAGAGATAAAAACGTTTTCAAGAATACTTTGTGGTAGATAATTGGAGTAATGGCCCTGATTCTTCTTCTTCTTCTTCTTTTTTTTTTTTTTTTTGAGTCAGAGTCTAAAGCTGTCACCCTGGGCAGAGTGCCATGGCATCACAGCTCACAGCAACCTCCAACTCCTGGGCTCAAGTGATTCTCCTGCCTCTGCCTCCCAAGTAGCTGGGACCACAGGCACCCGCCACAACACCTGGCTGTTTTTTGGTTGCAGCCATCATTGTTGTTTGGTGGGCGCAGGCTGGATTCGAACCCACCAGCTTAGGTGTATGTGGCTGGCGCCTTAGCTGCTTGAGCCACAGGCGCTGAGCCAGCCCTGATTATTCCTGACCGCCTATATCTCTTAAATATTTTCTGCCCACACTGGCCGTGGGCCTGGCCACGTGACTTGTGTTGGCCAATGGGATATAGGAGCCATGCTGTAAGCAGAGGTTTGAAAATGCTTGTGTCCTGGATTTGTTCTCTTGCTTCATCTTGGAACACTGTGATTACTAAAATGTGAACAAACTTGGGCTAGCCTATTGGAGACACAGGGCCAATGCTCCTGTATATCCCCAGACAACAGCCACACAAAAACCAGAAACATGAGTGAGGCCATTTGAGACCAATCAGCTCTCACCTATACTATCAGCTGACGGTACTGGCATGAGGGACTCCAACTCAGACGAGCGGAAGATTCACCCAGCTGAACTCATCCTAAATTGCCAAACCCAAGATTATTGTGAGCTAATAAATCCTTTCTGTTGTATTCTATTAAGCCTTGATGGTTTGTTGCATAGCCAAAGATAACTTACTATAACTTTTTTGTCTTTAATTCTCTATTCCAAATAGAGGGGCATAGTGTGGTAACTATTTACAATGGGGAATTCTAGGAGTCCAGGTATAAAAATGTCATTTCTGTCATCAGAAATTAGTTTCCTCTTTTACAATGGATTCTTTAATGGCTCACTAATGATTAATTCTTGGTTGACTACACCCAATATGATGACAAAGAATATACATTTTTCTCACAAGGCATACTCCTTCTTCAAACACTGGCTCAGAAAGGAACATTACACATAACGAGATGGGGGCTTTTCTTCTCTCTCTCTCTCTCTCTCCCCCCCTTTCTGATTGCAGCTGAATTGAATGATCCTGCACCGGCTGTTCTGATTGTGTTAGGACTCTTCCCATGGGCTTCTTGTCTAAAGTAGCAGATGTATTTCTCACTGTATCCCTAAAGAAATGACAATAGAAGTAAATTGTGGCCCTGTAGCTTATTCAAGCTGCTGAAAGCATAAGCAGGTTTCAGAGAAACCCAGTGGAACTTTGACATTCATAGGCCTCGCCGGCAGATGGCGATTGTTGGGTGGAATGCCCTGTGGAGATGAAAGATCACCAGCCACAAGTGGTTTGGGACTGTTTTGCTTTGGAAATGACAAACATACTCATTGTTTGCTGACTTGAGTCAAAATAAAACAAACGAAAACAACTCCTACGCTGCAATCATGGCCACTTGACATTAGCCAGCTCATATACAACGCAGAATGCATTTTGCCTTTGACACGGGCTGCTAATGATGTTTTCCATCTATATAGGACTTGGGCAAATGAAAAACCTGATGACAAACAAATTGACCTCAGTAAATTTTGAATCTCAAAGGTTCTTTCCTTGAGAATCAGTTACATCCCTCATCTTTCATAAAGGGCAGGCGTGAAGCCCCTGCAGAATCTCTGAACGGCACATGATAGGCTGGAAGATAAGTTCAAGGACTAGAGTTTTCTTTGACCACATTATGAATAGAAATGGAACTGGAAGTGTTGCTCTGTCTTCAATTTTATTTGGCATTCAGAACTGTGTTCTAGCTGAGAGCTCATTGTAAGCAAGTAAATCAGCATGTGACCTGGATGGCAGATCTTAAAACACATCTAGCCATTCAGCTAAAAACTTTCAAAGCCCAGGATGTACACTGGAGATTCCTGGCACATCAAAACAAATTTGAATGACACTTAGAGTTTTAAAGGACTGTCTATAAACTGGAATCAGACAAACATTTTTTTTCTCTTCTAATGTACCTTTCATCTCTACCAAAAGTTAGTTTCCAGCTATTTCCAGCCATTTCATAATTGTCTTTCCTGCATCAAGATCTTTTTTAAAAATTATTTTCTTTGTCATTTCCAATCTTTCAAGTATTATTTATGGGTTCTTTTTATTTAAAAAAAATCTCTTTCCATGTCTGTTTTATTTGGGGGTAATATTTTATTATTATTTCTATTTTGAATGCTTCTCATTTCTCCTCTTTCAAAAAATGTCTGCAAATCAATTGTACACATGGACAAAAAGCAACTGGAATGCAAACATTTTGAGAGGATGTTGGAGGGATGGAGGGTTACACTGAGGTGAAGAGGAACAGATGGCAGCTGCCAGTGAAAGAAAAACACCTTTAATAGATGAAGATTTAGTTACCCATTTTTCAAATCCAAGTGTGCCAAACAGGACACTAATGGACACAGCCGAATTAGCATTCAACACAATGGGATATTATAAGAAATCATACCCACTTCAGTGAGAAAAGTAAAGGAAAAGCTGTTTCAAATGGGAATGGAAAGAGCTTTGATTAATTCAAACAAATATTAGACTTCTATTTGTAGAATTCACCAAGATGTTCCAGGGAGGAAAGTTTAATATGGGCAAAAGTATTTATGTATAAATATTCGCATTTCTCTCCCTCACGCCCTCCACTTTGTACTGGAAAACAGTTGAGTCAGCTCCCAAGTTCTTTATTATGAAGACTTTGGAAGCTGTGAGAAAATCAATGCATAAGGAGAGGCTAAGTTTATTTACTTCACTAAGAGCTAGCTGGAGAAAGAATTTGTTGAGAGAGAAAAAAGCTTTATGGGCAGAGTGTTCACGGAACCGGGAGGTGTCAGGGCAAGAAGAAAGGATGTAACACCCTCAAGTAGCTGGGGAGAAGGGGCGAGGAGAGAAAAGTCAATTGCCATTAGCATTCTCTGGAGGAGGTTAGGAAATACTAGAATTAATTTTTAATGATGTTTGGCCTCTAGGCTGGGTTTCTTTAAAGACTGGACAACATGGGGCCTGAGACTTATTTATGTAACAGTATATCTCCTATGTAGACAACTATCATCATCTAGCTGCTATGTCACAGTACCCCACATCACAACCACAACATCAAGTGTCACAATACCAGAAATGCGGAGGTGGTGGAGAAAAGGGGGTGTTGTTCATTTAGTGACCGACCACAACTTGATACTGTTTTTTGATTCTAACTTTCTTGTAGGAATGTGTGTTTTCTGTAGGGAAGATATCGTCCTGAATCCTGGGAAAAGACGCTAAGTTGCCAGCCTTCTAAGTTCCCTTAGATCTAACTCCACTGCTGGGATGCGAGAGCAAGAAGGTTATTGGGAGGTGATCCCAGAAAGCTTTGGTAAAGGAGGGTAAAGAGGTAAAGGAGGTAAAGAAGGGAGCCAGGGAAGGGAAGGAAACCAGTACAGGGTGTGTTTTTAAGCCCTTTAACTGAAGAAAACTGTATGAGTGCTTGCTGTGGTGGCATTTCATTTACACGTGCACTTGCAAATAGCTGAATCACACAGGGGCTGATACACGCATGCACATATACATGTATATACATGCACAACACATTCACACATACATGTACACACGCGCATACACGTGCTTATCATTTTAAAGCATTTGAATGACTTGGACAAATGACATGTCCATGGTCTTTTCCGCTTACCTCAGCTTAGCTTTGGGTCAGTAATGATCAGATGGAAGCAAGAACAGAAGTGTGAGGACAGCTCAGGGCGAGGCAGGGAGAGGGCATGGCAGCTAGCATTTACTGAGCAGGCGTGGAGTGTCCATGCAGGGTGCTGAGTGCTCTCCTAGGAACCCAATGAGGTCAGGACTACCGGGAGTCCTGTCTCACTGGTGGGGAATGAGCCAGAGAAGGGGTAAGATTTAGGAGGAGCACCTAGGCAGCCTGGCTTGAGAGGTGGCATTGACCTCTGTGCTGAGCTGGCCCCCCTTGGCCCTGATCCCCTTGTCAGCAGTAATGATCAGCTTGTTAACAGGAATGCCACGAAGTCTGGGTGGTTAATCTTTAATGCTGGGAAGTGGACACAGCTTTTGTGTCCAGGAAGCCCCGGGACACCCTGGCCTGTGCATGCCTGGCAGGTGCGTTGCAACTGGCCATGGATTCACAGCTGATGCTAAGGGCCCGCCGGGGTGGGGGTGGGAAGGGCATGGGAATCTCAGCCCCACAAGAGGCCAAATGGCAATTCACATTCACTCAGCTCCAGATTCCCCCCAGCTTTAGGCTTTTCCTGGTCTCATTTGTTTTCTACCCAGGTAAAGTCAGACTAACAGGTGAGGAAGGCCCGTGCGCTCTGAACTGCAGGCTCCTAACTGCAGGCGCCTAACTGCGGGCGCGTGCTGGTTCCCCAGGTGTTCAGCTTCTCTGGGGCTCTGCCCTGTGGGGAAGGCCACAGACACAGAAGGAGGGCAAGAGAAAGGCAGCAGCCCCTGCCTAGCTGGAGACCGCAGAGTCCACGCAGACTTTTTTCCTTGGGAGAGAGGAGCAAGTCTTCATCCACCACCTCCCACCCCCATCTGTCCCCTGAGGAGTCCCAGAGCCTGGAAAAGCATCAACAATCAACCAGTTCACGGTTCCCTTCTATAAATAAACCTGTAAATGCCACCATTTGTTGTACTTTTCTGGCATATATATATATATATATATATACAAAAACTCCAAATTTCCTCTTTTCTTTTTCCTCTCTCTTCTCAAGCCACGGCCCTGCCATGCACCCCAACCCAGCCAGCTGGAGACAGGCGCCATTGCCCGCCCTCCACACCACATCTTGACAGGTGGGCAGTTACAGTCTTACAGTCTGCTGGTTACAAACTTATGTTAGGCGTCAGAGCAGGAATTAGCCCTCGGAGGGACTCCAGAGGGCACAGGCCCTGGTACCTCAGGTGTCTGGCCTGAGGGACTCACAGAAAGGACTGCACAGACTTTGGGGGAAGATTCTGAGAGAGTGGTCTAATTACTCATTTCCCTGGCTTATTTTGGAAAGCACTTGAAAAGCTTTTTCAGCGTTTCCTATCTCTGGTTGTAAGGAAGTCCTTCCTTACCTCCACTCTAAATCTTCATTTCTGTAGTTTCCCAATCCACACATCCCCAGGGAGCAATTTTGCCGACACAAAAGGAACATTAGACAAGCATAAAGGGGTCACACTTAGATTCAGAAACATTTAAGGGGCTTCTGATAACGTTAAAGTGGCAAAGGCAATATGTGAAAATTTATTTTTGAGGCCAGTGACTACCAGACGCTGAATAATTGGAGAGGGTCTTTATAGAAAAAAAATCGATAGGATAAATCAATATCCCCTACTAGAAATATAATTTTAAAAATCATTCAAAAGTAACACTTGGTGTCTTTGGGTTGATTTGGTTTAATGAGCAATAAAAGCAGGAATAAAACAAACCCACCTTGATAGCCGAGCTCACGTTGGACTGCTGGATTAACCTGTCCCCCCCCCAAATCAGTCCCCCAGGAGGCAGGACCTGTAAGTTATTCAGAGCGCAGCTCAGGCAGTCTCTTCATGGGTGATAAACATCAGCTGGAGTGGAAGAATTGCACTGCCGTAGATTTGGAAAAATCAGCCTGGCTTCGTTCATTTCTCCTGGTGTTTTGATTTGAATCAAGTTATCTTAGCATTGTTTTCAGGCCCTACTCTGCTTTTCCCACTATTGCAAAGTTGGTGCCTTATGTAACACAAAATAAGAAGCTACACAGAAAGGAAATCACAACAGATTGGAAATCCTGAGAAGTCACTAAGTGGGAGGTCTGGTTGTCCTCTGAGGTGCTATTTCAGGGCAGAGTTTAAATGGCTAAAATTGCTCAGTTTTTGGTCACTTGCATATCTGTTTGGCCACATATGTTAATACTCAGAGGAATTCAGCCTCTTTGAGGCTGGGGATGGGGGAGTGGAGTGGTGGGGGTTAGCTCCATTTCCTACTGTAAAGAAGCACTTAGTCTTTGGTAGAAACAAAAGCACATCATTAGTCACTGCAATCTTGGCTGAAAAATGGAGTTTTCAGAGTTTACCTTGTGCATACAGCTATTCATTTACAATCACGAACACATGATTTGCGTCTCATTTATCTATTAGGAAATGTTCTGCAAATGGGTTTGGGCTTGGATTTTCAATGGGTTGATGGAACAAACATCCACCCTTTTATCTTCTAGTCTGTTAGCAGCAACATTTATATCGGCCTGCCATTAGCAAGAGTTGACTTGCAGAGAGGAACCTTATAAATTATAGCCCATTGTTGGGTGAATCACCCAGCAGTGACCCAGAAAGCAACTCTGGAGGCCTCTTCCCTCTCCAGAATGCAAACAGGTTGGGGAAAAGGAGGAAAAAAGTGGATGGATGGTTTTCTTATTTTCCAGCCTCTCTCTGCTTACCCCACAGAATAAGCCATGCTCAGATCTTCAGTTAATTTCTCCCTCCTGGGCTTTAATGCTGTCAGTGGGCCCCCAAGGAAACAAAAATACGAGCTGTTTGGGGGTCCCTTTTGGTGGTGGGGGCTAGAAGTGGCTGTGGTGGGAGGAGATGGGTGGACACATCCCTTAAAAGATAGTTTTATAATATCAGAGGGATCACCTGGGAGTCCTCTTGGAGTTATGTGTCAGCTACTGGCCACACGTGACTTTGAAGCACTGAAAGTGTGGCTGGTCTGAGTTGAGTTGTGTTGTGAGTGGGAAATAGACTCTGGAGTTTGAAAACTAAGGATGAAAATTAGCAACATGTATCCTTCCCTAACATATTTTAGAATATTGATTACATGTTGAAATGATGATATTTTGGGTATGTTGGGTTAAATGAAATATGTTACTACAATTACCTTTCAATTTCTTTGGCTTACTTTTTAAAATGTGCCTAATAGAGAATTTAAGATCACCTGGTGTGGCTTCCTTTATATTTCTAGTAGATAGCTTTTGCCTGGATGGTGACTTCAAAGAGGAAGACACCACTTTGACTAGGGCAGTGTCTCAAATTTTTCTGTTGGGAAGTTAGTCCTTGTGGGAAGAACCTGAAAAAAGTGGGAGAAGACTTGGTTTGGGGTATATGTGAATCTAACAGTTGTAGAGTTCTAGACATGGAGTTGTGTCTGCTATTTCCTAGTATATTGCCATTTCCCTGGAGCTGACTATGGCTAACATGTTCTTGGAACATTCCACCCTGGCTCCCTCTTCCATCACCCTGCTCCTCTCTTCTCATAGTCTTGGAGAGACATCATGCAGAGAGGAGTGGGAAGTGTCCTAATCAGGGTCGGGTCAGACTATCTTATTGTTGTCCTGGTAACACCTGGGCTTACTGTTGATTCTTGGGTTAGTGGTTTGAACCCTCTGTGGCTGGCTCTCTCATTTGCTAACATGGTTAATATTTGGCCTTCTGACTTAATAGGGATTCATGCATGGATCACCAGAGATCATGAGTTTGCAAGTATTTTTGAACTACATTAAATAGTTCTTAAAGAATGGGTCATCACTGGCCCTAAAAAGATAAGAAAGCTGGACAAGGAAAAGAGAGGAGTTACTTCTTGAACAATTGTGAGAAATCAGAAATCCCCCTGTTTCCCTGCCTTGGAGGTTGATGCCACTGTGTGGTAACTTCTACACTGATTTTGGAATTGGGGCCTGGCAGGAGGACTGGGCTGGAAGGGACAGCTGACTTCTGAGTTTTGAAGTCCATAAATCTAGTCTCTAAACTTGAAAAATGAGAGGTTACCTTTAAATTACATGTGCTTTATAAAGAACCTTTGATGAAATGATCTGTTTGCAGCCAAAACAGATAATTCTCAATAATAGAGGTGGCAGAGTAAAGCAGTCAGCTGATAAGGCCTGCATGGGATATCTTTTATTTATCTGGGTCCCTCTGCTTAGTTAGGCTTGCCACGGGCAAATATTGAATGAAGAAGTGAGAGAAATGCTACCCCTGTGGATCCTTTGAGCAAGCTGGCTTGAAGGGCATTCAGAGTACAAACTAATTACAGAAGGAGAGAAAGAGAATTATTCTCTGGAGATATTATTAGGAACCTCTAACATCAGGTTTGGAGCCACTGTTTGCTGTCTTGCAAGACTCACAGTCTCCTGTTTTGCTCTTGTTTTCCTTGTAGGATCCTCTATGAGGGTTGTGCTTCCTGAGACTGGACTCCACCGGGGTCAGAGGATGTAGGTTCCCAGCTCAGCCCTGATCTATCTGTTACAAACCACATCACAAAAGCACATCTGTTATCGTCATCTTGCACTTTAATGGCCCTAGGTGTATCCCAAAAGCTGAGAACTTCTTTAAATTCTTTCAGAAGGAAATGATAAATTGGCCACTTTTAGACTCAGTCATCTACTTGCCTGGTCACCTCAGAAGACCAGGAGTTTATAATTCCAGTTAAATGATGATAACACCATCTGACCTTTCATTACTCCTATTGGGATAACAATCAGGGTGCAAATGTTTAAATTTTTAAAAGAAATACATATGTATGAGATATTCATGTAACATTTATAAAGAATGAGTAGGAAGTAAATTATTTCACTAAAATGATTTTTTTCAGAAATTGAAACTTAACAATTTAGCAGCTGTTAAAAAGTATGTGTTTTCAAAGTACCTAGAAGATGGCTGACTGGAGCCAGCTTTCCACAGAGGCTCCCATCCAGAAGGAGAGTTAAAGGACAGAAGTTTAGCAAGTAGCTGCTGTTTTGGAGCTGAGCCAAGAGAGAACATTGAAGAACACAAATCAACCCTGCTGAGGCGAGCTGCAACCCCAAGGAAACAAACAATAGGTACAAAATCCATTGCCAAGTGGACAGGAATCCCCTCTCCCATTAGAATGGCTCACAGTATACTCTATACAAACAAGCAAGCAGAGTTCAGATCCCCTCCTATTTTATTCCATGGGAGAGACCCTCTAAAAACTGGAACTCCTTCCTTAGAGAGGACTTACAAATGTGCCATGGCACTCTCCTGCCAGACATAAAACTGTACATATTCTCTACCTGCAGTTCTGAACTCCCAGCACACCCCTCCACTCTCACCCCAAGGTCTGGAGGCCTGTCTCCCATGGAATCCAGATTCTTCGGGATTTTCTCAAGAGGTGTGGACAGGACCACACCTCTTGGGCTGTTACTGGTCTGTGGTGAGTCTGCAGCATGGGAGGAGAAGATGGTGAACTGAGGGAGCCATCTGGGAGAGGGAGAGATGGTGTCCCACAGCACAGAGCAGCAGCAGTGGCAGGAACAATAGGGCTCACACCCCTGGGGATATTTTGGAGACATACTCCCTGCCTCTCTGGACAACCAAAGGAAGCTGGGCTTCTTCTTCAGTGGTGGCCACTGGTAGAACAGATCAGGAACAGAAATTCAGGCACCATGACTAAAGGGTATGCCTGAGGTAGTACCTGCCTGGGCAGGGCAACTACAGGAAGGAGACTAGAATACACGTGTACAGAGAAGGCATACTACCAGGGTGGGGCTGAGCCAGAAGGACTGCTTTAGTGAGCCTAAGAAGCACCTAACCATAAGGGGATCATAGCTGAGACAAAGGGAGACAGGCAGAAGCTGGAACTAACAGCTAAGTGTGAGCTCTAACTGTGCCCGCCCCAACACAGACTGCAGCTGAGACAGACATGCCAGCTCCACGCAGCGCACAGACTGGGGCTGAATTGCAATTTCTGTGAACTCAGTGTCTGATCTGCAGGGGAATATAGCTGGGACAGAAACAAATTCTGTGAAATTGTTCTGTTCTATCAGCAACATCAATCAGGGCCAGGGCTGGAACTGAGTGAACCACCCCAGCCCTCATTAAGCACCTGAGGTTGTCAGGCCTCAGCTCCCCCTGCCAGATAGTGGCAGAGAGTGGTGGCCTGGCTGAGGAGACACAGATCCCCCTGTGACTCAGGCAGGTGCAAACTCCTGGAGCATCTGCTCATTGGAGGAAACTGGGTCATAGCCCAGTGGGGTTATCAGTAACTGGGTATGACAGAGGTGCAAGGTGGGGAAGTTGGCATCAACCTTCCCAGACTAATTCATTTGTTGGGTGGGTCCTTCTGACCTCATGGAGCACCAGAGTGAGTAATACTTGAGCTGCCAGTGGACGCCTGCTATCTAGTTGCCAGAGACCTTTTGAATTCTCCCTCCTGAGATTGGTGCTGACTGGAACAATTGATTTGGACCTCTTGAACTGGGCCAATCACCCGAGGACTATCCAAAGTGGTACCCTGGGTGTGTGGTTGTGGGAAGTTTTGATTTTCCGTTACTAGTTGTTGCCCATGGGGGCAGAGTGGCTAAATTGCTGGTATTTCTCCACAGTTAAGACAGACTTCAACCTAGAGTAACTGATTCACTAGGGTAGGACAGAGACCAATTGAAAACAAGAAAGAGACACTTAGCCCCATCACACCAAGCAGGTTCCCACTTTCTGAGGCCATAACACTGTATGGGTCCTTTGCAAAGTTCTAGGGGAAAAGGTACAGATACCAGTCTCAGCTCTTGGGCAAAAGGCTGGTTAATCACTACTACAGGAGCCCCCAACCCAACTTCAGCTTATCTGGTCATCTAGCCAAACAGTGTAAAATAATCATGGGGCAGAATCAGCAGAAAAACTCCGGTAACATGAAAAACAGAGTAGGTCAACTCCCCCAAGGAATGACATAGTGGATAAAACTGAAGATCCCATTTATAAACAGATGGCTAAGATGTCAGAAATCAAATAAAGAAGTTGGATTGCAAATAAGATTAATAGAATGGAGATAAAGTTGGAATTAGAAATTCAAGGAGCATTTCAAAAGTTGTCTCAAGAATTAAATGAATTCAAAGACAAAATCACCAAAGATTTTGACACATTGAGACATGAATTTGCAGCCCTCAAAGATCTGAGAAATACAGTAGACTCCCTCAGTAAAAGAATGGACCAAGCAGAAGAAAGGATTTCTGACATTGAAGACAAAGCTTTTGAATGCTCCCAAACACTCAGAGGAAAAGAAGTGGAGAGAAAAATGAATCATTCTTTTAGACAGCTCTGGGATAATTTGAAGAAAACTAATGTTTGCCTCATAGGAGTTCCTAGAGGCAATGAGGTGGCTTCAAAAGGCACTGAGGTGTTTCTTCATTAGATAATGATGGAGAACTTTCCAGACATGCCAAGAGATTCTGAAATTCAGATAGCAGACAGTTTCAGAACCCCAGCACGACTCAACTGAATAAAACAACCAACAAACACATCATAATTAACTTCACTAAAGTTAATATGAAGGAGAAAATTCTGGAAGCAGCCAGACATAAAAAAACCATAACCTACAAGGGGAAGAATATTAGAATGACTACAGATCTCTCTGCTGAAACCTTTCAAGCTAGAAGAGGGTGGTCATTGACTTTTAATCTAAAACAAAATAACTTTCAACCCAGGGCCTTGTATTCAGCGAAACTGAGTTTCATTAATGACATTCACATGTTGAAGAAATTTGCCATAACTAAACCAGCTCTCCAGGATATTCTCAGACCTATCCTCCATAATGACCAGTGAAATCCTCCACCACAAGAGTAAACTCACTCAGAAACTTTTGATCAAATTCCAACTTCCACAGTGGCAAAAGGATTAAAAACGTCCACTAGACTTTCAAAAAACTTGATACCCAAAATTCTACCAGGCTTATCAATATTCTCCATTAATGTGAATGGCTTAAATTGTCCTTTAGAGAGGCATAGGTTGGGTAACTGGATACAAAAACTCAGGCCAGATACTGCTGTATACACAAATCTCATCTTACCTGAAAAGATAAACGTAGAATCAGGGTAAAGGGATGGTCATCTATATCTCAGGCAAATGGAAATCAGAAAAAGCAGGTGTTGCAATTTCATTTGCAGACACAATACGCTTTAAACCAACAAAAGTAAGGAAAGATAAGGATGGTCACTTCAAATTTGTTAAGGGTAACACTCAACATGATGAGGCTTCAATTATTAATATTTATGCACCCAACTAGAATTTGCCTCAATTTATAAGAGAGACTTAACAGACACGAGCAACTTGATTTCCTCCAACACCATAATTGTCAGAGATTTTAATACTCCTTTGGCAGTGTTGGATAGATCCTCCAAAAAGAAGCTAGGCAAAGAAATTTTAGACTTAAATTTAACCATTTGACAATTGGATTTAACAGACATCTACAGAACATTTCATCCTAACAAAACTGAATACACATTTTTATCATCAGCCCATGGAACATACTCCAAAATTGATCACATCTTAGGTCATAAGTATAACCTCAGCAAATTTAAAAGAATAGAAATTATTCCTTGCATCTTCTCAGACCATCATAGAATTAAAGTTGAACTTGGTAACAACAGGAATCTGCATACTCATACAAAAACATGGACACTAAATAACCTATGCTGAATGATAGCTAGGTCATAGATGAGATTAAGAAGGAAATTATCAAATTTTTGGAACAAAACAACAATGAAGACACAAATTATCAGAACCTCTGGGATACTGCAAAGGCAGTCCTAAGAGGGAAATTTATAGCACTGAAAGCCTTCCTTAAGAGAATGGAAAGAGGGGAAGTTAACAACTTAATGGGACATCTCAAGCAACTGGAAAATGAAGAACATTCCAATCCCAAACCCAGCAGAAGAAAAGAAGTAATCAAAATTAGAGCAGAATTAAATGAAATTGAAAACAAAAGGATTACACAACAGATCTATAAATCAAAAAGTT
>NW_003852603.1:1558734-1566427 GCF_000181295.1 Otolemur garnettii | reverse complement strand
TGATGTGAAAATATTCAACAAGATCCTAACAAACAGAATCCAGCAACACATCAAACAAATTATACACTCCATGACCAAGTGGGTTTTATCCCAGGATCTTAAGTCTGGTTCAATATACATAAATCTATAAATATAATTCATCACATAAACAAATTAAAAAAACAAAGACCATATGATTCTTTTAATTGATGCAGAAAAGCTTTTGATAATATCCAGCATCTTTTCATGGACAGAACACTTAAGAAAATGGGTATAGGAGGGACACTTCTTAAACTGATAGAGGCCATCTACAGCAAATCCACATCCAATATCGTATTGAATGGAGTTAAATTGAAATCATTTCCACTTAGGTCAGGAACCAGGCAAGGTTGCCCATTGTCTCCACTGCTTTTTAACATTGTAATGGAAGTCTTAGCCATCGCAATTAGGCAAGAAAAGGCGATCAAGGGTATCCACATAGGGTCAGAAGAGATCTTTCACTCTTTGCAGATGATATGATTGTATATCTGGAAAATATCAGGGATCCTACTACAAAACTCTTAGAAGTGATCAAGGAATACAGCAGCGTCTCAGGTTACAAAATCAACACTCATAAATCTGTAGCCTTTGTATATACCAACAATAGTCATGCTAAAAAAACAGTTAAGGACTCTATTCCTTTCACAGTAGTGCCAGAGAAGATGAAATATTTGGGAGTTTACCTAACAAAGGATGTGAAAGATCTCTGTAAAGAGAACTACAAAACTCCAAGAAAAGAAATAGCTGAAGATGTTAACAAATAGAAAAGCATACCATGCTCATGGCTGGGAAGAATCAACATTGTTAGAATGTCCATACTACCCAAAACAATATACAATTTTAATGCAATCATTAGTAAAACTCCACTGTCATACTTTAAAGATCTCAATAAAATAATACTTCATTTTATTTGGAATTAGATAAAATAATAGCCAAAACATTACTCAGAAATAAAAATAAAGCAGAAGGAATCACACTACCAGACCTCAGACTATACTATAAATCAGTAGTGATCAAACAGCATGGTACTGGCACAAAAATAGAGAGGCAGATGTATGGAACAGAATAGTGAACTAGGAGATGAATCCAGCTACTTACCGTTACTTGATCTTTGACAAGCCAATTAAAAGCATTCAGTGGGGAAAAGATTCCCTATTTAACAAATGGTGCTGGGCAAATTGGCTGGTGACCTATAGAAATCTGAAACTGGACCCACACCTTTCACCATTAAGTAAGATAGACTCTCACTGGATTACAGATTTAAACATAAGACATGAAACCATAAAAATACTAGAAGAAAGTGCAGGGAAAACACTTGAAGAAATCAGCCTGGGAGAGTATTTTATGAGAAGGACCTCTCAGGCAATTGAAGCAACACCAAAAATACACTTACTGGGACCTGATCAAACTAAAAAGATTCTGCACAGCCAAGAACACAGTAAGTAAAGCAAGTAGATAGCCCTCAGAATGCAAGAAGATATTTGCAGGTTATGTCTCTGACAAAGGTTTAATAACCAGAATCCACAGAGAACACAAATGTATTAGCAAGAAGAGAACAAGTGATCCCATCTCAGGGTGGGCAAGGGACTTGAAGAGAAACTTCTCTGAAGAAGACAGGTGCAGCAAAGCCCACAGACACATGAAAAAATGTTCATCATCCTTAATCATCAGAGAAATGCAAATCAAAACTACTTTGATATATCATCTAACTCCAGTAAGATTAGCCCACATCACAAAATCCCCAAACCAGAGATGTAGGTGTGGATGTGGAGCAAAGTGAACACTTCTACACTGCTAGTAGGAATGCAAACTAATACGTTCCTTTTGGAAAGACATCTGAAGAACACTTAGGGATCTAAAAATAGACCTGCCATTCGATCCTACAATTCCGCTACTAGGTATATATCCATAAGACCCCAAATCACATTAGAACAAAGATATTTGTACCAGAAAGTTTATTGCAGTCCAATTCATAATTGCTAAGTCATGGAAGAAGCCCAAGTGCCCATCGACCCATGAATGAATTAATAAATTGTGATATATGTACACCATGGGATATTATGCAGCCTTAAGGAAAGATGGAGACTTTACCTCTTTCATGTTTACATGGATGGAGCTGGAATGTATTCTCCTTAGCAAAGTATCTCAAGAATGGAAGAAAAAGTATCCAGTGTACTCAGTCTTACTATGAAACCAATTACAGCTTTCATAGGAAAGCTATAATGCAATTACAGCCCAATAGTATGGGGGAAGGGGAGAGCGAGGGGAGGGGAAGGGGGAAGATGGGTGGAGGGAGGGTAATTGGTGGGACCACACCTATGGTGCATCTTACAAGGGTACATGTGCAGTTTACTAAATGTAGAATATAAATGTCTTAACACAATAACTAGGAAAATGCCGTGAAGGCTATGTTAACCAGTTTGATGAAAATGTTTCACTTGTGTATAGAACCAGCACATTATACCCCATGATTGCATTAATGTACATAGCTATGATTTAGTAAAAAAAAAAAAAAATAGTAGGCATTTTCAATGGAAGTCTTTTCAGAATATACTAACATGCAGAATAGAAATTGATCTTTTTTTTTTCTTAAAGGCAGAAAGTTTCATTATGAAGTTTAATTAACACACAGTGATAAAATTACAGGTTCTCAGAGGAGATTTGCTCTGTACTTAATGGCCTCTAACTACTGTGGCTGTTGATCTTTATGATGTTTTGAATTTTTATCCTCTCTATGGACAGAAGGCCATTCACTCATTTTTCCCATGAATATTTTTTGATGGCCTACTTGGTGCAGGAGGCTATACGACTTAGTAGGTACTTGAAGATAAATGAAACCTACTCCTTGATTTTAAGGAAATCACCAAACAGTGAGGGGACAGATGATTTTGAGACATATGTTTCAATAGGAGAAAATACAGCTTGAATGCACATACATGGATTGGCAACATTTATTTTTGGCAATTCTGAGGTCAAGGTAAGATGAACAAGGCATGTTCTCCACCAGTTAGCTATTATCACATTATTATTTTCATTAACTCGTTTACATGATTGGGAATATCAGGTAATAAAATTTCCACATAAGGATATATTATCATGATTATTTCTAACCTTATAATGCACTTAACCTCCAGACACAGCGCCTGGAGGAAATTTTCAAACTTCAGAGGTCTGCTTTTGCATTTCTAAGCTTATTAGGTGGCAGCAAAGGTTTCAAGGCATCTTTAAGCAAAGGGAGAGTATCGTGGATGGAACGAGTACTGTATGGAAATTAGACAAACTGCTTTTAAACTTTAGGTCTTCTATTAACTTTGTGGAAAATAGTAAGAATGAGAAGACTGCATTTAGATCAACAAAGTCTCTTCTAGTTTGTCAATTATATAATACCCATCATTACTCCTTGCTGTCGTAGTCCTAAATATTATTTTATGGTCACATGAAGAGAGAAACTCCTTTCACTTTCTCTTTTCTGTTCTAGTCACAGGTTATCAGCAGAGGTCACCAAGCCTTCCATAATCTGTCTGTGGCCAGTCTCTTCATGGTAGACTGTGTGAAAATGGCTATGACACGTCACTTCCACCTGTAAGCTTGAGTGACTCCTTTGCAATGTGATTTTTCGGACCATCTCATCCAGAAGCAGAGCCTATTTCTCTCCCCTAGAATCTGGGGTGGCCTTATGACTTGCTTTGCTATTTGCTCTAGGATAGAATTTGGCAGAAGTGAGGGTGTGCCAGTTCTGAGATCAGGGCCCAAGACACCTGGCAGCCTGCATTCTCCCTGGGAACTTATAGTCACCAGGCTGGGCTAGCCACAGGGAAGAGGAGAGACCACAGAAGCAGAATCGAGTCAGTTCCAATGTCTATGGAAGACCCAGGAATGTTCAGTGGTCCTGGCTAAGATTAGCAAAGCTATCTACATGATGCACAGCTATCCATAGACGTTGGGGGGAGCCACTGGCTGAACACGGTTTAAATTAATGACGTGCACAATAATGGACTAAGTAAATCATTGTTGTGAGTTTCCCCTACCCCTCCTCCCCTCCTGGAATAAAAGACCACAAAGGATCTATCTAGCCCTTCCCTAAAACTTTGTGCCAAAGACCTTAGCCCACTAGAGTCCTCCAACAAGCAGTGGAATCTATCCACTCTCTATGGTCCCATATAAGAAGAGACCTCCAACCACCCTCATTGCAGACACCACAGCTCTGCCCAGGTGAGTCTCCATCTCTGTCATTAAACCTGGCCCAAACCTCTTCATTCTCTTCTAGTTTCTGGATATACCTCCAACCTTTCACTTTTAAGCCATTAGGTTTTGGGATTGTTTGTTGTCTGAAACAGATTGTTCTGTATAAGTAGCAGAAATAGCTAGATGACACAGGTACAGAACTCCCTGTGCTCCAGCCACCTGGCTGCCTTTCTAGTCCTAAAACACATTGACTTCATCCTCTCCTCAGGACCTTTGGACTTCTACCTAGAACAGTCTTCTCATGTTTAGACTTTTTTTTTTTTTTTTAAATGATTCAGGTCCTCAGCTGAAATGTAAATCCCATGGAGAGGCCTTTCCTGCCTGCTTTTTCTAATTGCACCACATAGTTACTGTCTATCACATTATCCTGCTTTACTCTGCACAGTATTTATTATTTCTTGATATGTATATTTTTTGCTCATTAATTTTTAAATTATATCTATTGTACTTAGGTAAAATGTAAACTTCATGAAATCAGGGAACTTGCTATATCCCCAGGGCTTAGAATCCTGCTGCTGGTACATGGTAAGAATCTAATAAACTCTTGGTGAAGGAATATCAGGCATTCGTCAGCTTGCTGCAGATCAGCAAAGTGGCCTGTAAATTATGGATAACTGCAGTCCGCTGGTATTGGCAGAGTTCTTACAGCCATCTCTTAGGCTGTACCTGCCATTGCCTACACCACTCCCAGGCCACAGCGGGTTGGATGTCATATTCCTCTGTGGCTTAGTAACTCTGACCACGATGTTCACTTCAGAATGGCCTTTGACACACTCCCATTCATCTCTCTATGGCTCTCACCTCAAATTTCGTTGTTCATCTCTGTATTCTCTGATCGCCAAGGACAGCTAATTATTCTTCATTCGTGTTTTTAGAGCTCATAACAAATGTTCTTATGACAGTCTTGTGCATTAGCCTGAAAATTCAATGAGATAAGGGACTATTCCTTATTCAAGAGACTATTCCTTCTCTGTGGGTGGTGAGACAGGTTCTCAAAATATTGGCCAAATTAAGTCAGATAAAGTCAGTGAAATCACTTTGTACGTGGAGCGTCGCATGGTATAGTTTCAAGTTGCAAGTGGCTTGTCCTCTTTTCAGGAATTATTAATATAATCTATGCACTGAATAATCTTACACTGAATAATCTATTTAACATGGTTGACACTCTCATTTCTAGACTGACTTAGCTAGTAAGACATTAAAAACAACCTTTCATAACACCCTCGGTGGAATGAGTGAATGAGCCAATTGCATCTTGACTGTTTTTTCCTGCAAATTATCTACCTAAAGGAGAGATACATGACATTTGGATTTCAAAGCTTTTTCTAAGTAGCAACATAGATCCAAGAGAGACTTTTCTCTAAGACTTACGACAAAAGAATTATAATTAGGTCTGACATCAATTTCTTCAGGAAAGGTATCAACCATGGAAGTGTTTATATGCAATTCATCACGAATTGTTCTGTATTCTTTACATAGGACATAAAAATGATTCTGGAGTCATTGCAAATGTTTCTGTTAATGAACAAAACAGTCTAACCAGGCCTTGCAAAGATAGAACAATAATAAGAAATGGGAGGGACAGGCACGATGGCTCACAGCTGTAATCCCAGCACTCTGGAAGGTGGAGGAGGGTGGATTGTTTGAGCTCAGGAGTCCGAAACCAGCCTGAGCAAGAGTGAGACCTCATCTCTACTAAAATAGAAAAACTAACTGGGTGTTGTCACTGGCACCTGGAGAGTCCCAGCTACTCAGGAGAGAGAGGCAAGAGGATCTCTTGAGCCCAAAAGTTTGAGGTTGTCATGAGCTGTGATGATGCCACAGCACTCTACCCAGGGTGACAGAGTGAGAGTCTTGTCTCAAAAAAACAAAAGAAAGAGAAAGAAGAAGGAAATAAAAAGAAAGAATGAAAGAAAGAAAGAGAGGGAAGGAGACTGAGAGGCACTGAGTCACCCTTCCCCCAGTAAGTCCTTCCATTTGTCATTAGCACTCCACCTGTAAAGGCCTGGCCAGACCTTGGCTCATTACACATTACGCATGTGAATTTACATAGTGAGACATCACCTGCCTGGGGCCACCTTCAGTTTGAGGATTCAAAGGGTTCTTTTGGGGAAGTTCCAGCCTTTTCTATCAGTCAGTGTGCAGGCTTACTTGCCAAAGGGCTTATTTTTATGTATTATTTTTGGAGGCATACTTTAGCTGTTCAATGTCAATGCCAAGTTGAAAAAAAATCATCTATTTAATATAATAATTTATCCACAACCGAGAAACAACTGAAGAACTGAAGAAGTTCACACAAACTCTGCACACATTGCATTGCCAGTACTCCGTGGCTAAAGGGAGATAAGACTGCCCCGTTCATCTTTGTGTCCATATAATTGGGTTTTAGGAAGCATTATGAAGATAATTCCTCCTAATAAATCCAGTGTTTAGTACCAAAACACTATTCATGCAAATTCTTCCCTCATTCTGGAAGTAACACATTTGCAGAAAAATGCCTAACTAAGAAAGGCCAGTGGCACTTACCATAGGAGTGCCTGGCAGTCACAAAATGCATCACGTTCTCCAGATGCCTCGGAAGAAACATGTTCATGTTTCAAGTGGCTTGCTCTCTTTTGAGAAATGTGATCAAATTTTCTGATATTTAAAACGGCAAATAGTCTTAGGTTAGTGTTTAAATAAATATTTCCCCAAACTCTTGGACAACATAGACATTTTCTTATCTCACATTTATTAGGAAACAAGTTTTAGGCAATGGTGCTTTGACGTAAGTATTTTTCAAAGTGGCAGAAATCGAACTCCCTGTTAGAACCTCCTGGATCCTAACCAGTGGGAAGCAAAAAAATGTCACCAGGAAGAGGCAATGAAAGGCTTGTGAAATGAGACTGAGAGAAGAGGGTCCTGGGAGGAGCTGTGGCAGGTGACTCAGGCTGAAACAGGGCAAAACCAAACGGCACAGTGGGAGGCCGGGAGAGGCAGAGTAGAATTACTTTTGACTGTACTCCTGTCACCGCTTCTGGGTACTGCAAGTTTTCTCCCTTTTATGCCTTCTTTTTAAACACAATTTATCAAAACTTTTGCTATTTGTTATTGTTAATAGTATTGTAATATTATTAATATTATAGTAGCTAATTTTAATTGAGTACGTGCCACGAGCCAGGCTCTATTTCACATTTTTGCATCAGTTACTTCATTTCATTTTCACTGTGACTTCCTGAGGTAGACATTGGTACTCCCTGCATTTTATAAACGGGGAAATAGAGCCGTGGAGCAGCTCATTTATATATGGTCACACAATTAAGAACTGAGCTGCAGGCTCGGCGCCTATAGCTCAACCGGCTAAGGCGCCAGCCACGTACACCTAAGGTGGCGGGTTCGGATCCCCAGCCCGGACCCGCCAAACAACAATGACGGCTGCAACCAAAAAAAA
>NW_003852603.1:1551202-1558604 GCF_000181295.1 Otolemur garnettii | reverse complement strand
AAAAAAAAAAAAAAAAAAAAAAAGAACTGAGCTGCAAGGAGAACTCAGAAGCAGTGACTTCAAAATCCATTATTCCACGAAGTTCACAGATGTTCTTAAATGTTTAAGTTGCCCTAGGGAAATTGCACAGCATATAGGAAAGTTTTCAAGTAGAGGAAATAGATAAGAAAAAAGAGGAAAATGTGACTCTCCCACCCAGACTGCTTGTCCAATGTCTCCACAATAGCTTCTTTCAGGGGAGTCTACTTATTAATTAGTAATTGACTCTAAAAAAATATAAGAAATTATGGAGTGAAAAACCTGATCATAGCATGCTGGGCTGAAATTCCATCTCTCCAATTCAGAATATACTATTATTTTATTCTCTCGGGCTGCTGTCGTTGCTATTCATTCTGTCATAAGCATTTATTGAATGACTTCCGTGTAGCAGAAATAGATGTAGATATTAGGAGCATAATGTGAATAAAAACATAAAAACTTATGATTTATCCCTAATAAAATAAATAATATATATAAATAAAATAAATATATATATTTATAAATATATATAAATAAAATAAATAAATAATATATATCTAATCATCGTACCAAGAACTTTCTTTATCATGTATCATTAATTCTCCATGAAAAAAGAGACTTAGAGAGATGAAGAAACTTTCCCAAAGAGACCTCATTGGATAGTCATGGATCAAGAGGTCTCATACTGGAACCTTGTATGTGTATATATATACATATATACACACACACACTTTTTTTTTAATCACTAAACTATAGGGTTCCCTTGCCTGGCAAGAGATTGAACAATGCAGTGGTGTGTGGAGTGGGAGGGAACAGAGATATGGGGAAATTCAAAAGGGATAAGGTCAGAATTTATAGGAAAGAGTTGAGGAGGAAAATACTAAGTGGATAGAGTTATCATGCTTTTCCAGGTTCTCTGGTTCAAGATGGCAAATTGAGCCCATGTTGAACTTTCTTCTTCCATTGCAAACATAGAATAGATCAAATACAAAAAGATAATATTAAATACATGTCCACATTCAAAAACAAGGAAGGGAACTC
Source organism: Otolemur garnettii (assembly GCF_000181295.1). Classification (NCBI taxonomy): domain Eukaryota; kingdom Metazoa; phylum Chordata; class Mammalia; order Primates; family Galagidae; genus Otolemur; species Otolemur garnettii. The sequence continues at coordinate 1,557,545 of NW_003852603.1, read as the reverse complement.
TCTTCAACCGGAAACAGAAGACCAGAATAACAGCAGCAAGAGTTTGGAGCAAAGATGAGATCTGAACCTCTCCATGCTAGTTGTAACCAACACTGGACAAAGCCTCCAAAGTGGGTTCCTCAAAGCCTTTGTGAGGGTCAGGTTCAAACTAATCTCATTCACAGTATGGGCTGGATCCTGGTTGCCTGTATGAATTCAGGAGCTATCTACCTAAGATGGGGAAGGAAATCGATTCATCATCTCTCTGAATCTAGAATTTTATTACCCACCCGTATATTAATCAATAGTGAACATGATAGGAAGAACATTTTCAGACATAAAGGCCTCCAAAAGTATGTTTACTACAGACCCTCACTGGAAGAATGACCAAAGGGTATGTTTCAGCAAGAAGAAAAATATAGCCTGGAGGCAAGGAATGGGATATGAGAAACGATAGTAAACAACGACAATTAAACACTCCGCAGAACATGGTGGTAAATTTAAAACCGCTCAGGGTTCATGATAAAGAATAATTGAGACAGCTCACACTTGTAATCCTAGCACTCATGGGAGGCCGAGGCAGATGGATTGCTTGAGCTCAGTAGTTTGAGATCAGCCTGAACAAGAGTGAGATCTTGTCTCTGCTAAAACCAGTAAAATTAGCTGAGTGTTGTGGTGGGCACCTGTAGTCTCTGCTTTTTGGGAGGCTGAGGCAAGAGAATTGCTTGAGCCCAAGAGTTTGAGGTTGCTGTGAACTATGATGCTATGGCACTCTACTGAGGGTGACAAAGTGAGGCTCTGTTTCCAAATAATAAATAAAAAAAAGAATTAATGATAGAAACTGACATAGACTGGGGGGAGGTGTGGAATTGGGTCATGGAATTCCAAAATTAAGGAAAATCTGGGCAAGGAGCCACTATTGGAATCCAACAAGAAAATTCTTGTTTCCTCAAGGCTTGGGGTTGCTTGAAGTTCTGAATCAAGCAGGAGCAGCTTGTGGAGAAAAGTCAGACAAGTGTGTGTGTGTTTACTTGTCTACATCCTAAACATTGGTATTTCTAGGTTCACACACTTTGATTTAATGTGAAAGCCAAGGCAATTGTACCAAGTACATGAATTAAAAGAGGAGGAAAAAATTTTACATTTTCTGTGTATACTGTATATGTCTCTTAGATCCTTGATAAATGTGAAGTATCTTTCAGTTTGGGGGTTCCTAACAATTTTGCCACAAATACCTATACATTATTTGCTGGCTACCGATATATATATTTTGCCATAAAGACCTTTATATATATTTTGTGGGCAACATACAAACAATGAGCCTTCAAGCTCCTTAATTGAAATTAAAATAGTCAAGATACTCCATTGGGAGTAATTTGCAACTTGCTAATAAGGGGACAAATAGCCAAGGATTTTAATGTTTAGAAGCTTGGCATTTTAAAAGGTCATAAGTAGAATTGGGCTATAAAATGAAGCAAAATTGGCCATGTTTCCCTTAAAATATATTGGTCTATTTTAGGTTTCATGACAGTGTTTATACTGAATCTGTCCAAGTAAAAGGTGACCTCCACTGTGGGGTGAAGCCTCATTTTCCCAAGAAGAATATCCAAAATATGTTTCATGAGTAACTCCAATATAAAGGCTTTTTGGAACGTAGATGAACCCGGTAAATGCTTTCTTATGGAAATTAATTTATTTGTTTACTCACATTTAAAATTACATATATGCAGTGTTGATTTTAAACTACTGTTTTTTCACCCTCATAGTTGGTGATACTATTTTATCCCAACTTTTCCCAAGAGCCTTGACATTAAGGTCCCTCTTCCTCTGAACTGCTTTTTTGAGTCTCATACAGAGGCATCAGAGAAGAGCTGCCAGTGTCTCTCCCATTGAAATTATCCGAGCTTTGGAATTCGCTACACCAATGCTGGAAATTTTACCCTAAGTTCCTATACCCAAATTCTTAGCATCAAATACCTTTTTCTCTTTTGATTTATTCTGCAGGTCATGGACTGCCCTCTTAGTGTCTCATTTTTAAAACTGATTTTTAAAGGTCCTTTTACAATGACACCCACCCTTGAAGTTCAAGGCCTTACCCCAAGCAATTGGGTAAGCTATTGGGAAGACCCCAGTGATTGGGTCTTTCATAAGTTTCTTTGTAGCCTTTTCTCATCTATTTCACTGGGTCATTTCTACAAGTGCCCCCAAATTAGCACTGATTAAGGTTGTTTAAGGCAAGTTATGCCTCTCCCAAATAGAAATTTATTTTTCCAAAAAAAAAGAAGTTAATTTATTTTTCAAGTAAAATAATTGCAAGAGCACTTAGTATTAGTATTATAAGAGGGTTGTGAGGACTTTGCTTAAAGACCACTAGTTCCTCTTGGAGGGTAATTTTGGTAAAACCTCAACTTGTATTAGAAAAAATTCAGTATTTCATGAAATATTTTGAATATTATTGTTTAAAATCCTTCTGTTACTAACTGAAAAGTCTAAACATTAGAAATGAGAAAAAATGAATATATTCTCATTGCAAAAATCGAGATGTAAATACTTGAGAAATGTTTTCTCTTGAACCCCTCTCTACTTCTTGTTTTCAGAGGGTGGGTTGGACACACTGTAGATATCAGAATTTCAGTCTCCCCAAATACCTGCAGAAATGACTCAAAAAGATGTGAAAAAAGAAACCTGTGTCAGGGCTATCTATGGCTAGTTAATGTGCCTAGTTTAGGCTAGTGTTTCTTCCACATTCGGTACAGATGGGCTGGGCCTGTCTGGTAAATTCCTCCATGTCCCGTCATTCAGCCAGCCAGGCCCTGGGGAGATGCATTTTAATCCCATCAGTGCCACTAGGTAGCAGGTGCCCACTGTAGGGCACACTCTGGCTACGACAGACACAGATGGCTTTGTCGGGAGGACAGGGCTCTGCACTTCTAATGAGGGCAGCTATAGCCAGTGAACCACGGAGACCCTGCTGGGTAGCTCATGACTGTTTCAACCAAGGGAATAGGAGGCAGGCTGGAAGCTGTGACCATCTCCTGGGCTCTTACTCTTTCTGCTGGGAAACACAGACCCACTTCCTCAACGAAAAACAGAGATAACCCCAGAGACTAAGAAGGCTGGGTTGTTTATTCCAGTGTGTTAGAGCTGATGCTTTATACCAAAATAGATTTATAGCAAGAAATAGGAGAAAGAAAGAATGTTTTTCTAATTCCCAACCAATTACATAAAAGTAGAGCTCAGAGTCCTCAAAAGGAAGTGCTTTGATATTGGTAACGATCACATGAAGAGCAGAAACAGGATTATTAAATTCAAAACCACTGTACCAGAAGAATGGCGGATTATGTAGAAAATCAAATTAATGAAGGAAAAAGTAAATCTGATAAATTTTTCCAGAACTCAGAGGAAATGACAAGGGGAAAAACCATATAAGAAAAGAGGAAATAGAAGATGGGCCAGTATTGGAATAATTCATCCCACATTTGAAAATGTAATGCAATTCCAATTAAAACTCCCAAAGGATATTTTTTGAAACTGGATAAAATTACTCCACAGTTCTTCTGAAAGAATAAATAAATAGGGAAGATTAAAAAGATGGTTGTTAAAAGTAATTGTAGTGAAAGGAGGCTGGCAAGTATCACAGATGAGATAATTAAAATTAAAAGGTTAGGGTAAGAAAAAAGAGATTTGATGAAACAAGATACAAACTCCAGAAGTGGGCGCTTGTGTTCAGTACATGATAAAGGGGGCATTTAAAATCAGAGAGGAAAGGATGGATCATATTTCACAAACCAAATAGGCTGCTTAACAATTCAAGGATATTTTGTAAAAAAACACCAGAGTAAATCTCGATGGGTTAAAATCATTGCCTGTAAAAACATAACTCAAGACAATTTGGAAAACATTGATCTCAGGATGGAGAACACCTTTCTGGCAAAAGAGTGAAGGAAGAGATTGTGAAATAATTAAAAAAAATAATAAAACTATAAACATTCCAAATTAAAAAAAAAATGGAAATATGATTAAGGTATCAATGACACCTTTAAATTTTTTTTAAATTTTTATTTCAGATTAATATGAAGGTACAAATGATTAGGTTACATTGTTTGTGTTTCTAAGGTAAAGTTCAAGTTGTAGCTGAGCCCTTCACCCAGGGTGTGTGCTGTATACCCTTATACTGTGTCTGTTGGGTGAGAGTTTACTAATCCCCTTCCCTGCTCTCCTTTCCCCTTTCCCTCCTCTCCACTCCCTTCCACTTGAATATACTTGTGTTCTTCTCTCATGTGGGTGTGTAGTTGTTTTTCTATTAGTATTAAGTACATTGGATACTTGCTTTTCCATTCTTGTGCTACTTTACTATGAGGAATGTGCTTTAACTCCATCCAGGTAAATACAAAAGATATCAAGTCTCCATCTTTTTTATGGCTGAGTAGTATTCCATGGTATACATATACCACTGTTTATTAATCCATTCACAAGGACATTTGTACTAGAATGTTTATTGCAGCTCAGGTCATAGTTACCAAGACATGGGAGCAACCCAAGTGCCCATCAACCTAAGAATAGATTTCAATGACATCTTAAATATTGTAGGTTAAATATTTTTAGACATGGGCTAATAATATGCATGCAATATTGGATAATGGATGATAGGAATGGATAAATGTGCCATAGAAGGACAGATAATTAACAGATGGAGTTGTAAAATATCAGAAAGATACTCCTTCTCAGAGGAAGGAGAATGACTAATAGCCTCATGTTTCTAGGGAGGAATTAAGGACAGTAAGCTTGAACACACTGGGAACTTAGGGAACTAATTTTTCCTCTTCTCTATAGGGTCTACTTAAAAGAAGTTACTTATAACTGGGCATTGTGGAGGGCGCCTGTACTCCCAGCTATTCGGGAGGCTGAGGCAAGAATATTGCCTAAGCCTAGGAGTTGGAGGTTGCTGTGAGCTGTGTGATGCCATGGTACTCTACCAAGGGTGACAAAGTGAGACTTGTCTCTAAAAAAAGAGAAGTTACTTAAAAACATTTTCTAGCCATTCAAGGGATAAATAGCATTTTACAAATTTGAGTGAGGATGTGAAAGTACTGGTGATAAAAATAATTTCAATATAATTACTAATACTAACTTAAAATAACCATTAACAGCACAAAACCTCCAAAGAAGAGTTTCTCAACCCCAACATGGTTGGCATTTGGGGGTACATAATTCTGTATTGTAGACTCTGTCCTGTGTGCTGTTGAATGTTGACCAACATCCCTGCCTTTCTATTCATTAGGTACCAGGAGCAATACTCCCCCTCCAGCAGTGAAAATTGTAACCCTCTCCAGACATATCCATGTGTACCTTGGGGGCCAAATCACTCTGCTGCCCAGTAGTGACAGCCATTGCTCTCAAGTTAAGCTGTAAAATGTGGATGATCAGGTGGAGGTAGAAAGCCACGTCTAAGATCTCCATTTCCATCAATTAAAAGTCTCCATTTCCATCAATTAGACAAATTGGAGAGGCAGAAACAATGTGATGAGGTTGAGTGTCTCACTTAGAGGTGATTTAATAAGTGATATAAATATTATTTGATAGTTGACATTTCATAATCGTAGAAAAATGGCTTCAAATATGTTCAAATTTTCATGGCAACCACAAGAAGAACAAAAAGATAGATTATAGTTTTCAACACAGCAGAGGAAGGAAAAAGAACAACAAAAATATAACCCATAAAATAAAAGAGAAAAGGGAAGTTCTTCTTTAAGTCATAAGAACAAATAGATTCATTTAGTTAATCAGTAAACACGCCTTAGGCAGTGCCTGTGGCTCAGTGAGTAGGGCACCGGCCCCCTACACCGAGGGTGGCAGGTTCAAACCTGGCCCTGCAACAAAAAATAGCAGGGCGTGGGGGTGGGTACCTGTAGTCCCAGCTACTCCGGATGCTCAGGCAAGAGAATTGCCTAGGCCCAAGAGCTGGAGGTTGCTGGGAGCTGTGATGCCACAGCCAGCATTCTACTGAGGGTGACAAAGGTGAGACTCTATCTCAAAAAAAAAAAAAAAAAAAAAAGAAAAGTAACCATGCCTTAAAGTGGCTTGTTTAAAAAACAAGTGCTTTTAGTGTGGATCAAAACCCCCAATCCAACTATATGCTATTTAAAAAAATTACTTAAAAAATCCCTCACACAGAAGGCAAAAAAAAAAAAAAAAAAAAAAAAAAAATAAAAACCTGTATTCAAAATGTAATACTCAATGTATACCAATAAAATTTGTTATCTTGTATGAGTAGATGAGAAGGCAAAAAGCAGGGAATGATGTGATTCTGTACTGGTAAGAAACAGCAGTCACAATGAGGATGGAACAGGAAGGAGTCTGCACC
>NW_003852603.1:1546561-1550573 GCF_000181295.1 Otolemur garnettii | reverse complement strand
CCTCCAACTCCTGGGCTTAAGCAATTCTCTTGCCTCAGCCTCCCAAGTAGCTGGGACTACAGTCACCCGCCACAACACCCGGCTATTTTTTGGTTGTAGTGGTCATTGTTGTTTGGCGGGCCTGGGCTGGATTTGAACTCGCCAGGTCTGGTGTATGTGGCTGGGAACTTAGCTGCTTGAGCTACAGGCACTGAGCCTGCAATGTCAACTTTTTAAATTAATATATCCTATGCAATTGTAATTGAATTCATACATCATGGAAACATTCATTCTTTAAATTGCCCTTTAAATTAATAATAAATATAGAGGGATCATTTAAATTTAGCTTATTGTCCAGGTATGCTGCTCCCTGGTCTGCAGCACAGAATCAGTCTCTTTGGGCCAAGGAATAGAGTATTTTTTTAAAGCAGATATTAACTTCCCGTTAGGAGCTGTCACAAATGTGCCTGCAGCTTAACCCTTTAGAGTAGAAATGAATTCACCCAAACTTTTTGGATTGAAGTGACTTCAAAAAACATTCTTCTCATGCTTTCTTGTTCTGATGAAAAAATTACGATAACCAGTTTGAAAACACACAACAAAATCTGCCAGAAATACAAGAAGACTCATTTGCAAGGTGACGATTTGACCCCAGGAGCTGTCTGCCCGTCTCTGCCCACACCCTACTGAGATAACAAAGAATGTACTTTTAGGATGAAATGTGCGACAGAGCTGGAAAACCCAGACAGCCAGACTTGCCAGGCCAGGCTGGAGTTTCCAAAAGACAGGAAACAGATGGAGTCAAGGTGAGCAAAGGTGAAGTCCTGGGGGCGCGGGAGGTCTGTCTGCATCAGCAGCAGGGATGTCACAGAAGGTCATCTTGGCATTCATTCTCTGTCTTAAAAAATTAGGAAATTTATGTATGAAAAAGAACCCAAGATTTATGTTATACAATTGATGCATCTGCTTAGTGCTCTCTTCTGGAATGTGGGGAGTTTTTGAAAAGCTGAGGTGTGTAGCAGAGCCTGTCTGTTTCCTGCTCAGAGACCCTTGGTGTTCACCATTGTCAGGCCACGTCCCTGGCCCCAGGGGGTCTGCTTTGCTCGACAGCCTTGCTCTGCCATATGGCCATCAGAGGCTGCAACAGAGAGATCAAGACAGACACTAGATTCTGGGGCTTTTGAACCCTTCTGAATCCTGCACCCTGAGAGGCTGGTGTCGCTTGTATCCAGGTCTGAGCCACCCCTGGAATGAGCATTTTGTGGATCCTCTGCTATCATTTTACTTTACTTGGGGAGGGGTGTAAGCCACATTGGTTATCAACATAGAGCTATTATTTTTATTTATAAAAATGAGGCAGATAACAGAAAAGTCATGACCATTATTTATCGAAGCAGCAGCTTGAAACAGGAGACCAAACTGAGCATAAAGAACAAATTGCCTGCATCACACTGGGGTAGAATGTTCCAGGCTCTGAAGTCAGTCTGCCTGGGTTGGCACCAGCTCTGCCCAGTCTCCTTATGTGTGAAATTACTAATATTAGTAGTTCATGTAGCAAATGTATAAACCTCATGGGGTTGTTTGAAATTAAATGAGTTAACATACGCACCACATTTAAAACAATGTCACACATGAAACTCTTGATAAATGCTTGCTAAATATAAATGTGGACTTTACTAAAACAATATCGCAATTTTGAATTATCTCAGTGAAATTCGAACCATTTACTGTGAGAAAAGGAATACATAGGAAAAAGAGGACCTCTAAGAAATTAAAAATAATTGCTATTTCAGATTTAATTTAGCAATAAAACGAATATTGTTAAACACTGAACTAATAAATAAGAAAATGAATTTAAGAAATTATCCTAGAGAACAAAGCAAGAGAGAAGGAAAAGAAGGAAGCGTGCAAAGTCAGGAGGAAAGACCGGGGTGTACTAAACTCATGGACTAAAGTTTAAAGACGAGAGAACGGAGGAGATGAAGAAAAAGAAGCAAATAATATTTTTGACTTGTAAAAAAGTTAGTCTTTAGATTGGTAATTCTTTTTTTTTTAGACAAGAGCCTCCAGCTGTCCCCCTGGGTAAAGTGCTGTGGCATCACAGCTCACAGCAACCTCCAACTCCTGGGCTCAAGCGAGTCTCCTGCCTCTGCCTCCCAAGTAGCTGGGACCACAGGCGCCCACCACAGCGCCCGGCTATTTTTTGGTTGCAGCCGTCATTGTTGTTTGGTGGGGCCCGGGCTGGATTCGAACCCGCTAGCTTAGGTGTATGTGGCTGATGCCTTAGCCACTTGAGCCACAGGCGCCGAGCCACATTGGTAATTCTTAATGAATAACAGACAAGATTATTGAAAATAAATCACGTCTTGGGAATATTTTTGAATGTCTAGGATAAAGGAAAAGTTCTATAAACTTTCAGAAAAGTGAATAAAAATTATGAAGGAGACTCCAGTGGAACTTCTTATGTTCTGGACTTTTCATTTGAAATGCCACATGGTAGGAGGAAATGGAATGTGTCCTCCAGAGTTCCCGGGAAAATGGACTGTGGCTCCTGCATTCAATTCAAAGCTGTGTAAACTTCATGTGTGATGGCAGGGGAAGTAAAGTTGATTATTGTAGCAAAAGAGAGGAAAGGGAAAGAAGGAAACACTGGAAAAGTATAAAATACACAAGACTTAAACGAGGGGCATAAGGAACACAGAATAGTGGTTGTAATGATGACTTCGATGCCCAATGGAGGCAAATATTGTCAGACTCAATAAACCAAGGCAACTCCCAGTCGATACCGCCCATCAAAGCCCGACTGCAAGAGAAAGACTGAAAGGATGGTGAGAGAGCTGCTGAATAAATGCACCACAGCCACCACCTCCAAGACAAGGTTGGCAATGCTAAGTGAAAAATGCTGACCGGAACAAAGGGAGTTTATCGCATTGTGAAAAGGAGCCTCCACTGAAGACAGGCAACCGTCGCAGACCCCTAAGCATTCAGCAGAGCTTGGAAGAGCTGCGTGGGCAGCCAACTTTTTGCTTTTTCTGCCACACGTTGGAAGATTAAGAGTGGTCTTGGGCCACACAGTAATGGGCCACAAACACTAAAGAAACATGATGAGAAAAAAAAGGTCCGTACATACCTTCTGTGAAATCTGCCACCACAGATAAGCAAAAAAAGGCCTCACAAAATCAGCATGTGGCCCATGGGCTGCAGGTTGAAGAATATATAGATATAGAGCAACACCCAGAAATAAAAGGGGAAATTGATTGGACATCAATTAGAGTGGAGACTTTACATTCTTCCTTCAGAAACTGGCAGACCAGGAAGAACAAAAAAATCATCAGGCTAGAGAGGATTTAAGTGGCACAGTGAACATGCTGCGTTAATAGGTATGTGGAAAACTTTGCAATTGTCAAGCATATACTGCACATTTTCTTCAAATAGTCATCTTAAAAATAATTATAGATTACTCAGAAGGAAATAAAACCGGGAGATTTTATTTCAAAGCCTGTGAGATGAATCTAAACCTTGATTCAAGGAAAAAATGTTAACAAAATATTATTTATTAATAAAACATATTGCTTTTATTACATATAAAATAACATAGCATTAACTCAAGAAACAAAGACAATTTCAAAGGACACAGGAAAGAGGTAAATATAATAAAAGAAACGCAGTCTCTCTCACCCAACCCCAAAGAGTAATATGGATAAATAAAGTTTTGGTTTTTTGAAAAGGCCAAAATAACAGACAACTCTTTTAACACTATTATAAAAAGAGAAAGAGAGAGCAATAGCAGTACCCAGCGGTAGGAATGAAAGCATATAATTACAGTTACTGAAAGAATTTTTATTTATTTATTTATTTATGTTTTTTTTGAAACAGAGTCTTATTCTGTAGTCATACTCCAACTTCTGAGTGCAAGCAATCCTCCCACCTTGGCATATCAGAATGCTAGGATTACAAGTATGAGCCACTATGCTCAGCCTGGAAGAATTTTTTTTTTTTTTTTTTTAGTTTAAGGCTATTTTAATATTTTTTT
>NW_003852603.1:1498179-1546446 GCF_000181295.1 Otolemur garnettii | reverse complement strand
ACTTCCATCAAACCGGTCAACACAGCCTTCATGTCATTTTCTTGGTTATTGCTTTAAAACGTTCACATTCTACTCTTAGAAAGATTCACCTGTACCCCTATAAGATAAACCTCAGAAGTGATCCCTCCAAACCCCCTCCCTCCACCCATCCGAAGAATTTTTAAGAAAATATTGTATACAAGTTTATAGCAACGAATTTGATAATTGAGGTGAATAAGATGCTTCAAGAAACATGCAAATTACCAAAATTGATTTAGGAAATGGTGTAAACTTGAGTAGAGAGTAGGCTTAAAAGAGTGAAACATCAAAAAATAAACTTCCAAAGGAGGACCAGACTAGCACAATTTTAGAATGAATATATTGACCTTCAAGGAGTATGTAGTTTCTTTGCTATTTCAACTGCTAAGATGCACACAAAAACATAGAAAATTTCTAGTCCACTTACTGGGCTTAGCAATTCCTGATAAAAAGACTGTCAGGAAAAACAAAAAGAAATAAAACAAACAAACAAACAAGATTGCCAGGAAAGGAAACTACAAGCAAATACCTCTAAGGAACATAGACTTTTAAAATTCTAAATAAAATATCAATAAACTGAATCCAGAGTATGATAAAGGATGATTTTATGACAAAATAAAATTTAATCTAGTAACTTTAGTTTGCTTTTATATTGAGGAATCTATTGATATTCTTTATTAAATTAATTGGTTAAAAGAAAAAGCAATATGATCATGTAGATTCATGTTTCAAGTATATTTGATATATTTGATTAAGTTTTCATTTCTGTTAAATACTCCAAATAAATTAGAAACATAAAAACATGTTTTGAACCATGATATGGGATATGTTAGAAACCAAAAGACATAAAAACAAAGCAGAGGTATTCTTATTCAAATCATTAAAAAGATGAAGATACCCACATTCATTTCTCTGGGAGGTCATAACCGGAACAATGTGGACCAAAATGTATGAGATATAAATATGATAAAACATATGTTAAATGATTAGTATTTATACTTTATATGAATTTCACCTTAGAAAATCCAAGATTATCATAATTAAGAAGAATTCAGCAAGCTGGAGAAAATCAACATTTAAAAATTATATAGGTTTCCTATAAGTTAGCAATAGACATGAGAGAAATAATAAGAAAAAAGTATTCACAATAACAACCTAGTTATAAAAGCCCTGGGAATACATGTACAGGGAGTATGTCATACCTTAGTAAAGAAACTGTGAAATTCTACTGAAGGATCCACAAGAAGACATGAATAAATGCAGAGGTACACTGTGCTCTTAAAGGGGATGGCCCAAGATGGTAAGGGTGTCCATTTGCCCCTCCTAGTAACCTATAAACTTAATGGAAACTCAATACAAATGTTTGATTTTAAACTATTTACATATAGTAAATCCAAATTATCAGGGCTAGATAAATTAATCACTCAGTAAGTGATATTGAGTCAGTTAGCTAACTAAAAAGGGGATTAGTGATATTGAAACATCCTTGAGGTGATTTGAGGTTGCTGTGAGCTATGACTCCAGGGCACTCCACCCAGGGCAAGTGAGACTCTGCCTCAAAAACAAACAAACAAATGAAACAAAACAAAAGAAGAAGAAGAAATAAAAACAAAAGATCTTCATGTATTAATAAGGAAAGTGCCAAAGGGAAGATGCCCAATGGTGTTTATAGCATGCTAGCATTTGTGTAAAAAGAGAGGGGAAGAATATATATTTGTATTTTGTATATATGCAAGGAGGCTTAGAAAGGTTGCAGAAGACATTAATAATAATGGTTATTTAAAATAGGTGGGAGTTGGGGGTGGTTCACAACTACAACAGGGATTGTACCTAACAAATGCAAACATTGTAACCTAGTTCTTTGTACCCTCAAATTAACCTGAAATAAAAAAATAAAATGGGTAGGGCAAAAAAAGAGCAAATGGGAAAAGGAATTTTTAAAAAACTACATATATGCAAGATACACCTACATATATTATTTTTGATCCAGGTGAATATATTCTTGCTAGAGTTTGACTGACCCCTCCCAAACTCCTGTTGAAATTTAATTGCCATTGTGACAGCATTAAGAGGTTAACCTTTGAGAGATGATTAGGTCATGAGAGTGGAGCCCTCATGAATAGATTAATGCCATTATCCAGGCATTATCCGAACGGGAGTGGGTTAGTTCCTGTGGAGTGGGATCCTGTGTAGTCCCCATTAGCTTTCTCTGTCTCACGTGCTCACTTGTTCTTCTGCCGCAGGACAACCAAGAAAGCCCTGTCCAGATGCCAGCAGCATGCTCTTGGACTTCTCAGTCTTTAGAGCCATAAGCCAGACCAACTTCTTTGCTTTATGAATTACCAAGTCTGTGGTATTCTGTTGTAGTGATAGAAAATGGGCTATGACAATTACTTACAAAACCCACGTAAGTATAATTTAATAGGGACTATAGGATTGTATGTGAAGGCTTTATGGGTTTCACTGAGAATTAGGCTCTACTATCTCTTGAGAGGATGACCAGGGTAAATGATTAAACCTCTGGGAGTCTTAATTTCCCCATTAGTAATTTCCTCTTAATTTCCCCATTAGTAATTAGGGTGCTAACATCTACCTCTTAGGGTGGTGGTGAGAATTAGACAAGAAAAAATATGTAGAGTATTGATTTTCCCTAACGATAACAAGAATATAAAAAGGTAAATAATTCGTTCAGACACTGGTTGAAGACCTCCTGGCATTGATCTGTGCTGCAGATACAGCTGTGAGCAGTATGCTCAAAGTCACTGCCTTCTCACCAAACAGAAATAATAATGAATGACTAAGGACTACTCAGAACACAATCACCACCACCCCTGCCCCCAAATCCAATACATATAAATCAAAGTAAAATAAGATACCATCTTTGGCCTGCCAAATGAATGAAGTTAAACAATTATAATAGTACCCTGTTGATAGAAAAAATGTGTTAAAAGGCCAAGAAAGCTGGGCCAGCTGATTAATACTACAATTCTACTTTCAGAAATTTGTCTTCTGCAAATAATCAGATGTGCATCAAAAAGCACACACAAGAATTTATTTACAACAGTTTCTCTGAAGCTCATTTATTATAGAAAAATTAGAAATGGCCATTGTTCCAAAACAGAGAAATTGTTAAATAAATGATGCTATAACTATACAATGGAAAACAATGCCGTTTTCAAAAACCACATTGATTTTACAATAAGATGCCAGTTTTGTAAAATTAAAAAAAAAAAAAAAGACAGGGGTGGTGCCTGTGGCTCAAAAGGGTAGGGCACCGGTCCCATATGCCAGAGGTGGTGGGTTCAAACCCAGCCCTGGCCAAAAACTGCAAAAAAAAAAAAAAAAGACAGCAACAAAACACTAAAAAGATATAAACAAAAATGTTAAGTGATGTTTAGATTTATGGGTAATTGTTATTTTTAAAGTTATACTTTTTAAGGTACATATTGATAGATACAGATGGATGCGTCTTTTGTACAGCAAAAGTTTTTCTGATTGTTACCATTTGGGTTTTTAAAAATTAATAATCACATTTTTTAGAATAGTTGTGTGTTCACAACAAAAAGGAGTGGAAAGTGTGAGGGTTCCCATGTACCCACCGTCCTCACACGCACAACCTCTCCCATTACTGACATCTGGCCACATAGTGGTCCATTTATTACAATCAATGTGATGTGTCAGTTTTTTTTTTTTTTTTTGAGACAGAGCCCCAAGCTATCCCTCTGGGTAGAGTGCCATGGCATCACAGTTCACAGCAACCTCCAACTCCTGGGCTCAAGCAAGTGTCCTGCCTCAGCCTCCCAACTAGCTGGGACCACAAGCACCCGCCACAACGCCCGGCCATCCTTTGGTTGCAGCCGTCGTTGTTGTTTTTGGTGGGCCCAGGCTGGATTCGAACCCACCACCTTAGGTGTACATGGCTGACGCCCTAGCCACTTGAGCTACAGGTGCCGAGCCAATGTGTCAGTTCTTAAGAAAGGAGCTTCACTCACATGCACCCTCAAATATGCATCTGTGACTTCCTGTGTTATCTTTGCATGCAAAACTCATTGGTTTATTTTATGTATACAAGTCTAGACTTCCAAAAGACCAATGAACGGCATCACCCATTTTTCTCTTTGATGTAGATATTGGCTAATCTAAAAAGCCTAAACCATTGAGCAAAGTTGAGAGATAACATCACTGCATAAATTTATATCCAAAATGATAAGGTATGTTGTCACCTATTTATCCAGCAGAGTCTGGGACTCTGCTGTAATGCTCTGTTGAGTGAAATGAAACACCTTGATCCAGGCACAAGGTGCTTTGCAGCGACATCTGTCATCCTTATTCCTTCCAGGACCCATCAGCACAGCACCAGAGGCCAGCGTTTCTCTCCCTACGGTCATTTAGGATGGCTTTATTCGGTCTTTTAGAATCGCTTTGATTTAGAGTGAAGCCAGATGTATTAGCTTGCTAGGGTTTCTGGAATGAAGTACCTCAGGGTGGGTGGCTTAAACAACAGAGATTGATTTTCTCACAATTCTAGAGACCAGAAGTTCAAGACTGAGATGTGGGCAGGTTGGTTTCTTCAGAGGTCTCTGTCCTTGCCTTGCAGATGGCCATTTTCTCCCTGTGTCTTCTTCCTGTGCCCCTGTGTCCAGATTTTCTTGCTTATAAGGACACAAGTGACATAGGACTAGGGCTCATGCTAGGGACTTCATTTTAACTTAGTCACCAACTTAAAGACCCCCATATCCAGACACAATCACATTCTGAGGTACTTGGGGTGAGGACTTCAGCATATGAATTTTGTGGGGATTCAATTCAGCCGCGACACTGTTGCAGCCAGCAGAGATAGAGCAAGTGAGTGGGGGCCTCACCACTGCCACTCCTCTCGGAGTCCTGTCCTGTGACCTTGGAATTACACCTGACCTGGTCTTGCTGTTGCTGTCCATCAAAGCCATTCTCCTGTGGGCCAGACTGTGTCATTAGATCCCTTGTCATTCCTCTTCTTGAAATGCTGTCCTGGATTCCTGCTGCCTTCTGGAACATTCTCACGTGTCTTAGGGTCACAGGGCAAGGTGGAGGGTAGATGGAAGCTCCATGAAAAGATGTGCTTGAAAATGGTGCTGATGTCATTGTCCACAAGAAGGGATCTTGGCCCCTGGGAGGGCCAAGTGAAAGGCTCCTGCTTGGCTGGGTAGACATCGAGTGGGAAGGGGCCAGGGCATGTACAGCTGCCTGCTCCCGGCTGCAGAGCTGGCCCTGGGTGGGAGTGGCATTCTGGGGGAGCAGGAGAAACTACCCAAACTCCAGATTCATTTCCAGTTGGTTGTTCTTTCAGGGTGGGCGACAGGTGGGCTAGGGCAAGGGTTAGGGTTAGGATTAGGGACATGGAGGCCCCCAAGTTAAGCCGCCTTGTGGATAAAGGCAGATGAAACTCAAAGCCAAGTATACCCGAGGCCCTAGGGGCTTAGGAAGGTTTCCGTGAAACCCCTGGCCTCCCACTGGGGTAGTTTGGGGGAACACTGGCTGGCCAAGGTGGGCTTGGTTTCAGTTAACAAGGTTGTGGACTTGGTGCCCACCCAAGAGTACCACCTGTGGCTGCTAATGGCACTGATGGTTCTGGAGTGCCAGAGTTCTCAGAGGATTGAGGACCTCCTTCCAATAAGGTATGTAGATGCTCAAGCCAGTAGCTAGAAAATAAAATTATACAGTCCCACCTGCTTGAGTTGTAAGTACTACTGGACAAGAAAGACTCTTGGCCTGTTTACTCTTTCGGGCTCATTGCTCTCACTCTCCTGGTTCCTCTCTACCTCAGCGTACACACGTGCACTCATGCCTGCGCTAGTGCAAGATCCTTGAAGTACCTCTGTGTCCTCATGGAGAAGTAGTTACAAGTTTCTTTTCTGTGCTTTCCTCGCCCTTGCCTTCACGGACTCCTCACCCCTCTGTGTCAGTTGCTATCTGATTTTCCGTCTCACCCACTGCACTGTGTGCTGGTTAATTTTATGTGTCAATCTGGCTAGGCCAGGGGGCCCAGATGTTTGGTCAAACACCAGCTTAGTCACTGCTGTGCAGGTACATTTTAGACGCAGTTTACATGTGAACCAGTAGACTTGAGGAAAGCAGTGGGTGGGTCTTAGTTCCCTGAGGAAGAGGGAATCCTGCCTCCACACTGCCTTTGGACTTGAGCTGCAGCATCTAGTCTTGCTGGCATTTCCTGCCTGTGGGCCTGCCCTGTGGATGTCAGGCATGCCAGCCCTCACAATTTCATCAGAGAGTTCCTTAAACTAAATCTCTGTCTTTCTCTAAGCACCCGATTGGTTCTGTTTCACTAGAGAACCCTGACTAATCCAGACTGTGAGCATCACCCCTCATCCAGATGGGGACAAGAGCTGAGGGGATTGGGGAAGGAGGTCTGGGCCAGCATGTACTTCATGAAGCAGAGTGGGTGGGCTTGAAAACACTGCACACTCTTACTGAATTCCTGACAAAGACAGGATTTATACATAAACATCTACCAAAATATGGCTGTAGGGTAACATCTAAAGCATTGCATTGCACCAATCGCGGTATTTTTTCCTCTCCCAAGTATATCTTAGTAGTTTTGCTTTTTCTTTAAAGTGTAAACTCCTGGAACCATATTTAGGACCCATCTCATTAAGCATCTGATGTGCTCTAAGTGTTAAAGAAAGGTTAATTTCCTTAAAAATAATTCTGTGCTGAGAGCTTGCTCTTCCAAGTCCTGTGGAGGCTGAAGCTAATTTCCCCATTTATCTCCAACATTCTTCCTCCTGCCTTTAAAACTCTTTCATTTAACATTAGCATTTGATTAACCTTTCATTCAAGAGACCTCTGGGTTTTGTTATATACTATTATGTTGATTCTGGCTTGTTTTTATTTCAGGTAATTTTTGAGTAGCCACATGTGTCAGGTAGTAAGGTCTTCTTTTATTGCCTTTTTTTTTTTTTTTTTGGCAGTGGGGCTCCATGAAAAGCTGTTCCCTCCACTATTCAAAGCTTGTTCACTGTGGAGAAAACAGGAACAATGCAATCGTGACGGTAAGATTTTATTATTCAGACAGAATTATTTGTAGGGACGTCCTGGCCATTTCGTGCCTTACATTTTCTGCAGTCTTTGAAAATTTCACTGCATTTTCTATCAATTAAAATTCACATAAAATACATTTGAACTGAAGAGACTAAAGGTAAATCTGTAGTTAGGGCCATGTGAGATCTTCCCAGCAGTCCCTGTAGGGGCTGGGAGGGAGAATTTGTTTTTTTCCAATGTTCTTGAAGGCCAGTAATACAGAGCCACACACAGGTAGGCGCTGACTGAAGTTGAGTACGTCGTGAAAATCTGAAGAAAGGAAAATTCCATTCCTAATTTTACAGCAGCGATGACGGACTGTTGCTGCCGGGCCAGCCCTGCTGGAGGGATGGCCCATTTTGTGCATTTTCCTCAAAGCTTTGGTCTAAAGTTGCCTCCTCCTGTGGGGCCACTCTGTTTGCTGCTGTCTGCAGAGGGAGCTCAAAAGACAGTCTCCTCAAGGATTCCGGGCTGAGAGATTTACAATGTTAAACAAAAATCGTAGCTGAGTCAACTGTTCTGGACTGAGCTCCTGCACCGGGGTCAACGGACTAGACTAAAAGTCAAAATGGAGTCACCCAGGCTGAAATTCCACATGGCCGAACCTCGACTGAGTTGTTATCTGACCTTCTGAGATATCAGGAGAGAACACAACAACCAATTTCCCAAACAGGCCAGTTTTAATCTTCAATCAGAATGATAATAAAGTTCCCTTTACTTTAATCCTTACGCAGAAGCAGCCTCGTGAGACTTGATGCTAAATAAGTTAGTTTTCTATTGTTGTGTCTCCCAGTGTCCCAGACTCGCAAGAAAAAGTAACTTTTAAAGTAACTAAAAAAAAAAAAAAAAGGAACTAACACACTCTTTATTCTTTCTTCTGCTTTCTGTAGCCCTCCTCTGTTGGTAAAGCCAATCTCTCCTGCTCAGTGCACTGAGATACCCATTCTATTCTATGGAATGAAGCATTGCCTGATTCTAGAACTACAGTAAGGTCCATTGAGATTTTTAAGCTAAATTTGTTGCAATGTTACAGCAGGTAATTCCTGAGGATAGAGCTAAGTGGCTGAGCATCAGAACATGGCTGAGGGGACATCAGAAACACTCAGATGGAGAGAATGAAAGGCATTTCCCAGAGTGGGCTGTACCTCACAGTTAGCCCAGCACGAGATACAGTTCTAAAAGGTCAGGTGAGCCCCATCAGTAGGGAAGTAGTTAGGGGCCCCATGTGTGGGGACAGGCCCAGTGCTCCTGAAGACAGGGATATGACCATCACTGTTAGCTCCATAAACCTCCATCTCGCCATCTGTTGGGGAAAGGGTTCCCATGGGGGCAATGGTACCATTCTGGCCCATCCACACACTGTGTTACCTGAAGTTTGGCACTTGTTCCCTGAAGTCATATCAGAAAAATTGGGACAAGAGCTTTGAGAATGAGGAAAGTGAAGTTTATTACTTTGTCAGCAAAGAGAAGAAAATGGCGGACAATGGTCTCAAATCCAAATTCCTTCTTCTGAGCAGAAGCACAGAGCTTTGAAAGGTTCTGATTCCATAATCCCCATTTTGGGCCAAGACAATCTCATGGCCTCTGCTTAGATCAATCTCATTTTTGGCTAAGAGAATCTTGTGACCCATGCCCATCCTATCTTCAGCTAAGAAGATCTTATGACCTCAGCTCAAAGGATTCCTTTGAGTTGTCTCCTGTGGCACAAAAAAACAAGAGACATTCCCTGCCCCTCCAGATTGCTGGCTTGGGACAGGGATGCAGGTTTCAGATCTCAAAATTTGGGAGAGTCATAAAATATTTTTGCCATTTTTTCCAGGTCGTTCCCTCTGCAACATTCAGGAGGAAGACAGAGCTTTGTAAAATCCCACACCAGGTGAGATGGTTGGGCCTGAAGTTGACGGGATGTCCAAGAAAGCCAGGGCTACAGGGATGCCTGTCAAAGATCAAAATACTAATGGAGAATGTGGCTGCAGCCACACACATGAGACTGAGCAGATGTGGATTCTGGCTGTGCCTCCTGATAATAAACTCTGTTATCTCAGGAAAGTCAGAAAACTTCTGGAAGGCTTGTTTTCCTTGTCTGAACGCACAAAAAGAGGCTTGGGTAGAAGTGAAGTCGGTAAGTAATTCCTACTTCAGGTGGTCCTGGGCGAGGTGAGGCAGCTAGTGTGATTCAGGTGGGGTCGGCCACTTGAAGTGCAGGCACCTGAGATGAAACTGTCCCTGCTGTTCTCCTTAGCATGGCAAGATTGCTAGTGAGTTAGTTCGGTAATATGAGACACCGAAGCCTTAAACTCCTTTCAAACAATGCTCACCTTGAGATCAAACAGAGGCAGTACTCTGGCTCGGGGGAAAAACCGTTAGAAATTTAGCCTGGACTGAGGAATCTCGCAATCACTTGCCTGTTTTGGCACCCAGCACTCCGGTGCTCAGGGTATGGAATGCAGGCTCGCCTCCTCTTCTGCCAATTGCAGCTGTGTACATGGTCTTTGCATCGACCAGTTTCCTCTGGGGAGTCTGAGGCAGTGTGTAAGCATCACAATGGGGTAAGGCAGAATGTGCTATGAGTAAGATCTCAGTTTATAATGCAGCCCCAAACATCACTCCAGGCCTCCTTGGAGTTTCCTGAAGGATTCAAACTCCTTCTGAGTGTTCGCATCTGGGAATGTGTGTGTGTATATATATATATATATATATATATATGTATTTTTTTATTGAATGGTAACTATGGACATTAATGCACTTCTGGGATTTTTTTTATTATAGGTCTTTTTAAAGAGTTCAGCTTTTAATTATTCTCTAATCTCTGTATCTGCCTATTTATGTATCTACATTTCTCTCTCATCTGTCTATCCGTCTATCCCTCCATCCTTTGCCTCTCTGGTTGAGTATGGCATTGGAAGGAAGAGATCCAGTTCCCTGACCAGTTGCTCAGTAGGGCAGGACCCAGAGGCCCTATTGGCAAATGGTTCACCCGTTAACTGGGCTAATGAGATCTAAGCCATCACATGCTGGTCTAACTCTCTAAGATCCCCTATCCTAACTGCTCCTCAGCTGAGGCAACAAGGAAAAGTCTTTCCCCAGAGCAGAGCTAAATAAGGAATCTGAGATCTGAATAATCTTCAAATCGTGGCAGCTTATCTATAAGACTCCCTCAGATGCATTCGCTCCAGCCTGTATTATTAAAAGCAAAAAGACAAAAGGTCCCACTTTGTTTAAAAAAAAAAAAACAAAACCTTTCATAACACTTGTTTTTCATAGCATGGATGCCCTTTCAAAGGAAATATTTCCACTAATGAGTCTCTTTTGCTTGTCCATTAGTTATTAGGCACTTCATAGCAAAAAAAAAAAAAAAAAAGAAAGAAGAAAGAAAGAAAATCCTTTCCTTTAATTAATGTGGCTGTTCTTTAGGCCTCCTTTGGAGATTTTCTTTTTATCCTGAGCCACAGAATAAGATGAAGAGTACATTGGCATGAACTTATCTGTATTTGATGCAACAATAGGGCCCTTCCCGCTTTCTTTCCTTGAGCAAGCTTGTCTTAGAAAATAACAGTCCATGGGTTAAAGGTAATATTTGGCTGAAAAACAAGCAGATCCAAGGCTGGGCATGGCGGTTCATGCCTATAATCCTATCACTCTGGGAGGCCCAGATGTGTGGATCCCTTGAGCTCAGGAGTTCAACAACAGCCTGGGCAAGAGTGAGACCCCATCTCCACTAAAAACAGAAAAAAACTAACTGGGTGTGGTGGTGGGCACCTGTAGTTCCAGCTACTCAGGAGGCTGAGGAATGAGGGGTGTTTGAGCCCAAAAGTTTGAGGTTGCTGTGAACTATGTTGATGCCAACACACTCTACGCAGGGTGACAGAGTCAGACTCTGCCTCAAAACAAAACAAAACAAAACAAACAGAAAAATGAGCATGGCCAACGAAACAGACACATGTTTCCACTTAAATTTACATAGGAGTCAGCAGGAAAGGCAGACGGAGAGCCCCTCCCACCTCTTTCCTTCCAATCCTTGGATACTATGCATGGAAATCTGAGGTGGCAGCCCTGAGCATGAGAGTCAGGTAGGAATGGAGGGCAATGCCAGAGGCCTCAGAAACATTCCCATTTATACAGAAAAAGGTAATAGAACACCTTGCTTGCTGCATAACCTGGCTTTGGCCTGCAACGGCTTGGCTAACATACTGCAGGGGTGTCCAACCAGTGGATGGCAGGCCTCAAACTGAGTTTGTAAGAACATTTTTTTGCTTATCTGTGATTTCAGATATCTCAAAAAGTATGCACAGACATTTTTTTCGTTTTTTTTTTTGCTAATCAGTTTTCATTAGTGTTAATGTGACCCAAGACAAGTTTTATTTTTCCAAAGTGCACCACAGAACAAAAAAAGATTGGATGGTTGCCACTGGGATGCACAGCAATCAAGAAGGGGCAGCAAACATAAGGAACTATTTACTGATCAAAGGCTATGTGATCAAGGGCTGGCCCAAGGGGAGTAGCTGTCCCAGCCATGCTAAGAGGGCACCAGATTCTTTAGAATAAAAAGAAACATTTATAGGGCAGAGCCTGTAGTTCAAAGGAGTAGGGCGCTGGCTCCATATACCTAGGGTAGTGGGATCAAAGCAAGCCCTGGCCAAAAATTGCAAAAAGAAAGAAAAAAAAAGAAAAGAAACATTTATATACGGTTACTTGCATGTCCAGACCCACCATCCTCAACTGGTACAATAGTTGGGTGAGAGATTCTTGAGACATTCTCAGCATTGCCAAGGAAACACAGGTGTCATAGCCGGGGTGGTATAAAACACTCGAATTTGGGATCTAGTCTTTGCTAAGGATTATACCCAAGGAAATAGAGACACCTGACTTCAAAGTTCACTGGCTTCCTTCCAGATTGCACTCTTCCTTAGGGTCCAGGGAATTCTCTATAAAAAATAAGTTCCAGAGGGCTGAACTAATATAAGATAAGAAAGGAGTTCCAGGAGGGCTGAACTAGGTAAGGGGCCATTGCACAGTTAGAAAGGCAAAGAAGTTGTCTCCAAAATCAGCCTAGTAGATGGGTAGTCAACATGGCTGGTAAGTCAACAGAGAAGTGTCACCTGCCCAGCTTGGCTCCAAATGTGGGGTCTGATAGTAAACTTCACCTGGGTCATCACACATTCAAAGTAAAAATATTTACTTTCAAAGGGGAGAGGAAGTCTCCAGGGAAAAGAAAGAGAAGGTCTACCTGGCAGCAGATCAGATTTGGTTTCAAGGTGCAGTCTTATCCCTTCTAAGACCTGCCAGGTAAGCGCAGGTGCAGTGGATAGAAAGGAATGATTCAGTGAGGTTACTGAGAAGCAAATCAGAACTATTGATTTTTGCAGCAGACGCTGGGTTCCCAAACTGTCCACTTGGGAGTTTATCATTTACCACACTTTACTTGCAGATACTGCTTTTCTGGCCGTCTAAAAATCCTAAACTCACATGGAGAATACCAATTAATTACTCAGGCATCGTTTTGATCTTAAACACCCTGGCACCAGGTGTGCCTCATTTCATTTTCACTTTCTGACTGAAGGAATTAATGGAAAATCTTTTATTTGTTTTAGGGAGCTGAAACATTTCCCTCACCAAAGTATTCTTGAACAAAACTATCTTCATATCATATTTGCCCTAATGTATGTAGGTATGGGTCCTCTGTCAGTTTATACCTCATCACTCTGCTCCCTGGAGGGCTATGCCAGAGTGTGCAGGGGCAGCATCTCTGCTGGGCTGTAGTGTAGGTGACCATTGATACTGGGAACATTGGAGACCAAAGGTCTCAAAAGTTGGTGACTCCATCCCAAAGTGGGCAAATATTACATGGGGACAAGGCATAATTAGCACTGGCCCCAGGAACCCCCCTGAGGTGACTCTCAGGATGAGGGGAAGGCTTTGTTACACTTTCTGCGACATGAAGTGCCCTGTCTGATCACTACATGGCATCCTTTTGGGATAAGGCATAACCATCAGTCCAGGACCAAGGCACAACTTCGACCCTTGATTCCATTTTTGGTGGCTACGTTAAAGAAGCAGTTACACATGTGCCCAAAGAACCGAACAATGCTGTTGATGCAGAGAAAAATTGAAAACAACTTAGATTTTTACTAGATTAATAATTAAATAGTGTACCTACATTTTGAAAATCTATGTAATCATTAATAAGAAAAAGTTCTATTTGTGTGTACTTAGTCACATTCTCTAATATATACTACAAGTGGGAAACAAAGGAATTTGCAAAATAGTGTTGTTACCAAGCATTAGGCACTTGTTATCCAAAGCTGCATCAGAAAGAGGGCCAAAATTAAACAAACAAACAAAACAAAAGAAAAAGAGGGACCAAGAGTTTGAGGAAAAGGAAAGAAGAGTTTATAGCTTTGCTGGCAAAGGAGGAGAATGGCAGACAATGGTCTCAAATCCAAATTCCTCCTTCTGAGCAGAAGCACAGAGCTTTTAGAGGTTCTGATCCCATAATCCCATCTTGGGCCAAGACAATCTTGTGGCCTCTGCAACACAACAGTGTTGTCACCTCCACCCAGATTAATTCCATCTTTGCCTAAGAGAATCTCGTGATCCCTGGCCATCGCATCTTTAGTTAAGAAGGCCCTCTGAGAAGGTCTCTGACCTCTGCCCAGATGATTCCCTTGAGCTGTCTCCTGTGGCACAGAGAACAAGAGACATTCCCTTTCTCTCCTGCCCACTGCCCTGGGGCAGGATGATGCAGGTTTCATTCCCCAAAAGTTGAGGAGACAGAAAATATTTTCTGCCATTTTTTTCGGGCCATTCCCTCTGCAACCAGTATGATCCATTTTAGTTAAAAAACCACTTGACCCAAAATAAAACTCTGTTTCCATATGTACATGTATATTCACACTGATGTCTAATAAAGTGTCTTAAAGCTACACATTAAACTGGTGACACCGTTTTCTTCTAGGGAAGAGATGAGCTTAATTTGGGCCAAGGATGGTTTTCTTTTCATTGTTATCTACATGGGTTTGGATTTTTAGCATAAAAATGTATTCATGTCTTACTTGTGTAATTAAACATAACTAATAAAAAAGTCTTGTATAAAGTTAATTTGAATCAACACTTCAAGAGTAGAATCAGTAATCTTACTATTGAAGCAAGGATATTTGCTTCTGGATGGACCACACAAATGTGAAGTTTTTAAATGTTTTAAAGCTTTGCAGTGAATACTCAAATGTGTTAGGTCAATAATAAAAACCTAGCTTTTATGGAAAAAAGGAAACAGGAAGAAAGTGAAACAAGAGAAAAACAAAAAGAGAAATGAATTCTGGTACTAAATGCAGAAACTAATTGGGGTGAAAAAATATCAGAATAATCTCAGATCTCCCACAGGCATGATTGTAAGCAAAGATAATGGAACGTATTTTGAAAGTTCAGAGAGATGTTGATTTCCAACCCTGTAGTTGATAACTAGCCAAACTATCAATTAATTTGAACATAGAATAGAAGTCCTTAAAACAATCACCTCCCATAAAGGACATTCTCTATCTGTATGAAGGAGTAATCTGAGATCAGGAATGGTTTCTGAGATCTGGGAAACTGGGATCCCACACCTCACAGCCAAAGGGATTCCTGGGATGACGGTGAAGGAAGAGCTAGGATGAGACATGTGAGCCAGACCAGAGAGCAACCACCCGGTGGTGAAGCCAAGGGCTGATGATGCCGGGATGAATGACTCAACCCCAAAAAGCAATAGTTCATTCAGCAGATGCATTCAGCCATACCGAGAGGAGATTTAGGAAACTAATCTACAATGTAGGGGAAACATTAGACGTAAGGGAGCAAAAAAAAAAAAAAAAGCTGTCATTACCTTCAGGGGAAACAAAAAGATGTTGGAGAAAGAAGGACGCTATTGGTATGAATGGCTTGACTGTGAAGAACAAACACTTAATATTTATAATAAGTGTATGTGAGCGTGTGTGTGTGTTTGCGTGTTTCATTTGAGAAAACTAAATCCTCATCTTCTATAGAGAGGGCCAATAGACAACTTCCAAAATGAAACCAATCTGCACATTTCAGTGTACACATTCTACGTGTATTCTAACATGTAGAGATAAGGAGTGCAAGAAACAATTCAATGATTGGTGGACAAAGTTTTTGAGGAAATGAGAGTTAGGATTTGGGAGAACTGGGGCAAAAGACTGTTGTCTTTAATTATAAGACTTACATTTAATTTTTAAAACTGGAAGCTGTATTATTTTGGTAAAATCACAATTAAATTCAAGTTCACTTACTCATAATTGTGATTTTTATATGACATGTGTAAAATTTTTAGAGGACAGCAGTGAACCAAGATGCTAACATATAGGTGAATTTCAGAAATCAACATCAGTCACTATGTAGTTAAATGCTGGAGAACAGAATATTGTTAATCATGGCTATCATCCTTTGAACACTGACCCTAACATCATCACATTTAATGCTCCCATAAGCCTTAGAGATAGGGGTTATAATATTATTACCCACATTTTATAGATGAGGTTATAAGAAGCTAAATAACTTACAAATATGTAAACTTATGCAATTTATGCTAGTAATTGGAAAGCAGAGTGGTGGACCTGAGGTTAAAATCAGAATTTATCCAAGCCTATAATCTTGGCCACAGATCTACACTCTGGAGAGACGAGAAAATTATAGGAATTCAGAGCTGGGCATTCACCTTCTTTTTTTCCTCCCAGACAAGCAGTGAGAGTAATCACAACTGACTGTAAGTTTCTCTATACTGCAAAGAAAATTCAAATTCAATGTAATTTGCTATTTGATCAGGTGCTGGTTTGAATTTTAAAAATTAATTTTATTTGAGGTTCATTTAAACTCAGTTTCTACACATTTTTAACCAGATTATTTTTCAATTTGTCAGCACAAAACTTAAGATGCTCCCCTGAATCTTTACTGACAACAGAAACACTTAGCAGTTTTCAGAGAACTTTCTGTCAGGTTTGATTGTCGTTGTAACTCCATGAAATAGGCACGGCTGGCGCCACCCATCATTTCTCAGAGGGGAACATTAGAGATTATAAATGCCGAGTGGTTTTCTGGAGCCTGCATGGACCATCACTGGCAGAGTTATGATTAGAACTCAGAACTCCAGAGACTCTCTTTCAGCCGCACACATTGCCCTCAGACAGCACCCCCTGACCTCACGGTGCTGAAAGGGACACATGGCTTTTGGTTCACACTAACGTTTACACATTAGCCAAAGTCTCTAGTTCTTTTAGATCTTTTTCAAATGTTGTTGTTTCTTAAACGTGAATAAACTTGAAAAAGGTATGGACCTAAACAAGGAAAATAATTTTCTGTTGGTTTTCCAAAATTGTTATATTATTGAAAACATGCACAAAATAAAATCTGGTAACAACTTCTAACATTTATAGTTCCTACACAACTATAAAACTAAAACATTTACAGGTTAAATATGAACAACATCAGAGAAACCGTAACTAACACTGACTTCAAGCCAATTAGTTTGTCTTCTTGTTATGGATGGCTGCATAAGAAACTACACCACATGTAAGTGGCTTAAAACCACCATTTTATTTGGGTGAAGGTTTATGAGTCAGTTCAGAAGGATCATGACTTCGTGGTATGTCTCCAGGTGGCAGGGATGGGAATGGCCAGGGCTAAAGGACACATTTCCAAGATGGCTTATTTATTTATAGGCCTGGTGTCATGATGCTCCTTGGCCTCCCCCTCACCTGTCAACCTCTCGGCAGAGAGTGACTTCTCACCACAGCCATGGGTAGTCACACTTCCTATATGGCAGGTGCTCCAAGCCAGAGGAGTAGAAGCTACCAGCTCACAGAGGGGGAGGCCATCCCCAGAATTGGCCCAGCATCACTCACACCAGTTTCTACCAGATAGAAAGTCATAGAGCCTAAAAGGGGTAGAGAAATGGACACTAACTGCAATGGGGGAGGAGCCAGGTCACACTGCGGAAGAGCACATGTGATGGGAGATACCACTCCATTCATCTATGGGAGATACCATTCCATACATCTTAGGGCAATACAAGTGTCCCGGTTTGGCACCAATGCTCCATCCTTCCTCAATAGCCAGAGACTTCATGATCTTAATTTTTTTTTTTTTTTTAATTTTTGCAGTTTTTGGCCAGGGCTGGGTTTGGACCTGCCACCTTCAGCACATGGGGCCGGCGCCCTACTCCTTTGAGCCACTCCATGATCTTAATTTTTACCGATATAATTTTGAACATGTGTGCTGAGCTTATGGGAAAGTCTCAACCCCAAGGAATCACCCAGAAGACCAGCACATGCTTTCATTTGCATTTTTATTATTGTTTTATATAAAAAAAATACACCATGCTCCTCCATAGCCAGTTCGTCGGTCCTTCCTGAGCAAATGAAGTCATGCATTGTACCTAGTGACATTTTCAAGCTAAGACCTCTGCCCGTGGGTTGAGCTCATTGTGGTTCCCCTTCTTCTTTCCCTTCCAGTGCCCTGGAAGCCATATGCTAGGATGGTGGCCTTTCAAGGTGGCGGAAACTTCAAGGGCGTCAGTAACTGGAAGATTATGCTAATTAGAGCCTCTAGGAACCCGTGCTGGACTTGTGGATGGGTGAAAAGGGAAACTTTGTACGTTAAGCCATTGGGAGTTAATGGTTAATTTGTGACTACAACATAATCTAGTTTATCCTAACTAATATTTTTATTATTCACAACATTTGGTTGTAAATTCAAGGACTCCGATGTAATGCAGTTTAAGGAACGCTGTTTTAATTCACTCCAGTATTTTTCATGGAGGAGAGGCAGGCAGGGAGAACAAGCAGAAAATTAAGCAGGAGAAGATGGCAAAAGAAGTAGATGACACCATCACCTTTTCAGCTCTGCCATCGTTGTAATGTACTTAGGAAACTAAGGTGGGCCTTCAAAGATGAAGTCATGCCTCTAGCTTTCAAGCTATTTCAAGGCATTTATTTGCAGACATTTGCACTTTCATTATGAGTCTATGATTGAAATTAAAAATTAAGGCAATTTATTTCCAGACATTTGGACTTTGATTGTTATTTAATGAGAGAGATGACAAAATGGAGACAATTAGTGAAGGTTAAGTGACTTACCCATGTCACATGAATAAGTGTTGAAAAATTTTTTTGAGTGCACTGATAGAAGTCAAATGATAGGTTATACTTTAGTTGTGAATTAGTCCATGTCTGAGCTGTCTTGACTTATTGAAAAGGAATCACTTTATAAAGTTTTATGAAAATTTGATTTAGCCTACACTTGAGTGCTACCTGGAACTCTCATAATTAGTAATTACCTATTGATTTGAGGTCTTTAGTTAATTTCTTTTCCTTTTTTTTTTTTTTTTTGAGACAATCTCACTCTGTTCTCCTGGGAAGAGTGCTGTGGCATCACAGCTCACAGCAACCTCAAACTTTTGGGCTCAAGAGGTCCTCCTGTCTCAGCCTCCCTCAGCTGGGACTAGGGGCACCTGGCATGATGCCCAGCTAGTTTTTCTATTTTTAATAAGATGGGGTTTTGCTCTTGTTCAAGCTGATCTCATACTCCCAAGCTCAAGCTCAAACTCCCAATCCACCTGTCTCAGCCTCCCAAAGTTCTAGAGTTATAGCCGTGAGCCACCACACCCAGCCTTAATTTTTTTTCAAGATTTAAACATTAACCAATTGTGGGTATGTGGGCCAGTTATTCACTGAATTCAAATCCCCTCAGGGACCCAGACTGGAAACTGGCTGGTCTGGTGATTTTGGACATGTGAAAGACTGAATTAGATGGTTTCATGGCAAATAAAGTGATTGATTCTCAGAGACCATCATGCATAAACAGCCCAAGTAGATTCAGAGTGGGGCAGTCAAGCCGTATTTTTCATTTAACTTGAAAGATGTTTTTGAGACTTTGGGTGCTTTGTAATTTCCTTTTAATACAGGTTCAATGTGAGATAATCCTTAGTGTCTAGATTAATGAATTAATATCATTCTGGACAAAAGGTTTTGAGCTTTATCATTTTTTTCTGTACCATTTGACCTTTTTTTAAAAGAACTGGTTGAGGATAGATACTGATGTTGATTAAAATCACAGACGACAGGAAGGTGGGAAGGAAACTGAATCAGGATCTGATAAAATCTTGACAGGTCAGAATAAGCTCTAACAAAATGAAAAATTTAAAAAGTAAACCTGAGTCCCTTGTTTTAGGACTGACCCTCCAGTCCTCCTAGGATGGATTTGTTATCAGTGTATTTGAGAAGGACCCAGAGTAGGGTCAGTATTAATCAATAATAAGATTTGTGACTTCTAAAAACATATTAAAATGATTTTAGGAAGTGTTAATAGAAGAATAGCTTTTAAAATATGGTAACGCATGGGAAGTGAGGGTCCAACACTGCTCTGACATTGTTAGTGTGGCTGGATGGTGTGTTTAATTCTCTAATAGTGTTCTGAGAGGTATGAGCAGGAAAGCATGGGAAATGAGCACCAAATTCAATTTCAAAATACCTGAAAGAAACAAGAGTGTTTACTCTTAGAAGGTCTAGGGAGTATGGTAACTACTTTCAAATGGTTTGAGGTGTTCTCATACGGAAGACAGAGAAATGTGGCCCCAAGAAGTATTAATAGAAACTGCATTGCGGATCAAGGCTGCAAGGAGGCAGCTTTGGGGTTACCTTAAGGAAGAACCTTTTTTTTTCTGAGGCTAGTCTTACTTTGTGGCCCTGGGTCGAGGGACCTGGTGTTATAGCTCACAGGAACCTCAAACTCTTGGGCTCTAGCCAGGCTCTTGTCCCGGCCTTCCGAGTAGCTGGGATTACAGACTCCCACCACAACGCCTTACTGATTTTTCTATGTTTAGTAGAGATGGGTCTCACTCTTGCTCAGGCTGGTTTTGAACTCCTGAGTTCAAGAAATCTGCCTGCTTTGGCCTCCCAGAGTGCTAGGATTACAGGCATGAGCCACCATGCCTGGCCAAGAAAGGACACTTTGTGGACTATCTTGCCAAACCATGAAGTCCACGACTAGTCGTGACAGATGCTGGGTCATCCTGTCCTGGGAGGTGGTAGGGTAAGGGATTATGAGATGGTGTCCATGGGCAAATTTGTTCTTTTGACATATTTTCTTTAGTTTAGATAGTGTGTTAGGAATTTTGCCCTTGTCACTAATATATTTTTTTAAGAGTAAAGGCTTCTGTACAGAGGTTGTTATCTGCTGCTTTTCTTGAAAAATTGTATTTAATAGATAAATCATGGGCTACCATTATTGTAGGCAATGACCAGCTGGACAAAAGATCTGCTTTCTCCTTTTGACAAGAGTGAGTGCTCTCTGGTTCTCCCCAACACCCTGGTATGACCTCCACAGAGAGAAAGAAGATAATTTGCTTGAGTTTCTGCTTTGCTTACATCTGGCCCATCTCAATTTGTAAATTCCTTGCCTAGGCTTTCCAGGCTTTCAGTCTGTTACCCTTGTTGGACACAGGGATTGACTGGGTTGGAGAATGGGACCAATTCCAATGGGAATTTAGAAGCTGATGGCTTTCAAATTTTCTCTTTTATTTGAAGGATCCCCTCACTCATCTACACCCACAATGCCAGGTGAAATATTTACCAAATCTCAATTTATAAAACATGATAGAGGTGTTCTTATAACCTCTACTTCATCATCATACATCTCCCTTGAGATAAGAAATAGGATTTTAAGGCTGGGTACTGTGGCTCATGCCTGTAATCCTAGCACTCTGGGAGGCCAAGGCAGGTGGATAGCTTGGGCTCACGAGTCAATACTAGCCTGAGTAAAACTGAGACCCAGTCTCTACTAACAATTGAAAAACTGAGGCGAGAGGATCTCTTGAGCCCAAGAGTTGGAGGTTGCTGTGAGCTAGGACATCATGGTACCCTACCCAGGGCAACAACTTGAGATTCTGTCTCAGAAAAAAAAATAAAAAGGAAAACAAAAGAAAGAAAGAATAGAAGTAGGATTGTAGGTCTCTGCTAAAGCCTAAATTTTAAAAAACACAAAATTTGAAATTCTCTTCTAAAAGAAGAGGTTACCAACATATACACAGTAGCTCTTCCAAACACTTTGGTTTATCCGTTTAAAGGAAAACTTCTCAGATGAAAATAAAGACATGTAAAGCAAGGATCACAAACGAGTGGGAATATCTGGTTTCAGTCGTGGCTCCCATGTTACCCAGTTGGAGAAGTGTCAGGCCTGACCCTGGAATTTCAATATTAAGACTTGAGGGGGTATTAAGAGACCTGTGAGTCCACACTCCCCACTGTGTGGATAAAGGCACAAGAGACTGGCAGATGAAATGGTTTGCTCAGGGAAAACACAGTTAGTGGGTGTCAGAGCAGGAGGGAAACTCAGGAATGAGCTCAGTGTGGTCTCTCCCTCACGTTCTTTTCTTCTCCGGTAGACATTATCAAGTCTCTCTCTCCATGATAGTTTTTAATTGCTTTGCTTTTCCTCTGTTATCTGGGGGGAGGGGAGTTGCTTTCTCATGTCCTTTATCTGGGGTGTTCTCGCAAACTAACATCCATTAAGACATTCTTGACTTGGGGTGGGCTGGTCTCTCTTTTCAGGGGGAATGGAAAATGGAAAATTGTTTTCTCTTACCTGTTTTCTCTCAGGCAGTAAGTTCTTTACTGCTAAATGGGACATGCTTGCCATAGGGAAGATGGAAAACACAACATTTTCAGTACAGATAATGGCAAAGCAATTAGATAAACTCCAGCAATTGGGTTGTTATTCAGACATGAATCTTTTTGTCTAACGGCTGTTTACTCGTTTCTAGACCCGGCTTCACTCTTATCCTCCCCTGAACCCACAGGGCTTTGAAATTACTGGAAATGGCAGAAATTCAATTGCACTCATTTTCAAAATTCCTTTGATATGGATTTGAGGGCAGATAGCCTGTTTATAAGTGGAGATGTGATCACAAACCTGTCAATACACATCATAAAGGAAAACTGGCTAAAACCAATTTAAAAATGCCCAAAGAGAGTTCTGAAAATGGTTTTTTTTTTTTTTTTTAAAAAACTTTTCTGAGGCATGTTGAACTTCAAACCTACCTTTGCCTCACAAGATGTTATCTGAGGACTATTCAGTGGTTAGATAGACATAATTATTCTAACCGTTCCTTTCAGGTAAGTATTGCATAAAACTTATTTTGGAGCAGGGATTTGAGGAGTGAGAAGTTACGTTCTAGACAGATTTTTGAATCTTAACAGGAAATTATTTTAAGAGCTCTATTTTTCTGATATCCATGAAAATGTGGGCTTGGATTTTTATTTTCCTTAATTGGAGGTTAGGGTCTTTCCTTGTGGATTATAGCCAGACTTTATTTTTCTCATTTATATAGTTCCTTAAAATTAAAAAGAGGTGCCAAACTCAGCTTCTCTTCTCACCATGCCAAACGGAGGCTGTTTCCTGTTCACTTTGCCTGGTGGCTTGCAGGGCCAAGTCTTGGCTGTGAGAAAGTGCCTACTTTGGCCTGAGGTTTGAGGAACTTATAATTCTCTTCATTCTGAATCCAAATGTGACTCTCTGCTTTAAAACACACTGCCCAGCTCAGACAAGGTAGTGTCCAGGTTCTTGCCCCAACCTACAATACTGCCTATTGCTCTCTCTGAAACAAACTTCATGCCACGTTTAAGTGTGATAAGTTCGTGTGTGCACTGTGAATTTCAATACCCTTTGAGAAAGTGTCCAAAAAATAGATTAGGGGTGTGAAATGAAGCAGCACTGATGTATCACGTCAGAAATAGTGACAAGTAAATAATAAATTACTCTGGGGAGGTGCCGATGAGGTAATTGACTAGGCTGGTCTTCTCTGGACCTCTGGGCCTCTTCCTGTATTACCTGCTGCTTCTCTGTCTCCTGTACTGGTTCCTAGTTATCTTCCTCACTTCTAAATCTTGCAGTGCCCTAGGGCTCGGTCCCAACTTCTCTTTTATTTTATTTTTGAGACAGAGTCTCACTCTGTTGCCCTGGCAACATCATAGCTCATTTCTTGGGCTTGAGCCATCCTCTTGCCTCAGCCTCCCAGGTAGTGAGGACTATAGTACCCACAATGCCCAAGTAGTTTTTCTATTTTTAGCAGAGACAGGGTCTTATTGTTGCACAGGCTGGTCTTTAACGCCTAAGCTCAAGCAATCCATCTGCCTTGGCCTCGCAGTGTGCTGGATCACAGACGTGAGCCATCGTGCACATTCTCCTCTCTAACTACACTCGTTTCTTGGGGAATCTCAACTAGTCTCCTGGTATCGAATGTTGACAATATGTGGGTGACTCCCAGGTTATATCTCCAGCTCTGATCTCGCTCCTAGATCCTTAAGTCCTTTGTCTCCTTTTACATCTCCAATTGGATAATTAACACAAACCTCAAATGTTAATATGCTTAAAATAAACTCTTAGCTCCCTTGCCCATGCCTCATCAACCCGCCCCTCCTGCCATCCTGCCTATCTCCATTCTGTGGTAAGTCAGG
Source organism: Otolemur garnettii (assembly GCF_000181295.1). Classification (NCBI taxonomy): domain Eukaryota; kingdom Metazoa; phylum Chordata; class Mammalia; order Primates; family Galagidae; genus Otolemur; species Otolemur garnettii. The sequence goes on along the minus strand of NW_003852603.1, from coordinate 1,522,855 downwards.
TCAACAACTTTGCAGTCATCTCTGCACACTTTGTCTCTCCTCAGCTTATTCACCAGCAAATCCATCAACTAATTTGAAGACTGTACCTTTGCAAGATAGCCCCAAATCTGACTTGTTTCTCTCTAACTCTACAACTTGTCTGCCTGGCCCATGCCATCGGCCTTTCCCTTCTGGAATATTGTTGTCACTTTGCACTGAGCTCCCTGGTTTCCAGTTGTTCTCCACCTGACTTTATTATGTGGGCCAGAGGCAGAGAAATCCCATTACATTCAGGTCAATCCAAAGTTCTTGCCCTGACCTACAAAACTGCCTGTTGCCCTCTCTGACCTCATTTCTTCCCCCTTCTTCCTGGCTCCCTCCTTTGCAGACTTATTGGCATTTCTCCTGCTCCTAGAACATAACCAGAGAGCCATATACTCCAGGCCTTTCCCCTCACCGCTTCCTCTGCCTGGATTGCCCTTCCTCCAGATATTCACATGGATTCCCTTCTTTCCCCCTCCAGGTCTACATTTAAATGCCACCTTACCAGAGTAGCCAACCCTGGATGCTTTTTATTAAACAGAAATAGAATTACCCCCCATGGCTTTCTCTGCTCCACTCATCCTGTCACCACTGGTCATGAAACTGCTTGGTCATTGATTCTTTTTTTTGAGGGGGGCTTCTCTCCTTTATCCTCACTAGTCTACGAGCTTTCAGGAATGAGGACTTTGTTCTGTTCATTGCTGTATCTCAGTACCCAGAATAGGGCCCAAATTTGGGCTTTATAAATACTTGCTGAATGACTAAATGGTTTGCTAGCAAGCAAGTAGGAAACAGAGTTAAAATGTGACTTTGATATCTTACTCAAAATATTCATTTTTAGAAGATATAACAGAGGAATTTTAGATATATTCTTTCTGCATCTTGGGGAAGATTTGGAAAGAAATCAGGCAAGGCAGATCAGGAGAAGTTTCCCTACAATCATCTAAGCTTTTTCCAGGAGGTTCTAAAAGTTTTCCAGCCCACTATTTGAGTTTCATCTTGTGAGTTAGACAGATGATACAAATGGCCTCTTTTCTACCCTCTACATTTGGGCTTATTTGAAGTCTCCCAAAGAAAGTTAAAACTCCCCAGAGATCTCCAGGCTCGCTGGTGATATGCCTCCCAGAGTATCCCTGTTTCTCCTTTAGTAAGCAGCGTCAACAGTAGCCATCATTTGAAAGTGTGCTCACGTCTAAGGAAAAAAAGGAAAAACCCAGGCTTACTCATTAGCAGCTTTCCCTGTGCCTTTCTGAGGCTGTAGTAAATAATTTTCCTCTGCTCCCCACAAATAGTTAATTATAGCACCAGCAGCAGCTCTTTGAGGCAGGAAGCCAGGCGCATCTGCAATGCCCAGAGGAGAAGCTCAGAGGCTTCCCTGCTGCATTCTAAAAGCAGCCAATTCAGGCAGATGAGTTTTCCCACAGGTTGGGACGTGCATGAAGGCACCTCTCTCCTATTTCTTCCCCTCCTCCCACCATATTTCTCCTTCTCCTGATGTTCCAATTCACTCTCAAAGGGCATCACCTATGCAATAATTACACCTCCTGACCTCTCGACAGGATGTCTACAAAGTGAATTTGGCCCCCAGATGGGGGGCTAAGTCAGTGCTCCACTTGAGTCTCTCAGCTTCATCATCTGGGCTCAAAATGTGGTCAAGGTCATGTGCCTACAGTTTCATGTTTCCCCTACCAACTTCAAAGTAATCTCTGGAAGTGGCAGAGACCAGGCAGCGTTGAGAGAGCCCCTGACTGGAGAAGGCATGCCAACTCTTCAGGAACAGTCAAGGCTCAGGCAGCACTGTGATTCTTGTGGTATCCAACCCCTGGTGTTCCTTTCATGATTATGTTATATTACACGGTAAAAGGCACTTTGCAGACGTAATTGAGGTTATCATTCTGCTGACCTTAAAGGAGAGAGATTATTTTCATTATCTAGTTGGTGCCAGTGAAATCACCATGAACCCTTAACAGCTGGAGAGAAGTCAGAGAGGTGGGAAACGCAAGAAGGATTTGGGAGGTGTTGCTGACTTGAAGGTGGAGGGAGCCACATGAGAGGAAAGGCAGGTGGTCCTAGGAGCAGAGCACAAACCCCAACCAACAGCCAGCAAGGAAACAGGAACCTCAGTCCTGCAACCCCCAGGAACTGAATTCTGCCAGCAGCCTGAATGGATTCTTCCTTAGAATCTTCAGATAAGAAAGACCTCTGTCTGGCTAATATCCTGACTTTAGCCCACTGTGACCCTTACCAGAGAATCCCGTCATACAGTGCTAGATTTATAACCTACAGAAATTGAGGGATAATAAATTTGTGTTCTTGTAAGCTGCCACATTTGTGGCAATTTGTGATGTAGTGATGGAGACATAGAGCACAGTGACAAAGGCTTCCCCTGACTCACGGCACTCCATCTCCCCTTTGGCCCTATGAGCTAATTCATATTATCATCCCATTTTCTAGATGAGGGAATTGAGTCCTCAGAGCTCAGGTACTAACCTGTGTAAGGTCACAAAGCTGGCCAGGGGCAGAGCACAGCTGTCCAACTCCAGGGCTGATCCCCTACCCTGCGCTCTTCAAGCTTAGTGCTATCGACGTGTGGGGCTGTTGTGGGGTATGTCTAGTGCCCTCACAATATTTAGGAACATCCCAGGCCGTGACACATGAGACGCCAGTAGCACCCACCAATGTGACAACTCACGCATTGTCAAATGTTCCCTAGGACCAAAACAACCCCCGGCTGAGAACCAGTGTCCTCTGCATTAAGCCTCACTCTATCATGGGACTTGAAGAGAAAATGCCTGTTTATGGGTCTGGGAGGAAACTGGAACTTTTTTAACATCTCCAAAAGCGCCACTGTCAGCCTGAGCTCTTCCTAAAGGCATTAAAAAGGCTTTTATGACCTGTGTTGCCAGCCAGAAAATGTGAAGTAGTAAGGTCTGTGTGGGACAGGACATGCTTCTCCGAGACTGTGAGCTCCCTGAGTGTTTAGTTGGTGTTGGGCTCTCATGGGCCTTTGTGCCTGATCCCCACATAGAGCTGACTTCCAGAAAAGGTGAGTTTTCTGTGAGTTTGCCTCTTTCCTTGAAAACAACGTGAGCAAAGCAGGCATGCCAGCTGTCCTGAACACTGTGGTCCTCCCCCAACCCCACCTCCCATATTTCCTTTTGGGAGCCATCACACCTTTTCTCCAGCTGCTAAACATGACCCAGAGTTTGTTTTTCACTGAGAATTGCCTTTGGTAGCAGGTGACTCCCCTTAGACTGTGGTCCCTTGCTTCCTTCTAGGGAATGTCTCCTGCCCAAATCTGGTCTGTAAGGGGGGCGTGAAAGCCTGTTCCCTTTGCCTCACATTGGGTAACTCTGAAGGGCCATCCCTGTGTCCAAGTGTCTCACGGGACTGAGTTGCTGTAGACACATTCCAGGTCAACATGTACCTTTGTCTTGTGCTGCCTTCCTCACTCCCCTAGACACCTGCTCACTGGGCCCCAGCTCAGAGTCTGTTTCCAGGATACCCAAGCAAAGATTCCATCTTTGTTTACTTTTTCATAGCGTAATCACCACCTTAGGGATTTAATTTTAAAGTGTGGAAAGTGGAACTTATACATGGTTAAAATGAACTTTGAAAATTCCTTTGGGAAGTTAGAAACCATATTGAATCTCAATATATCCAGAGTGTAGGATTTTCCTTTATAGTGGAATTGGCCCTGTCCCAATGTTCCCACAGCAGATGAAGGAGTTGACTTGTGTTTGGGAAATAATTGTGCACAAAGTATTATCTTTAAGTGCTGTAGTTTCTCACCCACAAGAGTTGCCAGGGCACTGAGGCTGACTCTGGTTGCTGAGGGGATGACCTCTTCAGGGCACAAGGGAATGAGCAGGTCAGTAAGCTGGAGAGCCCACCCTTTACATCCCCCTCTTTCTTTCTCTGTTTATAACTGAGCTCACCAAATTCACACAGTTACCTCAACTCATGACATAACTCCACTTCTTCTTATTATGTTATTTTAATTTAGAGAAACTAATTAGTGAGAGTACATTTTTTCAAGAATCACAAGTTCATCAGCAATATTAATTCTCACTTAGCTTTTTAGTTGAATCAGACTTGATATTAAGAGGGGTCATGAGTTTTAGTTTTTTCTCCATCAGTTATGGCTGTGTGGCCACCTGGAAATCACTTACCAGCTCAATGGTAAAATTGTATTTTAAAGCTTCAAGGCAAAGGACAGAATCAATGATTCCTTAGACAGCTCCTGCTCTAGCCTTCCCTTCATGCAGAGGAGCAGGGAAAATTAACTTATGAAACACAAATTTGTGACAGAGCAGCCCTGGGTAGCGGTTAAGACAGACACTTTACAAACCACAAGACCCCTGCAAATGAGGATGTGAAGAAAACAGTAGCCACAAATGCTCTGGGGAGTAAGAGTTCTATAAAACACCATTCTACTTTTGTATTTTCTATAGTATTAATAATAAAACTTACCATGCCTATGTCTCCTTCCAAGTGAAATATAATCAAATTTACTTCTTCCTTTTCCTCCAAGGAGGCATTTGGAAGATAAATTGGAGAATTCTTATATGTTTCTTAGAGCAATATCAAAATCTCAAACTTTACCATTTTAGTAATAATAAGAATGAGGGGGAAAAACGGACTATTCTTTTTCTTTTCTTTTCTTTTCTTTTGAGACAGAGTCTTATTTTGTCACCCTGGTGTCATAGCTCACTGCAACCGTAGACTCTTGGGCTCCAGTGACTCTCTTGCCTCAACTTCCTGGGTAGCTGGCTAATTTTAGAGATGAGATCTTGCTCTTGCTCAGGTTGGTCTGGAACTCCTGAGCTCAAGCGATCTGCCTGCCTCAGCCTCCCAGAGTGCTAAGATTACAGGTAGGAGCCAGCGCATCTGGCCCTATAAACGCCTTCTTAAAAAGGTACTAAAACTATCTAGTTTCTTTTGCCCCAGCCCTCAGGCTGAGACTGTCATGCATTCACTGTGGTGGTAAGTGGAGGATACCCCCAATTCTGTTAGTTACCCATTGGGGGAAGGTTTGGTCAAGACAAAAGAGGAGGAAGATATTTTTCTCCACAACATTTTAAATTTGAAAGAAGATTTTCCAAAAGGTATTGGTGCTTTTCCTTCTGCTCCCTAGTTTTGACCTCAGTATCAAATAGTTAACTAATACAAATCAAAAGAAAGGAGCGTTTGACCACAGCAAATACAAATCACACAAATCATGTCCAGTTAATTTTAGAGAATAGGGAGATGCTCTTTTGTTCAGGCAGTATTGTTCTGTGAGATTTTTGAAGTGATCGTATATCCAGTGAAGCCAACTTTCATGGGTTGTTGAAGTGTCTTGAAAATTCCAGAAATATATTAAAAAATAAATCTTTAAAGAAAAAAATAGATCACCATTGGATTATGTGGATGCTACTGATGCTCATTAGACAAGTGGGTATGTTTGGATAAGAAAGAAGCCACAAAGATACAATTTTCAAATCTATGACGTGGAGGAAACACCATGCATTCTTTGAGATGAGGGAACCCAGGCAAGATTTTCTTATACTGATAAGAGTTTCTGACTTGTAAAGTTGGAACAGGTTTAAAAATGATTTTGAGGGATAATTGTCTAGGCTAGAAAATTGCTTAGAAAAAGAAATACATGTTTGTAATGCTCAAGTCAAATAATGGCTGTCAACAAATGAAGTTCAGGTTCTCTTGATTAACTTATCTGGCTTCCTAAGACCAGTGTGTGTTGCCTGTACAATGTGAGTCTTTCAAGTTTTTAAAAAATATTTCATTACATGTGCACATATGGTTTACCAGCACTTTGAAATAAATATTACCTTAAATAAATCTCTTTTTTAGGAGCTTTTCAAGTACTTGTAAAACATATGAGGTTTTCATTAGTTGACTATGGACCACAATTAGGTTTGGGGTCAAGACCTGTTGATATTGCTCTAGAAAAAGTTTAAGAAATCTCACAGAGGTTCTGAGCAACCCTGATGTTGAGAAGGCATATTTAGTTTTATTATTTTATCTCAGCATTGGGTTTATTTATTATATCTTTGAATTATTTTAGCTATTAAATCTTTCTAGGCACACTGTCCTTGCTTTGGTGATTGTACCAGGACTGCACATGAGACCAGGAACACAGTGTGTATTGGGCTTTAAAAATTAAGAACTGGTTCTTCCTGGGATTCTTAGTCATAAAACTTGGATGTGATAAGGTAGCCATTGGTTTCTGTTACCCATAATTAAGAGTGTATCTGACGGAGGGGCTACAGACACGGCTATACAGTACTTCTGTTTCCTAATGGATGCACATTTTGGGATAGAGATAAAAATATAAGATAAGAAAACCAATACTATTTCATGAATTGAAACCCAGAAGTAAAGTTAGTAATCATTCATTCATTTGGCATCTACTGAGCCTATGATCAGAAATGCATGATGCAAAGATACTATAGAAATAAACAAGACATCATTTTTGCTTTTTAGCATCTAAATCATGCTACTCAGCTGCCTGCTAAACTCTTAGTAGAGAGTGTTGGAAAGACAAGAGAACATCTGCAAAATAGTCTACATCAGAATCTGTGCTGTTAGTGATTTTCCTGCATAAACAAAGATCCCTTTCCAGTCTTTTCTTCCTCCGTTTTCCCTTAAGTATAAATAAGTTTGTCACAGGAGAGACAGACATCACAAAATTTCTGTTCTGAACCCAGAACAAAACAATAAACTATCTTGGTTCTCTTTTTCTTTTTTATATCTTGGGTTGATAGCAGATCTTGGTGGTTTCTTTGGCCAAAAAGCTACTAGGTAGAGCCATTGTTGAGCTCCCTGTTGGCTCAGATCACCCTGCACTGGGTTTTGCAGCCCCCTTGACAATTCTGTGGTCAGTGAGTGAGAGGGGCAGCCAAGTGGGACAGACACAAGAGTGAGAGGGGCAGCCAAGTGGCACAGGCAGCTGGTACTGCCAGATCTGGTAATGTCAGCAGTTCAAGAAGACATAAGGTTTCAGAGAACAATGGGGCAACTTGCTCTTAAGCTCTTGGTCCACAAGGCCTAATGTGCAACATCTAGGCAAGACAAAAGCCTGGATCAACAATTCTGGCTACTTGTTCCTTCCCCCTTTTCTACACTTTTATTTACTTTTCTTTTCGAAACCTGTTTGAATGTGATTGGGAAGCCCCCAACTGGGGTATTCCAACACTAGACATATTTGCCTTTTTGTCTATAAGCCCAGAGAGAAGACTTCTTATATTGCTGCTTTTGTATTGTTCATAGACAGTGATTTTTGTCTAAGAATAGTTGCCACTATATTTTGCTATCAACAGATGCCAAAATTAGATGCCATGCAGGAAAGACTCAGGCCTTAATCTAATATTTTGTAAAGAGGAAGTCATCATTAGCTATTTTTACTTTTTGCAAAGCATTGTAAGATTTTTCTTTTCCTGGAATGAGTTTATTATTGACAAGAAGCCCTGACATATAACCTTGATAAGACAGAGAAAAGGCACATGAGACTTTGTCTTCTTTAGTTTCTCTTCTATTTTCTTTTGGCCGTCATGGGCAGGGCAGATGGTTATCTCCACCAGGGAGGGGCAGTCGGCTTCTAGGGCCCTTAGTATGGGTAGTGAGGGGAAGGAATACCCATTTGATGATAGTACACAATATTGCAAAGAGAAAGACAAATGATTTAGAAACACCAGTGCCTAATGTTTTCTTTCTTCTTTCTTTCTTTCTTTTCTCTCTCTCTCTCTGTCCCTCCATTCCTCCTTCTCTCCCTTTTTTCTTTCTTTCTCTTTCTTTCCATTCTAGTAATAACCAACCTGTTTCATTTTCTTCTCTTTTTAAATGTTACTTGGCACTTTAAGAATCAGCATTTCAGAGATCATTTCAAGAAGTTCTAATATGAGAAAATTTAGTTCTAATTAGTGTCTCTGATCCAAATAGTGGTTTTTGAGTCTCTCGGTTCTCTTTCCCAGCCAGCCTTTTGAGCAATCCTTTGCTTTTGCCCCTCAGTTTATTTTATTTTATTTTTTTGTTTCCAAAAATGATTTTATTTCTTTATTTCAACAATGGCAGTCTTGCTAAGTTTCCCTGGCTGGTCTTGAACACGGGCTCATGCTACCCTCTCTCCTCAGCCCTCCAAGCACTGGGATTATTATGGGTGTGAGCCACTGCACCTGGCCTCCTATAGTTTATGTTTTTCTCTGAGTAATCTTAGGGCAATGTAACTAATGAAGATTTTAAGAAAATACACAAATAAAAGGAAACTAATTGGCCATAGAAGGCAAGAATATGGAACAGAGTTGAAGTGTAGGGAAAATCAGTGTCACAGCCCACAACAGTGGCCTTGGCCCAGTGGTGCCCTCCTTGGGTTCACAGGTGAGACAGACAGATCCCTGTTCAAATGCTGCTGCTCAAGGGTATCCCCAGGCAATGAATCAGTATACCCAGGACAGAAGCTGTTATCACACAGAAAGGAGGGCTTCTCCCCTAAGTAATGGTACCAGCTTTGACAACAGACCCTTTGGGGGCTTGGCTGTTACTGCAAATGCAAACATAAAGTGGCTTCTCAGAGCAAAAAGTCCACACCAGGGAATGTGAGAGCCCCTGGGTTGAAGAGTTAAAGAAAAATTACTGGTGGCCTTCCAGTTGCTTTATTTGTATTCCTAATTAAAGCCCAAATTAAACCTAAGGAAATGTTCACATGAAAAGCCCCACAAGAATGAGTTTCTAGATTCCATCAGCTCAAAAGAAGTCTCATGTGCAAATCCCCAACTCAAATGTCTGACTCACTTTTTCTCAGCCCATCCTGGGAGTCCTGGGGTAGAGGTGGTACTGGCTTCAAAGTACAGAAAGCAACAATTACACACTTTCCCTCTTAGTCACGTGCCCAAGAGAAATCAGAATCTACCCACATGGATGAGGGAATGGAGATGGTGGGAGATATGATCACTGGAGTTCGTATTCTGAGAAGCTGGAGTGGAGACACAGGCAGAGGAGTCTCTCTGTGGCTAAGAGGATACACTTAGCTGGCAAAAAGCCCAATTTGAGCTGTGGGGCAATAGGAAATGGGACCTGTAATCCAAGAGTAAGGGAAAGAATAGAGACCACAAAATGTGGGTTGTATGTGTCAAGAAGACAGTTGAGGCAGGAGGGAGAATTGGGGCAGTGCTAGGAAATACAGGATGAGAAGGAAGGCCAAGAGGGTTTCAGGGCCGCACTCATGCATGGACACAGCCCTGTGGCCTGCTGGGAGCTGATCACTTACTGGCCCATTCATTTTCCTATTCACACTATGGGGCATGGCAGCCTCCTCAGAACATGTGGAATCTCTAGAAGAAACCTTCCATAAAACAACTCATTAAGCTGCTTGGTGTCTGCCTCTCCATCACAGGCCAAAACATGTTTCTAGGCAGCCCCAGGTCCTCATGCAATAGTTCCAGAAGCTATCCAGGGAAAGGGAGGTGTCCCCGTGTGTCCCTCCTTCAGCCCTATAGAGGGGTCTGGGGTTATTTATTATGCATGAGACAGAGGAGCAGAGAATCCCTGGGCCTCTCTGCCCAGGGTTCATTTGGCCTGTCATTGCCTTGCCCCTCCACACCCTTGGTGGGCTCCGTGGTGGCAGCAGAGGTTGGCAGGCAGCTTTCCAGTGAAAACTCACCCTGGGGTCTCTCTCCAGCTGCTGCCTGTGGTGTAGGCTGCGTCTTCTCTTGGCTTTTGCAAGGCCATTGTGATAAAAGTGGTACAGGCCTTCAGTGAAAGGGAGCTGTGGAGGGAAACAGATACAAGGCACGGTTAGCTTCTGGGCTCGGCCTGCAAAGTGAGCAGGGGTTCCCTGGGGTGGGGAGGGAGTGAGAGAACCACAGGCAAGCCTCCCGTCATAGTAGGCCCTGTCTCCTTGTCTCATCCTCCTTGTCTTCTCCTTGACTTTGCTTAGGCCTGCCTTCTCCTCCCGATTCCCAGATACCTTCTATTTCCCCCCTTCTATGCATCCTTTGATTCCTTTTCCTCTTCTATGGAGCCTTGTCTTTACATTCATATGCACAGAAGATTCTCCTTTCTCCTCTGTTGGACCAGTGTATAGTCTGATTGCTCCAGCCTTATGCTGTGACCTTGTCACGTCTTCACAGCTGACCTATCTCTCTTGCATCTCAGGCTTTCTCTGTGAGGTCCTAATGCCTATGATCAGCTGAGCATGAATATCTAACAGTGTTAAGTACCTATTGGAGGACAGGCCAATTTTCCCTCCATCTTCCTATCCCAAGAATCCTTGCAATCAGGGATGAGTATCAGAACCTATTACAGGAGCCACAATACAGGGAGCCTGCCTTTGGCACAGGGCCTGTAAAAACCTCAGAGAACCAAAAGAGGACTGTCATTTGGTTTATGATCCAAGGTAACTCAGTGGGAAGGACATTGATCTGGGAGTCAGAAGGCGTGGATGTGGCTTGTTTCTGCTATCATCTAACCGTGTGAACTTGGCCCAGTTATTTCCTCACTAGACTTCTTTTTCCTAAACACAGAGCCTTGAAGTTCCCAGATCTCTTGTATTTTTCCACGTCCTCCTGTCAAAGAAGATAATCCTGTTTGCGATTCTTAACCTAATCAGTGGATTTAAATAAATCCTTGAAAATTATAGACAAAATAGTGTATATATGTACTATCTTGGCAAGAGCACACATGGTTTTCATCAGATTCTCAAAGGACTCCCTAAACCAAAATGCATTTCACTACTCAAAGTATTTGTGATTGAAATTTTGAGTGTGCGTTTTGTCATTCAGTGTTTTAAAGTAAAGAAAAGGGAATGTAGATGATTTGAAAGTAAGGTTTTCCAACACAGCTGGGGTCAATTTGAGATTTTTTAGATCAAGTAGAGCCTGAGTATAGCTTGAATATTTCTTAAATAACAGTTATTATTATTTTTGTATTTTTAATAGAGAATAAATATATATTAAATCTGGGAAACAGAAAAAACATGAATAGCAAAGTAAAAATTTTTCATATTTTCTTTTTTGGCAGTACTAGAGTTAGGTTATCTTTTTCTGCTTCAGGTCTACCCACTCCTGAGCAACTATTATTTCCTTAATAGTAATATGAGTTAGTTTGGGATCTTCTTCTTTGCTTACACACACACCCACACCCACACACACCCACACACACCCACCCAGAGCCCAGTATATATTATTATGCAAAATGGTTCTTCACTTATCACTCATGTGTCATCACAAACTCCATTCTCCTTCTTTGTACCAGCTGTCTAGTATTCCATAACATGGACTGCAGCATCTGTTACTTTCCATTACTGATGCATTTTAAGATGTTTCCATGTTTTTTCATTAAAAAATTTTTTTTATTATTATTTGGGATTCTTTGAGGGTGCAAAGAATTAAGTTACATGGATTGCATTTATTTGTCCATTTTTTTCTTTCATTAAAAAATAATGGTGCGTGTTGAGAAGAACTTCAGGAGTGATGGAGTAAGAATCTTCAAAAGTCTATTCTTACACAAAAGCAACTAGAACACTGAATAAATGTTCAAAACAACTTTTATAAAATTCTGGAAATTAAAAAAAGGCTTGCAGCGACCTGAGAAACATTTATTCAAGAAAAATGTTGACTCTCAGTAATAACAGCAAGCTTTGTAGTGCTTTAAATTGCCCTATTACCATCCACTCTTCAGCATCTTTGAACCCCACCAACCTTGCAATCATAGGAGCTGTGAAAACCGGAAGCCAAACAGACACTGTAGGGTGCAGAATGGGTTTGGAGCTTTTCAAAAAGCCCCATATAATACTAAAAAAAACCTCAGCTAATTGCCTAGAGGCTACATGAAAATGTCCCATTCATAGGGTTTGTTGTTATTTTTTTTCTTCTTTGACCTGACCCAGAGTTTGCACAGTGGGAAAAGCCCTTTCCCTATGGAGTGTCTCAAAAACAATCTGTGGTGATTACTTAATACTGAAGCATCCTCTGGCAGCAATACAGATCTTGACAAACAAGAGGCTAGACATAAATCTTTGCAAAAAGGTCTGGGGAATATACATTGCTCTGATATGTTCCTAGAGACTCACAAGGCCACATGCATATGCAGCACTGTGCACATGACCAGACAGAGAATGCCTGAGAAGGCTTCACGTGTTCACCTTTGGTTGGCTTTCAGCTTTTTTAAAAATAGAAACTGAAGGCCAAGGCAGGGTTGAAAAGTGCCTGCCTGGGCTGTCCCGATATGCACACAGAGCCCTTCTGCAGAAGATGAAAACAAAAAATATCCCATTCTTTTTATTCAAAGCCTTTAGGGAAATCTCTGTATAGTCATTAGCTGACCATGAAGCTAATGAAGCAGAGATTCAATGGCACATTAAAGGACTAACAAAATTTATAGAATTAGCTCAGTAAACATACTAACCAAACAGCAATAGTAACAACAGTAAAACCCAGAAACAGCAACAGAACTCATGGAATGACTAAGATTGATAGAATGGATGAAAACAAAACAAAATACAAGACACATTCAACTGTATGCTGTCCTTAAGAGATACATTTTAGATTCAAATACACAAATAGATCAAAAGTATAGGTCTATGAGAAGATATATTAATATTAAGTAATATTATGTAAACAGCAAAATAAGAGGTGGAGTGGCAATACAAAAATTAGACAAAATTTATTTTAAGACAAAAATTGTTACTAGAGAGAAGGAATGACAAAGTTTAATCCATCGAAAAGGCATAAGACTTATGAATATATATGTACCTAACAACAAAGCACCAAAATGCATGAAGCAAAAACCTGGGAGAATTGAAAGGAGAAAAAGGTAACTTGTCAGTGACAGCTGGTGACTCTAATAGTTCACTTTTAATAATGGAAAGAATCAGTAGGTGGAAGATCAAAAAGTAAACTGAAGGATTAAACAAAACTACAAACAACTAGACCTAACTGACATCTATAAAGCATTCTGCCCAACAGTGGCAGAATATGTGTTCTTCTCAAGTCACATGAAGCATTCTCTAGGATCATGTTAGATCATAAAATAAGCTTTAATAAGTTTAAAAGGAGTAAAATAACACAAAGTATGTTTTAGATCACAATTACCAGTTTCATTAAGAATCAATAACAGAAGAAAAGTTAGGAAATTCAGAAATACATGGAAATTAAACAACATACTCCTATATAATTAATGAGTCAAACAGGGAATCACAGAGTATATTAGAAAATACTTTTAGATTTATGAAAACAAAAACACAGAATACAAAAACTTATGGAAAGTAGCTAATGCAGTGTTTTAGAGGAAATTCATAGCTGTAAGATGTCCATTAAAAGAGAAGAAAGATCTTGCACCTTATGGAACTAGAAAAACAAGAGCAAACTAAATCTAGAGCAAAGAGGAAGAAGCAAATTAGAGAAGATAGAAGTTAAAACAAATAAAATAGAAATCAGGAAAACAATAGAAAAAATCAACAAAACCAAAAATTATTCTTTGAAAAGGTCAACAAAACAGAGAGAGAGAGAGAACTCAGTTGAGTAAAATAAGTAAAAGAGGGGACTTCTCTACCAAGGTACAGAAATAAGAAGGATTTTAGGGAATACTGTGAAAAACTTTATGTCAATAATCTTCATGAATTAGTCAAATTCCTAGAAATACATATATTTTCAAAAGTGACTCAAGAGGTAATAGAAAATGTGAATAGACCTATCACAAGTAAAGAGACTGAATTAGTAATTTAAAAACCTTTTTTCAGAATAAAGCCTTGGCCTACATGATTTTATTGTTGAATTTTACCAAATATTTATAAAATTAATACCAATCCTTTCAGAAACTCTTTCAAAAGAATTGAACACTTCTCATCCCATTCATTCAGGCCAATATCACCCTGATAAGAAAACTTGACAAAGATGTCATAAGAAAAGAAAACTACAGACTGATATCCCTTTAAATATCAACCCTAAAATTCTGTTAAAAATACTAGCAAACTGAATTCATCAAAATATAAAAAGGATTATGCATAAGGACAAAGTGGGATTTACTTCAATAATGAAAAGTTGTTTTAAGACTTAAAAAGCATTTAATTATTAATGTAATGATTATATAATAGAACAAAGAATAATATTAATAGAATACTAATATTATATAAATATTATAATTATTATATATAATTATAATAACATTATATTATATAAATATTATAATTAGTATATATAATATATAATTATAATAATGTTAATAGAATATTTAATTATTAATGTAATAATTATATTAATAGAATAAAGAACAAAACCACATGATCATCTCAATAAATGCAGAAAAGCATATGATGAAATCTGATATAATTTTGTAATAAACACATTTGAAAAAATTAAGAATGGAAGGGAATTTTCTCAGTCTGACAAGTGTATCTATGAAAAGCCCAACAGCTGTCATCAGATTTAATAGTGAAAGGCTGACTGCTTTCCCTTTAAGATCAGAATAAGACAACAGTATCTGCTCTTTCCTTTTCCATTCAAGAGTGTACTAGAGAATCTCGCCAAGGCATTTAGGCAAGACAAAGAAATAAAGGCATCTGGACTGACAAGCAAGGGGAAAAAACCCTCTCTATTTGCAGAAGACATATATATATATATAGAAATTCCTAAGGAATCCACAAAAATTTACTAGAATCAATAAGAGAATTCAATAAGGTTGCAGGAAGGATATAACACTGACATACAAAATCAACTATATTTGTATATATAGACAATGAAAAGTACAAGCATAGAATTAAGAAAATAAGTCAATCTAAAATAACATCAAATAAATAAAATATTAGGGAATAAATCTACTAAAAGAAGTATAAGACTCACTGAAAAGTACAAAGCATTATTGAAAGAAATTAAAGAAAATCTACATAAGCAGAAGGACATCCTATGTTCATGGATTTTTAAGATGGCAATACCCCCCACTTATCTGTAGATTGTGCACAATTCTTTTGAAATCTCTGATGTTGTTTTTGCTGATCCTAAAATTTAAATAGCAACCCAAAGGATCAAATTAATAGCCAAGATGATCTTGAGAAAAAAGAACAAATTTGGAAGGCTCACATTTTTTCTATTTCAACATTTCTTCAAAGTGACAGCAATTAAGACAATGTGGTACTCACATAAAAGAGACATAGAGTTTAATGGAACAAAATCGAAAGATCATAAATAATTCATAATATTAATCTTATGGCCAATTGATTTTCAATGCAGACAGTGAAACTTCAATGGGAAAGAATATTTTGCAACAAACTGTGCTTAGACTACTAGAAAATGAAAAAATTTTCCAGATGAAAAATGAAAAAAGATATGAATCTGTCTCACACTGCATTCAAAATTTAATTAAAAGTGATTTATACACTAAATGTAAGAGCTAAAACTATACAACTCTTTCAACATTCATCACTTTTGGTTAGGCAATGTTTACTTAGATACAACACCAAAAGTATAAGGGACGAAATATATTTATGTATATATATAGTACTTCATTCAAATTAAGAATGTCTGTATTTTAAATGAAATCATAAGGAAGTGAAAAGACGACCCACAGAACGGGAGAAAATATTTTCCAATCATATCCTTGATAAAGAGCTTGCACAAGAATATTTAAAGAATGCTTATAAGACAACAATATAGCCAAATAATCCAACTTGACAATTAGCAAAAGGTTTGTATACCTATTTCTCCAAAGAAGATACATAAATTGTATCTACATCTATACACAAAATATGTTTAACATCATTAGATATTAGGAATATACAAAACAGAACCATGAGATATCATTTTACACCCACCAGGATAGATAAAAACAAATACACCCCTCCCCTCTCCAGAAGGTGTTGGCTTAGATGGGGAGGAGTTTGAACTCTTACATACTGCAGGCAGGATAGTAAGTAAAATGGCACAGACACTTTGGGAAACTCTTGGTCAGTTATTAAAAATGTTAAACATAGACTTTTCATACGACCCAGCAATTCCAAGTTCTGCTTATGTGTGGGAGAAATGAAACATATGTTTGCACAAACACTTGTTTGCAAATGCTCTTGGAAGCCTTGTCCATGATAGTCAAAAACTATAGGCAGTCTAAGTTTTTATCAACCAATGAAATGATAAACAAGATGTGGTATATACGTACACTGGGATGTTATTTTCAAGCAGAAAGGAATTAAGTGACGATGCATGGCAGAACATAGATGAACCTTGAACACTTGATGCTTGGTGAAAGAAGCCAGAGAAAAGGTCACATGCTCTGTCACTTCCTTCATATTAAATGTCCAGAATAGACAATTCCATGGACATGGAAAGTAGCTTAGTAGTTGCCTGGGGTGGAAGGAGGCAGAAATGAGGAGTCCTGGGAACGGTCCAGGGTTCCTTCCAGGGGTGGTACAATCGTTCTGCAGTTGCAGCAGATCATGGTAATGATGGCACCACTTTGTGAATAGGCTCCAGATCACTGAATTGGACATTTCTAAGGGGTGTATGTTATGATATGTGAGGTATATCTCAATCAAGCTATTTTGTAATTATCGATACATGGATAGGTGAAAGTTTTCCTGTAGAATAATCCTAGGAATTCAATCACTCAGTCACAGATTATGAACACTTACTTTGATAAATTATTCTGAAAAGTTTCCTGTAAGGTTACATATTCCAAGATCCACCAAAAAGTGATAAGAATAAAAAGACCCATTTTCCTGTGCTCTCAATAACACTGGATTGGTATTTATTGAATGGCATTTTAATTTTTGCCGATTTGATAGGCAAAAATGCCATCTTATTTGTATGTTTTTAACTATTTTGAGAGTTTGAGCATCTTTTCATGAATGTTTGCGTTTTAGTTTCTTCTCTGTTCTCTTGCGTCATTTTGTACTCCTTGTCAGAAGAGAGGTCCTGTGTTTGATGCTAGAGTCACTAAGTCATAGTCTCAGCCTTAAAATAACTCACAGTTCACCAGGAAAGGGATATTTGCATCTAGCAGCGGGTTAATGGTGCTCTGCGGAGGTGGTTTAAGAGCAGGAGTGTTGGAGTCACACTGCCTTGGTTTAGTTTCTGTCTCTTCCGCTTAAAAGCAACGTGACCTTTGGCAAATTATTTAACCCTTGTGGGCCTCAGGTTTTCAGCTCATAAAATGGGGCATACTCTTTTCACGTTGCTGCCAGGAGAGTTAGTGAGATAATGCATAGAGAGTGCTTGGAATAACACCTGGCACATGGTGAGCACTCAGTAATTGTTAGTTATTATTTTCTCTGTTATGAGAAAACATAAGTCTATGTTCAGCGTTATGAACAAGGAGCCACGAAAACCTGAAGGAAGAATCATTTCAGTTGGAAGGATACCTTGGGAGTGTTTCTTAAAATTTCTGGAGGAAAGGAAGTACATTCAGATTAAGAAAATATTTTCCATTTGTATTAAAAATTGCATTTTCTTGGTGTTTCAATTTTGAAGAGTAAGAGTATGGATCTTTCAAAATCATAGCCAGGGAGATGCTGGCATGGATGTGGAGAAAAGGTAATAATTTTACACTGTTGTTGAGGCTGCAAACTAACCCAACCTCTTTGGAAGGAACTATGAAGAATTCTTAAGGAACTCAGATTAGACCTCCCATTGACTAGGCACTACCCACTAATAGGCATCTACCCAGAAACATAGATCCTTTTATTGTAAGGTCATTTACACTAGACTGTTTATCACAACTAAATTTACAATCACCAAAATGTGGAAACAACCTAAATGCCCACCAACCCAGGAATGGATTTAAAAACTATGATATATGTATACTATGGAATACTATTCAGCCACTAAAAAGATGGAGGCTTTACATTTTTTTGAATTAACCTAGATGGAGTTGAAACACATTCTTCTTTGTAAAGTATCATAAGAATGGAGAAGCAAGAATCCAACATACTCAATACTAATAATATGAAGCTTGTAGATGATCTAATACATGCTCACATATGAGAAAAACCTCAAATCAATTCAAGGTGGGGGACAGGGGACTGAGGGAGCAGGGAGTGGGGAGCACGATGGGCACACTGTTAAGGTGGGTGGCACACCTCTTGGGGAAGGACAGAATTATTAGAGGGACTATACCTAACAAATGCAAATTGTAACCTAATTCTTTGTACCTTCAAATTAACCTGAAACAAACAAATAAACAAATCATAGCCACATTTCTTTAACACTCTTCATATCAAGAGATGAGGTCCGTGATCCCAACCCTTGAATCTGGGGAACATGACTGCTCTGATTACAAGAGCATGGTGGAAGTGATACTCGCGACTTTGGAACCTGACTCATAAGAGACCATGGAACTTCTGCCTTATTCACTGGAACACACATACTTTAAAATTCCTGACCTACAATTTAAGCAGTCCAGCTACTTTCAGGCTGCCATGCCATGAGGAAGCCCTGTCCACCCTGGGACGCTTGTGTAGAGCTCTGGTTGACACCCCTGGCTGAGTCCAGCCTTCAGGCTTCTCATTTAGGGGACTAACTACACACATGGAAAGACATCTGTATGATTTCAGATTCCAGTCATTCTAGCCATCCTCTGTTGAGCTCCCAGCCCAGTCTCCAGACATTGTGCACCACAGAGAAGCCATTTCCACTCGGCCCTTTCTAGATTTCTGATCCCCAAATTTATGAGTGTACTAAAATGGTGGTTATTTTATACACCTAAATTTTGGGTTGGTTTATTACTTGGATAACAGGAGCAAAGAGCTACCTGAAAGTTTTCTTTCTTCCTCTTTCAGGGTTATGTTAACTCAAAACTCTTTAATAACACTGGTTCTGTCTATCAACTGGTGACAGCAGCTTAGAGCAGCTCAGATATGGGCCATCAAGGGATATCCCTGGCACAGGAGGGGAGGGCCAAGACCAGAGCAGCAGGTACCAGATGAACTTCACTGGCATAGACCTTAATGAGGGGTCTGTGTGCTGATAAAAATTTTTTGAAACACTGCAGCTTTTGTGATTTAATTCCTGTTCATTAAAAAACCACATTCTCTCGGGCTACATTAACATACATATTTCATGTGCATTTTGCAGGCTCAGTGGTTCTTAAATGTTTCTCTATTTAACCCTGCTGATATAGCCAGGGTAATGTTAAGATCTAATAAAAAAATAGAAGAGAAGAAAGGAGAATATAAGTGGGCTGTTTTCCCCTCTCCAAAGACTTAAGGCCTTTGGCCACTACCGGGTGGTATGAACCTGAAGTTTTGTTTCCTATTGCAGAGGGCACTACAGATCTGAGAATTTTTAGTCCTAGAAGGAACTTTGAGTGATTAAGTGCCAGTAGGCACTGAAGGGACATATTTTACCATTATGCTAGATTGTTTCACTGATTTTTTAGAAATCGATTTTGAATGGAGTAAAAGGAAAAACTTTTCCTTGTATTGGAATTCTAATTAACAGTTGTACAAATAGTGATGGAAATTGAATATTAGCATTTAGAAAACATCGCGGTAAGAATTGTGGGTGGCAAGCATCACCAATGGATGGTAAAATTAATGGGTAAAATAGAGAGGGTCCCCCCCAAATGTATACTCATTTTAAGAAAGGAAAAAAAGCCATATTAAAATTGTAACGCTCAAGTCATGTCTAACTTCTGTAATTATAAGAGATACAAGAGATGAGACAACACATCTTACCAGTATATTGAGTATCACAATTTTATACAGTTTTTTTTCTTTTTTGAAATGTCTATACATTTTTTGGCACCTTCTGTATATATCACATTGGTTTATCAATTTATTTATCAATGGACACAAGAGTTGTTTCCACTTTCTGGTTGTGAATAACATACGCGTGCTGCCGTGAGCATCGGTGTGTCTGTGTACTAGTTAGGCACTATTTTTTCAGTCTAACATTGTTTCCATGTTGAGAGTTAAAAATGTGAAATTATTTTCAAATTCAAGTAGGAATGATTTTAGAAGAGCTGTACATTTTCTGGTTTCAAGTCAGAGGTCCCCGAACTTCCTAAAGTGACACAAAGAGGTCACTTTTTATAGTGGTGTTTACCTTAGTTATTGAGGGAGGGGTAGCACTTGCCCAGCTGGGAGGGAGCCCGGCAGAGCCCCCAGGTTTTCGAGTGTAAATCTAGTGCCCTTCCCACCGTAATGTTTCTGTGGCAGTCCTGCTCTATGTCCCACCCCGCTTTGTGACCCTAGTTATGAATTCATAAGATCTTGAGCTAGAATTCCTGAAAAAGATGGGTGAGACTCAGGGACAGCCAGGCCAGTGGGTGATATCTTCTCCTCCTGTGACTTGGATTCTTTGGTAAGAAGAGTTGTCTTGGCTGTGAGAGAAAATGAAGCTAATTATCTCATGGAATTAAAATCAGAAACTCTGCCCCCAGCTCACTCTTGGGCAATAAATAGGAGAACTGATCAGAAACCTAACAAAAGACTAACCTGCAAGCATTGGTTATTTTTCTGGCTCTTTTTGTCTCTTGTCTTTGGCAAAAGATAAAATCCACTGTCCTCTGAGCATCTGAGAAGCAGTCACTTAAGAACATTGTACAAGGTGAGCCCCACCATAGGGAGACAGAGGGAAAGACAGAAGATGCCTGTGACTTAAGGTTGCATAAGATACTTGCCACCCACACAGAGCTCTAAGGTGTAATGCTGACAGATACATTCCTCAGCTTCTTGAATAGGGTGGTGATCTTATAAACTGCCAAGACATTGAAAACAGTGGTAGGTCCCCAACACTCACTGGAGCGTCCTAGTAAGAGAAACCTCTCCTACGCCCGTCATTTAGGATATTTTGAAATGCTTTCTTCATCGAAACACATCAAGCACCCTTTTAAAAAACCATCACCTTGTCCTGCTAATCCAGAATATGCATGGTTCCAGAAGAAAGGAGACATATAAGTGAAAGAAGAATTCACAGCAAATTGAAGTTCCAGGCTGGGTGCACTGTAACAGGCTGCTAGCTCAGACCTGCAGAGGTTTCAGAAATTCTCATTATGCCACAAAAATTGGTGGATCCCACCAATGCTTCTCACCTCTCCTTTCTTTCCCTCTGCCTGCCTTTCCTCCACTGCTAAATGGTGTGGCTCTAAGCTAAAGCACCTCTGTAAGCTCAGCCCCCCTTACCCCAGCAGGGGACCCCAACTGAACTGGCAGTCCTTTGTGGACAGATAAAAAGGCGTAGATATGTAAAAAATGTAAATTCCACATGGAGCCCACTTCCTTTTTTTTCTTTTTTTTTAAGTACCAGGGTTCTCTTCCCTTAGGCAACCCTTGGATGCTCCAGAAGTCATCTATGACCGTGACCTCTGCCCCGCATTTTGCCCATCTTTGCATTTACTTGTTCTCAGGAGAGTGCACTGCTTATTAAAGATTCTCAAGTGGTCCAGAGCCCTGAACAGTTAAGAGCTCCCGGATCAGATGTGGTGCTTTCCTTCCACTTCTCACGGCTCCTTCCTTTGTCATTTGTCCCTTGTGCAGGTTTTTGTGGTCAGGTCAGCCTTAGCTGGGAATCCACTCTGGGAGAACATAGGACATTGTTCCACGTGTAAGAGTTTTATGATTTTATTTTCAAGAGGAGCCGCTGTCAAGAGGCTTAAGGAATAAAAACCGGGAGATGAAATAATACGTCAAGGATTGTAAACTGGCTCAGCTGATAATTGCTTGTCAGTTTCATGTGGGAGCCTACATTTCACAGACAAGGACAGGCTCTGTCTGCGTTTTACTGGCGTTTCCCAGAGACCATCCTTGATCTCCTTCCACAGCAGCTGCCTCTGTGGGCAGGATAGATGGGCGAGAGAGGGAACTCGCAGTGGGGGCAGGGGACAAGTTTAGTGCTCCAGGCTCTGCCCTAAAAATGCTTAAGGCCGCTGAGGGAAAGTACAGACAGGAAAATTATATTGTATAAGTGACAAAATCGTCCAACATTACAGAAACAAAGAAGGGTAGAAATAGAGATCTCAGCTGTGAATTAGGCCGGTAAGAAGGAAGGGAAGAAAGGCAGGATGTACTGAAAACGTCTAAGGAAAAGGCGGCGTCTGTCAGGACGGCTGAGGGAGCAAGAACAGGCCTCTTCCTGCATCAAGTTTCCCTCTCAGCTCCCATCCAAGGTTTGGTTTCTGGGTATTGAATGTTTACTTTCCTGAAAGTGCACTTATCATGGCAGGGATAATACCCGAAGCCAAGCCTCAACTGAGATTTTTCTGACAGGAGAGAAGTGTGTGGGGCCAGGAAGGAAGAGAGGAGAATTAGGAGGGGCAGCAAGTGGGCAGGGGTGTCCCAGAGGCATAGTCCTGCCTCTGTTACAACCATGCCTCAGCGTGGGTAATCTCTTGGTTTTGAGTTCTAACCACTTGCTGGTGCTAACTTGCATCTTTCTCTTAACCAAAGTTCCTCTTCCTTAAAGCCTGGACCTCAATCGTGCCTGTTAGCTATTTGAATCGTATCCTTTCTTCCTGTTTTGCCTTAGACAGAGCTATGGACAAACAGTGGGTCTGCAGCATGACCAGTGAGGCCACCTCCTCTCCTGCTCCACAATTCATTGGTCTGATGACTCTACGGGACCGACAATAATTCTCTCTGCCTGTCAGAGACCAGTGGTTGAAGGGCAAACCCGTGGAGCTAGACTGCTGCTCTGATGGCTGAGGAGTCCCGGGGGTCCTTGTTAAGTTTCTCTAGCCTTGACGAGAGCTTCTCAGTTGCATTGGGTATCCATCATGTATCACCGCGACAACGTTGTGCTACACATAACCAAACATATAGTAACTTAAAAACAGCCACTGCAGGGTGGCACCTGTGGCTCAAAGGAGTAGGGCACTGGCCCCATATGCTGGAGGTGGTGGGTTCAAACCCAGCCACAGCCAAAAAACTGCAAAAAACCCAAACCAAACAAACAAAAAAACCCAGCCACTGCATATTTAGCTCACAACTGGGGTGCAACGAGTGGTTGTTTGGGTCTTGACTGGACTATCTCTCGTGCTTGTTGTCTGCTGTAGCTCACCCAGTAGACTCTGCAACTGTTGGCTGTTGGTTGGGGCACCTCAGTTCTCCTCCACACAGTCTTTTCTGCTCCAGCAGCTTAGCCCAGGCTCATTCTTGTGCAGGAAGATTACAGTAAGAAAATCCAGTGGTGCAGGAGAGTAAATGGAAAAGTGAAAGGCCTCTTGGAACAAGCACACCGATGCTTCTGCCACACTCTTTTGGCCAAGGCAAGTCAGAGGTCAGCCCAGAGGCAGAGTAGGGGAGGACCTCAAAGTTCCCAGGCAAATATAGGGCTTAGAGGGGGCAGTAATTATAGACGTCAGGAAAATTAACCTGCACATTCAGAGTGGATCAGGAGGTTCGTGCTGAGATGCCTCCTAGAGCAGCTCCACATACGTATGAAGGTGCTGGTGGAGGCTTCAGGACATTCTGACTGCCACTAAGGCAGGACATGGATGCAACATTTTCTGATTTGCTAGATGGGATAATTTACACGTAGGAAAAGTCATTCTTATTGAAAGGACACAAACCAGGGTATTTCCTGTTCCATGAAGAAAGCAGCTCAGGGAAGAGAGCCAGTTATGAATTCCCATTGTCACAACATACCCGAATCCTCACCAGTGTCATCCTACAGTGGTGATCATGGCTGTTCTGCAAGGTGGGTGTTACTATCTCCATGTTAGTGAGGAAGCGACAGAGGTGCAGGGGTTGTTTGGTCCTGTCCTTTCCATTTGTCATTCCCCCTAAGTCCTATATAGGACATAACTCCCTCCAGGTCAAAAATTAAGAATGATTTTTATCATTTATTTTTCAGTTACCTAGGATTTCAGCGGATGGCTTTTCATCTTAGCGTTATCTGCCGGGAGATGGCTATCAATTTCCCTGGGTTGTGTGAGGCAAACTGAACTCAGCAGGAAACCTGATGCTTACGGACAGACAGGTCTGAATGTCAACTTCTGAGCAAAGGGAGTGAGAAGAACAACTTCCACAGTGTTTTGTTTCTTAATTAACGACAACAAAAAAGTGATTGAGTTTAACCTAATACACACATTAAATATCTATTTACATCACAGAAAAGAAACCACTTTGTTTTCTAAGCAGACTTATATATGTCAGCTATATAATCACCTGCAACCCAGTCAAGGATGGGAATAGTCTGAGGGACAGCCTGTGTTCGTCAGGGGGCATACCACACTCTTTAAGCCCATTGTGGGTGGTGCCCCCATGGGATGGGCTGGAACCCACCAGCTTCCACAGCACAGAGAGAGGGGGCCATTCATTTAGGCATTTTTTCTGGATGACATCCTGCACTTATAGCTCACCCTTAAACCAGAAACTCAGAAACTCTCTTGGTGTACACTTTTACATCCTTAGTTTTAAGTTCGTGGTTTACTATCAAAGGCTAATTGTTAATAATTACTCTAATTCCTCTGATCACCTGTCTGGATGTGTTCTCATTGTCAGCTCTCCAAATGAATACCCCCTGTCTATCCTGGCAACCTGCCCTAACCCATAGCCAAGTGGATTACACACACGTTAGAGGAAGGAAATGCTTATTACTTATAGGAAGATTCACCCACAGGCTGGTTTTTGTAGGTAGTAATAAGGATCAGAAGAATCTTAAACTGAAAAAAGAAAACTGAGGTACTGACGTAGTGCCTGAACCTTCATGTTTCAGAACTATCTTGGTATGCT
>NW_003852603.1:1497181-1497929 GCF_000181295.1 Otolemur garnettii | reverse complement strand
CAGGCAATTTGTGTATGTAAATCAGGTATAAGACAACAGGGAGTGGTGGGGAT
Organism: Otolemur garnettii; assembly: GCF_000181295.1. Lineage (NCBI taxonomy): Eukaryota > Metazoa > Chordata > Mammalia > Primates > Galagidae > Otolemur > Otolemur garnettii. The sequence goes on along the minus strand of NW_003852603.1, from coordinate 1,497,876 downwards.
TGTGGTAAACTGGCGGATGCACATCCCTCAGCAAGACAAACAGTTGAAAGCACTGTGCTGGCCTAACAAAACTCAATTTGTCCTCCAGTGAGTGATGCAATGGCACTTGCAAGCTCTGAACAGTCTGGGACTCTAATAAGCTCTTGGCAGAAGGCACATCTTAAGAGGTCTGGAATGAAAACAAACTCATGAGATTGCACTGGGAATCGAAATAACCTCAGATATTCTAGAAAAAAAAATTTCCAATCAATTACAGGCACGACTGAGACTGTCACTTTTGTCTGTAACTGGGTCCAAGCTCCTTAGAGTAGCCACAGAGGATAAGATTGATTAATAACCATTTTCAAACATCAGCTCTGGGGGTGGTGATACCTTCAAATGACAAAGGAGAATAAGGGGTTAAAGCCAAATGTCTAAGCTATGAAATTACATGCTGACATCTTCCCAAACTGGCTATCCCTTCAGAACCTGGAAGAATTCAGAGGAAGGTGGCAGTGGGCCAAGTCAATATGAAACTTAATTTGTTAGTGGGGATTTATTGGTACCCTATTGAATTCTACATAGATAACAAGGTTAGAGGAATGAAATTTGTGTTTGACATCTATCTATCTGTCTTTCTATTTTTCTCAGCTTTTAATATCTGAAAGCAATGGTACTAAGGTCAAGGTAAGTATTGAAAAATCCAGCCCCAGTCT
>NW_003852603.1:1486558-1497001 GCF_000181295.1 Otolemur garnettii | reverse complement strand
GTAGGCAAAAAGATGCTCACCTAACGCTCACTGAAATGTTAATAACAGGTGGTGAAATTGAGGGTGATTTAATTTCCTGCTGTTCACCTCTCTATATTGTTTTCTACCATGTACCTGGTATATGTTTAAAAATTGACACATACAAAAAGGTAATTTCATTTTTGTCAAATTAAAGCAAGTGTGCGTCATAGACTCTTGCCATGTCCAACATGAAGGTCATGTTGGAATGACCTTCAAGAGTGTACGGTATATGTCTCACCTCACAGAGACTGTAAGGGTGGGAACGTTATCCTGGCTGGCACCTGACCTCCTCTTGGGAATAATCTTATGATGGTCAGTGGGTTCCTGGAGAGCAGAAAGGTCTGCTCTGCCTGGAAAGAATTTGCCTTCACTTATGAGAGGAGGACGTAATAAAGAAACCAATCGGCGGACAAAAGAAAGGAGAGTATGAGGCTGGACATGACGGGGCCACCACTTATGTGCCAGTAACAAGGACTCCGTTTATTTATTTATTTTTTTGAGACAGAGTGTCACTCTGTTGCCCTCAGTAGAGTGCTGTGATGTCATAGCTCATAGCAACCTCAAATTCCTGGGTTCAAGTGATCCTCTTGCCTCAGCCTCCTGAGTAGCTGGGACTACAGGCACCTGGCACAACACCTGGCTAGTTTTTAGAGACAGGGCCTCACTCTTGCTCAGGCTAGTCTTGAACTCTAGAGCTCAAGCAATTCACCTGCCTCGACCTCCCAGAGTGTTAGGATTGTAGGGGTGAGCCGCTGCACCTAGCCCGAAAGGATTTCTTGAAACATGCCAGGGGCTGACTGTAAAGTTATTTCCCCACATCCCAGAAATCTAGACATATATGCTTTGGGTGCATGGTAAGGCATTGTTGGTGCAGGGAAATCAAGGCAGTGGCTGAGTTTCATAACACTTGAGTCACCACAGTGAACGTGGAGACTGCATGAGAAGGATAAAGACATAATGTGTTCACCAGAAAGTTCTAGTGGAAGTAGCACACTGGATCCAAAAGTAAAGTGAAGATCTAGCCCCACTCTCAGAATTTATAGCAATACTGGGAAGGGCTGGGACTTCTGCAGGGCACATAATGGGGGCTGGTGAGGATCATGTCTAGATTCAGGTATTGCCAATCAATGCCTGAGTTATACAGATAAGCAAAGTGAGGTTCAAAACATTATGTGATGTGATTAGGACAGACCTTATTACTGCTGAGAAAGTTTAACCTAGCTCGGTTTCCTGGAAGGAGACCTAAATGGTAGTTTTGAGTCAATATACACTTTTGGGGGGCAGTAGTTTTTAATTTTTTAAATAAAACTTAAGACTTGCAGAAAGGTTGCAAGAGTACAAAAAGTTCTTGTAGACTTGTCACCCAGAGTTCCCTGGTGTTAATATTTTACTGCATTAAAATTTTTTTCTCTATGTACGTACTAATTTTGCTGAATCACTTGAGTGTAAGTTGCAGTATCAAAATCAGAAAGTTAACACTACTATAATATTCTTTTCTAATTTATAGATGCCATTAATGCATTTAAAAATATCCTTTATGGCAAAAAAAAAAAAAAAATGCCCAAAGTTCAATCCAGGATCTCATGTTGTATGTAGTTGTCATTTCCTGTTTGTCTTTTGAAGAGTACAGGGCATTTATTTTTGCGAAGCATCCCACATTTACTGTTGTTTCATCATGAGTTTGAAGTGATATGTCATGGCAGGGAGCACAGGTGTCCCGGAGTGTGCTTCTGGATACAATGGACACAATCTTTTAAATTAGCTACCTTGGGTTGAGGCTAAATGGTTTGGTCTTATACACCAAAGAGTGAACTTATAAACTGAGCACAAGACACAGCTGTGGGCACCTCAGTGCTCTTGGCTCACATGTTTCTGAGTATCCAAGGGTAAAAATGCTAAATGACTAGGAAGCACAGCCTGTTTCAGTGGTTTCCCATTGCTGTAAGTATGCAAATGAGAAGCAACTCATTGGGAATGAAGACAGAGCATGTGGCTCTTATGTATTTATTTTTATAATCCTTTTCCTTTTAATGTGGTGTGGTGTGGTGTGTGTGTATGTGTGTGGGGGGATGACTGGGCAATGGGGGAATAATGAGGATGAGGAGCTGGATGTTATGAGGAGCCAAGGACTCCAGAACTATTAAGAGCTAGAATCATGAAGCAACTCAACAAAAAGCCTTCCCATCCTTAGAGGTGGAGTGGCACATGGTTGCACAGAAAATCAGATGCTGGCTTGCAAAAACCCATCAATGAGAAACAGCGCAAGGCAATTTCATACAGCAGGCAAACAAGGCACATTATTTAGATGAATAAAGTAAATATGATTTCACCAGAGGAGTGGAAGTCTCCACAGCTCCTTTACGCGGATGTTTTCATGCAGTGGAGAAGCCTAATTGTTTATGTGCATTTCCAGCCACTGTTCACAGGACAGGTTCTGTGCAGTGAGGCCGTCATGTCTCTGAGTAACCAGATATGACAGCAGATATCACTCAGCCTCAACTTGTTAGGGTGCGTTATCAGGTTATCATGGTCTAAGAAGGTCCTCTATATGCGGAACAAGAGACTAATTGACATAACAGTTTTTTCACAGCCTGACTCATAAAATGGGTATTTGTAAGAGCTGGATGGAGACATCAGGTCAAGTGAAGTCTTAGAAACTAGCCACTTGAGCTATAATATGCTTTCCTTCACACACAAACTTGATATGTCATTTTTCTGCCTGTAGAACCCACCTTTTCGATGTGCCTCACTTTCATAGGGCTCAACAAAAATGTGCTATGAAAATAAGAATGTATGAATGGATGTTCTTCTGGCATGAGCTGATCTGCAAGATGCTATGTGTGAGGGAAGCCAAGGGAGAAAGGGGTAAGCCATTGATGTTGCCCTCAGGACACCCGGCCCTGGGTCCTCCCTGCCCCATCCTAAGCCCTTGTCCTCCATGGGTAACACTCAACTCTTCTTGGATTCCAAGAGTTACTCTTGCCTATAACCAAGAGCACGGCAATATGAAATGGCTTGGGTAACCCACAGTGGTTCACTCTTCTAGGACTGAGCTAACAGTCCACAATGAGATTCAAACTATGCTTCACCCCCAAGAATCAAACTGCTGATTTATATCTATTTTTGAATAAGACCCTGGTAATGAGACAGGTATAGGGTACCTGACTCTCAGTTTCACTCACAGAACAATTTCTTTCTAGCCTCTGGCAAAATTTCCACACATCCTACAGAGTGGGAAATTTAAAAACAAGCGTTATTCCTCTGGGACCCTCAGAATCCACCCTGCGTGTTGGGATCACAGTGGTGCACCACTGTCCTTTCCTTTATAGCTTCTAAGTCAGGGAGTCTGTTCTAGATTCATGTATTTATATGTTGAGGAAGGAAGTAGGATGCATTTAATTGTTTTGCTTTGTTCTTAGCTGGACTAAATGTCACAGACAGAACTGGCTGCTCTACCAACTACTCATTGTGACTTCAGGGACAATAATTAATCAAGCCATTAGTATCACTGATGTCATCAGCGAGTGGCAGTGAGATCAAAGACATATAACCTGATTTCTTAGTAGCATCATCTATTAGAAAGGATAGTGCAACCTGCTGCCAGGACATGACTGATTTTTCAGGACAAAGAAACCAGGCAGAGATTGGGTCCCTCCAACTCACTACTGGCTCACCTTGTTCTCCTTCTCTATGTGGTCACTCTGCCATAGTCTCCAAGTGCCCTTCCATATCTCCTGCAACCCACCAGTGAAATCCAAACTCCTCGGCATGGTGTGGTTGACCCCTCAAGAACTGGTCCCAGTTCATTTCTTTGACCTCATGTCCTAGTGTCTTGTTACTTAGCCAAAAAAAGTACTCACAGGCCTTCTAAAATCCCTGCACGCGTTGTTGCACATCCCTGCTTTCCTCTATAAACCCCCTTCCCTGTAAATCTGTAGAAATGATAAACCTCAATGTCCATGCACCTCAGTGTATCACTGCCTGCTTTGTGAAGACTTTCCTTCTACTGGCAGTCATTGCCTGACATGAACCATATCTTAAATCTATCACAAAACTTGCCAGTACTCTACTAATAAAGAGCACTCCCATTCCTCTGTGATTCCTTGAAGTCAGAACTGTACACTACCTAACATGCAGATGTTAATAGATGTAGTTATTCTCCCTGGAGGTCTGCATAGAGAAAACCTACAACTGTCAATGTCTTTGATGTAGCAGAAGGGCCGGAGATTTGATACCCCTCTTAGAATAACCTCCAGCCAAGGAAAAATGGTAGCAGGTGGTTACATTCCCCAGATTCCTCGCCCTTTGATGGGGCAACTCAGAGACACTGTGACTCTCAAGGGTCCTGTGGTAGAAGACTGGAGGAATGATGCTCTCTTTGCTCGTGTGTGGTGAGTTGGAGGGACCCAATCTCTGCCTGGTTTCTTTGTCCTGAAAAATCAGCCTTGTGTTCATTCCCTGGGTTAATCTCCTACACTGACTCTAAGATTGGTCATGTGACTTGCTTTGGCCAATGAGACTTAGTGAATGTGGCACAAAGACTTAAGAAGTATTTTCATACTGGGTCCTGATCTCTTCTCCATCTACAGGAAACCTTCTTAGACAAATGGGATTGAATTCAGGTTGTCTAATTTGTTCCCAAATCCACTTCTCAGTGTCTGGCATCATACTCGCTTATTGAACATGCTTAGTATGTGTTTACTGAATGAACTGAATGTTCTTCTGTTGGCCTAATTCTCTCTAATATAACTGTGGCTCTTGCTAATATTTTTGTCCATTAGTTTGAAACACCCGGAACTCTTTTTTGGTGGTTTTTTCCTTTCCAATTAGTGGTCAACCTGGTTTGGTGTCTGGCTTCAGCTGCTGGGTTCAACTCTGGGTTCATGCCAAGCCTCAGTGAAGACACAACTCTCCAAGGACCCCTTCAGTCAGATTCTGCCCATCTACCCCACAACTAAAGTCCTTTCCCAGGGGTTCAAGAGGCTGACTGCCTGACTCTTCACCCATCTCCCCACACTTTAAGCTTTGCTAAGCTTCTCTTGGCCTCTCATTCTTGACCAACAGTTCCTAGAAATACAATCAGCAAGAACTGACTAGAATTGACTCTTGGATGTTAAGACCTTCTTGTGTTTGGACTTCTGTCTCTGAAGAGAATTGGTGTCCATCTGATGAAAGTGATTTTTTTTTCTTCTTATAGAAGTTGAGGACAAGGTAAGGGCAAAGAAGGATATATCTGTGGATCACCTTATTCTCCTCTGTCACTTGATTCTTAGTTAACCATGAAGTAACATAATTTTAGGCTATAAAGGGCAATTAGACAATGGAATCCATCTACTTTGGCTTCAAAATAAAGGACAATCATATAACCTTTCCTGGCATACTTGGTTTTCCTGATTGCACCATCCCACGACACATTTGCTTGTCACGTAGTGAGAATCTAACAATAGCACTAAACCTTTAGATTCTTTTCTAATCATTTATTTTGATATTTATTGAATGCTTACTATATATACATCCTCGTGTTAATCACTAAAGGGGTAGTCAAAGAAAAATAAATTCCTATCCTATCTTTCACCAAGTGTGACTCCAATAGGCTGTTGTTGGAGTAGACTCCCTGAATCTATGAGAAACTTTGGAAAATTAGAATTCATAAAAGTTTTAGGGGGAAAAATGGTAAAAACATAAAAGCAGATCAGGAGGACCTGAAATGAATTAACCTGGTCAGGCCACGTTGGTTTATGTAGCAAATCACTATAGGAACTTCACACAATCCAGTTCTTCCTCTCATCCAGTGTGGAAAGCTGGTTCAATGGCCCAACAATACACTGTCCAAGCAGCCAACATGCAACAAGGGCTCAACTTGCTCTTTGCAAATATGATAGTGAAACATTTAATGTTTCACCTCACCTTCCTCATGTGTAAAATGAAGGGTCAGACTAAGATCTCTCTAGGATCCCTTTCTGTTCTGACATGCTGTAATTTTATAATTGCAGTTATTATTTGGAAAAATGTAAATGATTCTGGATTAACTGCTTAGAATAATGCAGACTTGATTAGTGAGGCATGTCACAACATTTTGGTGGGGTAGCAACCTCGATGTGGCCTGACACATATTTAGAACTTGTTACCCATAAAAATCATGGCAACCACATAAAGTCACCGTCATACTGCTTTGCTTCTTGCCTTCCCTTTCCTGCTACACTTCTTGAAGAAATTGGCTGTAAGTGATTCCTTCACTATGTCACACTTGCAGCTCCCTGGCTAACGATTGGCCTTCCCTCTTAGAGCAGACACCATCACCTTCCTGCTCAGATCCCCTTGGGGGAGCCTGGCCTTTTAGTGTGTGCCTCTGTGTCTCTTTGTGGAGGTTTGGGGGGGGGTTGTTGTTGTTTTGGCTTGGTTTGTTTTCTTTGATGGCCAAGTTCTGCTCTGTGTGAACATATGTCAGGTCAAAATGCTGGACGGTTACCCCTGGCCTGGAGTAACTGTCAATCATCAATCACAACCTGAATGCACTTGGTGTATCAATACCCCAGTCTCTCACCTCTTGGGCAGGAAGGATGTTTAGATGTCTATTAAATCTAATACCAACATCAATTAGATCATTCATTCAAAAAAATATTCATTATAGATTTAGTTTTGCCAGGCACTGTGTTAGAAAGGAGGACTAATAGTGTTTTTACCCTCAACATAAAACTTTCAAACAGCGAAAAACAAATATTCTAGGTCAAAACTATTTTCTCTACTGACATTACAACTCTGCAAATGCTTAAAACCTGAGTTATTATCTTCATGTTCTTACTGCCCCTCAATAAGTGGTTTTCTATATGTTATTCATTCTTCTGTGAACTTTTTCTCTTGATATAAAATGTGCATGAAATGAACTCTTTAGAAAAACCAGGAGAAGAATTGGGTATTTATGAAAGTTAATGTCAAATTTAAAGTTTTAAATAAAGAGAAATCCCAGGATTTTAGTTTTTTTTTTCTGTTCTTGTCTAATGGAGATGTTATCAATTCCCTGTAACATCCTTAAGTCTATTTCAATGTCAGAAAATTAAGAGTTGGTCTTTACTCTATGTCCAACATAAGAGTTTGCTGTAGACAATTACTCTCATCAGAAGATTTCAGCCCATCACAACAATATCTAATCAGCTTTAGGAATGAAAAGCAATTTTTTTAAAATTTCAGATTAATATGAGGAGACAAACAATTAGGTTATGTTGTTTGCATTTGTTAGGTAAAGTCCAAGTTGTAGTTGAGCCATTCGTGCTGTAGACATTTATGTTGTACCCATTAGGTCAAAGTTTACCAATCTCCTCCCCATTCACCTCCTTTCCCCCTTCCTCCCTCCCGGCTCTTCTCTCCGTTCTACCCCGTTCCCATTGAATTTAATTGTGCTTTTCTTTCACATGGGAGTGTAGTTGTTTATCTGTTGGCATCACATTAGTGTTGAGTACATTGGATACTTGCTTTTACAGTCTTGTGATACTTTACTAAGGAGAATCTTCTTCAATTCCATTCAGGTTAGTACAAAAAATTTTCAAGGCAGTTTAATTCTCATATATTCCCCATATAGATGCCATTCATTAATGCACACTATTACATTTTGAACAAAATTGTTAACTCAGATGTAATTTCTTTTCTTTTTCTTTTTTTTTGAGACAGAGTCTCACTTTGTCACTCTCAGTAGAGTGCCATGGTGTTATAGCTCACAGCAATCTCAAACTCTTGGGCTCAAGTGATTTTCTTGCCTCAGCCTCCCGAGTAGCTGGGGCTACAGGGACCCGCCACAATGCCAGGCTATTATTAGAGATGGGGGTCTCACTTTGCTCAGGCGCTCTACCAACCTTGGCCTCCCAGAGTGCTAGGACTATCGACATGAGCCTCTGGGCCTGGCCCAGATGTAATTTCCTAACTCCCCGATCATTCATAAACTTTGATCACAATAAATTGTATTTAATTCTTTATAAAGAAAGGTAAACTGAAATGTCTGTTTTTAACTGTTCTGTGATTATTTGGCTTCAAATAATAATCCACAAATTCAATACAGGATTTTTTTTTTTAAAATAGTAGATCTGAATTTGATATAAAATGAAACCATTGCTTAGTCAGGAGAAAAAGTTTGAACTTCAGCTTCCATATTTTATTCTTAAAGCCTGACTTCTTTGAGCAGTTAGTGCTGAATGTGTAATTATTTTAACTTAACTATTGCATCAGTCACGGATGTGCTATAACATTATGATCTACAGCTAATAAGACCTTTTGAAATAGAAATTGATTTCTAGATATTAACTTTGTTGAAAAAGTGGAGGTATAGTTCTCCCCCCTCCTTTTTTTTTTTTTGTATTTTGACAAGGTATTAACTGCAGATTTTATTTTCTCTATTCAAAGAGCTCATCTATTCTACTACTGATAATTTCTAAGTTGGGAATTTTAGGGAAACTCAGAAGCATGCCAGTTTCCCATTTTCTGGTTGCCACGTATTTCATCTTCCTAGCTGAACTGATGCTTGTAGGGAAGTGGATCCTATAGGGATAGGTTCTTGAAGGTTAGTTTTCCAGCACCTTCTTTCTGTGTTTATGGTCAAATCACCATCTCATGGTCCACTATGTCCAAGAAGCACATATTAGCCACCTATGATGAGAAGAGTATATTGGTTGCCAGTGGGAGGACCAGAGTGTTAAATGTTTTATATTCCCGCTTAAGAAAGCAAATCATGAATACTTGAAAAACTGACTGGCAATATGTAACAAAAATAGAAGAGCTCTCAGAAGGCTTTGAAAGATTATTTTTGTTGTAATTTGGGTTGGTTTGGTGGCAAGGTTTACTCTAGCAACTTTAGAAAATGCAAATTTTTTTTTTTTTCACTGACAGTATATTAGTTTGAGTAATACTGGTTGCTCTAAAGATAAACCACAAATATCAGTGCCTTAATGTAGCAACAGTTTCTCATTCATGTAACTCTTAATCTTGTAAATCAGGAATCAGGGACCTGGGTTCATCTTGTAACTCTGTTACCTTTAGCACCTGGTATATGAATTACCAAACATATCAAGCCTTAGAAAAGAGCAGAACACAGACAACCGACCAATAGCAAAATTTTAAACACCAGGCATGGAAGAAGTGTGTATCCCTTTTGCTTACATTCCATGGTTATAATTGTCCCACGGCCACACTTATCTACAAAGTAGGCTAGGAAATGTGCTTCTGCTGTGGCTCACAAAGAAGGGCAAACAAGTCTGGCGATCGGCACTCTAGTCTGCACCACCAGTGTATTTTGTTGGGACGTGGCCTAGAAATCTACCAGGAGCCCAGATGAAATGTCTGAGTTTCCCAGGGCCTGGATGGGATCTCTCATGGCAACTGTATTCCATTGTCCTCTCTATAGCAACTAGCCAGTCAAATTTCCAGAGAAAGCCTATATGATCAGCTGAGATAATTACCAGGGTCTGTAATGAATTAAATTTACTGAATTACTTGGACCAGGTCATCTCCTGGACCACAGATGGGTTGCTCATGGGCTGGGTACCCGTTCCTCACACAATCAGCTGTCAGTCCTACAAAAGTACAATGCACAACTACTTTGTTGAGTAAAAGAGAATTGGCAGGCTATAGCCTTGTTATTATTACTACTCGCATTGATAGCTATTTTTTTCTATGCACTCAGCACTTTGACCAAAACCTTGCACATGGTACATTATTTTCATAACAATGATGTTTTATTAACCATTTTCCAAAGACAAGGGGTTTCTGAGAGATTTAGTAATCTAGCCAAGTTTCCAATGCTATCTGACTGTATATCCCATCATCTTTACCTTTGGACATTACTAGTCCTGGTTTCCTTCAGCCACAGAGGGGCACTGGGTATAGACATTATGATTGGTGCTGGGGAAAGGAACAGAGTACTATATGCAATTGAAGTTCCAAATGGATAGAGATGAGCTTGAGAGATGAGCTTGAACTTGACCTAAGGCATCATATATTAAACTGATGTTCAAAAGTAACAACTTGATGCAAGGTTACAGGATGCTATTAATATTTTCCCTTTATTGCCATGGTAGTAGATCTTGTAGTTCCAGAAGAACTGTCCCTTAAGGTCATCATAGATTGGAATCTTTTGGGAAATACTTAGGGTCTATATCCTGTTTTTTCCCTTCCTCTAAACCATGTCAATCAAGATCCAAAGATGTATGGGGTAGATGAGAGTATACTGCTAAAGAACTCTTCTTTTGACTGACAACTGGCTGCATAATACAGTGAGAGTAAAATTAATCTAGACCCAGTATTGTTCTGACATTAAGACACAAATTAGGCATTCAAAGTACATATATATGACAGAAACTCCTATCCATAACAGGTAAAGAAAGCCAATAAATTAAAAAAAAATGAAGATGGGCTAGGTGCCTGTAGCACAATGGGTAG
>NW_003852603.1:1464384-1486465 GCF_000181295.1 Otolemur garnettii | reverse complement strand
AAAAGAAAGAAAAAGCTGGCTATCGTGGTAGGCACCTGTAGTCTTAGCTACTTGGGAGGCTGAAGCACGAGAATCACTTAAGCCCAAGAGTTTGAGGTTACTGTGAGCTGTAACGCCATGGCACTCTACCCAGGGTGACACAGTGAGACTCTGCCTCAAAAAAAAAAAGAAGATAGATAACCCCAATGCAAAACTTTTCAGGGCAAAATACCTGAACAAATATTGTATAAAAGATGATATCCCAGGTGGTGCCTGTGGCTCAAGGAGTAGGGCACTGGCCCCATATACCAGAGGTGGTGGCTTCAAACCCAGTCCAGGCCAAAAAGAGCAAAAAAGAAAAAAAAAAAGAATATCCAAATCATCAAAGGGCATATGAAAAAGTGTTCAACTTTGATCATCAAGAAAATTCAAACCCAAACTGTAATGAGACACACACACCCCAGAATGGCTAGAAGAAACTAGGCGTTAAACACCAAATGTTGGTAAGAGCATGGAGCAGCCGGAATTCTCACATATAGCAGGCAGGGGTGTGAATTGGCACAACTACTTTGGAAAATTGTGTGGCTGCTTGTCTGTAGTAGGCAGAACTTGGAGACTGCCCCCACCCTAAGGTTTCTGTTCCCTGGTGGGATACGTCCCATGTCATCATGTCTTTGAGTGTGGGTAATGTGGGGAAGAGTGTGGAGATGATGGCTTTCAATTCTGTGATAAGATTGCACACAGGGGAAGACATTGTCAAATGTAATTAAATTTCCAAATCAGTCAACTTGAATTTCATCAGAAGAATCAAAAGGGAAATTATCCTGGTGGGCCTGATCTAATCAGATTAACCTTAAAAAGAGACTGGGTGCTTTCTGAAGGAAGAGATTTGAAGGGCGGGAGTATGTAGCAGCCCGCAGTGGGGGGGTCCTGCTGGGAGGTCATGAAGGCAAGCCCTGGGAGATGAGAGTGGTTCTGTCTCAGTAGCCAGCAAAAAATAAAGTCTTCTGGTGTAAAACCCAAACATACTCAGAAATGAAGTGTTTCTCGGTCCTGCCTCTACGTGAGAAGCAGCAGGCTTTATTTGCTTTTATCCTCTGAGGACTTCGATACAGGACCTAACTAAAATGTACCAGACCCCCTTACCCATGAAAACTATGAAATAACAATATTGTGTGGTTTTAGGCCACCGGATTTTTAGTGATTTGTTACACAGCAGTAGAAAAGTGATGCAGCCTCCTAAAGCTGAATGTATGACTCCAGTTGGCTTGGACTGACAGTTCCCAACAGAATGGCATGTATGTGTTTGCCAAAGTACATATACTTCAGTGTCTACAAAAGCAATTTTTATAACAGCCCCAAAGTGAAAACAACTCAAGTGAGCAAGTGGGGGACTGAAGGATGCTGATAATTTTGTTTCTTGATCTGGATGCTGGTTACAGGTGTATACTCAGTTTGTGAAAATTTATTAAGCTGAGCTCTTCTATCAATCACATGTCAATAAAAGTGAAATGACCAGAAATTTATTCTTTCACTACTGGGCAGCAAAATTATTACTATATTATTTTTAAAATGAGAATATTCTCACACATATAAAAACGGTCACATGAGTTTACTTGTGTAATCATCCCAGTGTCAGTCCTTTGTGTATAAAAAACAAAACATACATAATGAATCAAACTCAACTAAGTAGCATGATACCTTTTTTCCCCCTAACCTCAACTCTTAAATTTTTTTAAAAACTTAACTCTTACTTGATTTTTGGTCATTCTCCATGCATTACCCCAATAAAAGTGTTTGTTTTCTGTTTCAAAGGGATTAAAAATTATCAGTATATTGAGAATTTTAAAATACTCTTTGGAATAATGCCTTTGTCATTATTGTAAACCTACTTATTCTCCTCCATATAGGTGTCTTCTCTAGTGGATATAGGGCTTTGGGCCAGGGCCAGGTGATAATATTAATAAAATAGAAAACCTTAATCTCTATATGCCAGAGGTAAAATTATGAAGTTTTTAACTCTATTATAGAGAGGAAACATATGATTTTGTTCATAGTCTTGTAAAAATCAAATAATCAACAAATATTTATTGACTATCTCAAGTACAGGCCACCAAGCTAGAGAGAGGGCAATAAAAAAAAAAATAGCATAGTATTTAATCTCTTGGAAGATTTATAGTTTGCCCCAAGATGTACATACACATATACATTAGTTAACACATGTTAATAATATGTAAATGATAAAAATGGAAAAAAGTAAGAAAAAAAAGAAAAGAAAGAAAAAATATGGGAACTCTAAAATGATGCCTCAAAAGCAGAGGTCTGAGGAAGTCTAGGGAAGGCTTCCTGGAGGCAACGTGATGTAGAAAAGTAAGCATTTTCAGTCAAGCAAATTTGGTGTTAAATCTAAGTTCTTTCACTTGCCAGATATGAACGGCTACTTAAGCTCTTGGACCGCTGAGATGTTCATCTGAGAATGAGGGCTGATGCCAGTAATTTCTACTATAGGTTTGTAAGGTTGGACGGAGATGTAAAGTCAGGATTTAGTAAAAATGCAGGCTCCTCTAGTCTTCATATGATGAATAAATAATCATGGCGAATCTTCGGGGTCTGATGCTGAGCATCAGAGAGGAGGGGAGAGGCATGCTGACTGTCAGAGCAAGGCAGGAGAAGGACGTATTATGGGTTAAAATGCAAAAAGAATAACAAATGTTGGCAACCGTGTTTGGGAAACCTGGAATGATAAGTTTCCATAAAGCTGCCAAATTCAACAACGTGCTGTTTACATCAAGAAAACCAGAAGTACAGAAGATATCATCCCTGAAAATTCACCATTCAAGTGGAGAGACAACACCTACGGTTATGTTTACGTGAAATGACTGAGGACGAGTGATTGAGTGTATTAGCTTATGTAGCGCAGATTTTACCGAGCGGTTCCATAGGAACTTGGAGACGGGAAGGCTGGTTGTTGTCCATAGCATCAGGGAAGGTTTAGATCTAGGTCTTCAAGGATGGATCCAGGAGGAGGAGTTTTATTCTAGGCGGTTGTCACACTCGGCCTACCCATCAGGCAGAGGTATCTTGTCATAGACGGATTGTTACTCAAATGACCAGGCGAAAGTCACTGGATTTGGTTAAGGGGCACTACTTGAGAAACAGTGGAGAGGTAAGGAAAAAAGCTGGAATGTGAAAACTCATTTCTCCCAGCTGGGAATTGTAGGTTTGAGGCTGTGATGCAAAATTCATGGGTTCCTCTCCAAGAAAGAGTGAGGAAGAAAGAGGCCGGGTTATCTGATCTCGGATCCTAAGGATATATTTAAAGGGAGAAAACCCCCCTGGTAAGCAGGATCCGCCTACTCTATGAAAAGGTGCGCTGGCCGGCGGAGGGAGCCACAGGTTTCTGCAACTCTATTACACCCAAGAATTAAAATCTCTTTCCAGCATCCCCAATGCCCAATACACCCTGCAAGCTTGGTGGTAGATACCGAGGAGTAAGAAGAGCATGGGTTCACCTCTGACAGGTATAGATGTTAAATCTCGCCTGTTTTTACCTTGCCCTTGTGTTTCTTTGTGTAGAAGATTAAGCAAAACTGTTGTGTAGGGACTTGAGCACATAAAGGTTCCTGGTAACTGTCAGCTAATAATGATCCTTACAATATTGAGTCCTGGGTTGCCGAGGTTGAGTCCATTGCCGAGTTTGTGATGGAGGGAAAGGAGGGTCTGCTTGTTTACTGTATTGGCGGCACTCCCGGAACAGTCCCCAAGCTACAGCAGGGTGCTCCCTGGGTGGCGCCGTCCCTTCGCTGCTCCACCCACGCTTCCCCCGCGTCCCCGGAGCAACAAGTTCCTCTCTGCAAGACCAGCCCGCGCGCCACTGGCAGACCCGGTGCCTCCTCCCAGACCTTTGAAACTCGTGGCAAAACCCCTCTGGGGTTGAAATCCCGGCTGCTGCCTAAGCCCTTTGGAGGCGGGAGAGCCCGCGGCACCTGAGGGAGCCCTCGCGGCGGCTGGAATAGAGGCGGGTGGCGTGGGAAGTCGGACAGAAGACTAATAGGAGACCGGGTCCGCGCGGCCCTTCAAGGCAAAAGCAACAAATGAAAACACCCACCGCTCATCAGCTCGGCTCAGGTCGCTTCTCTCCTAGCACCAGGAGGGAAGGGAAACAGCCTGGAATTTCACTGCTCACCATCCAGCCCTCCGGGAGCCATCCACACCCTTCCGTCCTTCGGGTTTCCCTCGTCCCAGCTTCTTCCTGCATCTACATTCCACCCCTGCCTGCACCAGGTCCCCTGAGGACGCTGGAGATTCCGGACAGACATTTCGCAGGAACAGCGAGCAGGTCGGCTGCGGCCCCCAGCGCGCGCTCTCCTGGGCCCTGTGCTCCCGGGGTGGGCGCTCCAAACGAGTCTCGAGGCGTTCCAGTCTGGGAGCCGCCTCCAGTTGCCCAGAGTTGAACTCTGACAACTTCTCGGAATGGGGATCCCCACGCTATCGTGGGAAAGCCAGGCTGGCCGCCCACATATCAGGAGCGGGCACCTCCACTTCTTACAGGGAATCCCCCTCAAAATCTACCTCCCCAGCTCGGGTACCTGGGAGTTGAGAACTAGGCAGCCAACCAGAAGTGCGCTCCGGGGGCCGCGCGGTCGTGGGCGGGAGCGAGGGAGTAGAAGTTTCTCCCCAATTTTGGAGGGATCGGTTCTTGTTTCCAAGTCTCTAGGAGTCGGGGAGCTGTTGTTCCCGGAGTAGAGCCGGGAGTGACCGAAGTCAGTGGGAGGGACGTCCTCCCGGCGTGGGGTGGGAGATGCCCCGGGGTGAATTGCAATGTCCAAGCTTCAAACCTCACGGGTAGGAAACTATTCTCTCTCCAGGGAATGGGGGTGGGGGAGACGTCCCCGGTCAAGCAGCAGACGGACTCCAAGCCCAGCTGTTCAGGGCTTCGTCCCTCCATCTCCAAGCAGCCTTGAGAACTTGGTACCTCGGACAGCATCCCGGGAGCATGGCATCTTTTAAAAGGGGTTATCCTATTTTCGCCACCAAGTCAAAGAGCAATACATTATTTTGATGACCTTACTAGTACACATGAAGGACATTTTAATTACATAACCTGTGAAAGATCACTGGAGGCAATATCGTGTTAAAGAGCCGATGGCAGAATATCTGCATCGCCGGAGAAAGAGAGAAAACTTGCAAATCTGCAATGAGATTGCGCAGGGCTGCCCCCCGATTTGAAACAACATGCGAAATGCATGGGAGAGCTTACCTTTCGGACTCCAAAGCCGTGTTCTGCTGCGACTTGGCGAGCTTCTTCCTCTCCCCCTTTATGCAACTCCACAAGAAAATGATTCGTAAAGACGGGTCTCTCAGCAGATGCAAAAACCATGGCACAGAAGAGGAGCCCCGCAGCCGCCTTCCACTGGGAGACACAACCACCCTTCATCCTTCTTTGGGAGTGAAAAGTGGTGCCAGGAGGCGCGCAGGCTGGCAGAGCGGGGGACCCAGAGGGAAGGTGCAAATAAAAAAACTAAATATATGTATATAGTTAAAAAAAATCTTTGTATAAAGAAAGAGACTGAATAGGGGCTTGGGAAGCAGCAAATCAGTGTGTGTTCTTCTCCAGCATCTGGCTGGCTGGGACGTCGTGTAGCCAGGCGGCCCGGCTGGCGGGCAGGGGTGCGAATGTGGGGAGCCGTGTGTACCGGAGAGAAAGAGCGAGTGTATGTCTGTGCTTGATGCTAAATCTGCATTTTCAGCTCCTCCTCAGCTCCAGTTCCACAGGGGCCGGAGGAGAGCACCAGCCCGGGTGACGTGCGCCCGCCGGCGGCCAATGAGGGCGGGAGAAGCGGCGGGCCCCGCCCCGGGCCGCCCCGGGCCCGCCCCTGCCCGCCCCCGGCCGGGCCCCGCGGCCTACTCCTGCTGGGGGCGCCGCGCCGCGCGCCCGCGCCCCCGCCCCTTTCAGCACCCCGGAGAGCGCCTCCGTCTCCGCCCCGGCTCGCCGCGCGCCCAGGAAAACCCCCCCAGCTGTAATCAGGCCAGCGGCGGCGAGTGATGTCATTGTTTGTGGAAATCTGTAAGGCTCTGGGAAGGGAATTACGGCGTGTGCCGCTCTCCGAGGCCCGAGGGGAGCTGGGGCACCGGCCTCTCCCTATGCCTCTTCCCTGCTTACTTCTCGCTGCAAAACATCTCTCTCTCTCTCTCTCTCTCTGTTTCTCTCTCTCTCTCCATACTTGCCGCCTCTTCTCCAGTAACAAAGCAAATATTGACCCTCCTCCCGTCACTGGACAAATCTTCCAGGAGGTTTGCTCTCCTTAGGGGGAAAACAACCTTCTAGGGGTGACTTAAGGGGGCGAGAGTGCAGAAGCGAGCTATTTCATTTATTTATTTATTTTTGTAAGCTCCTGGCAGGTCAGGAGCTAAGCAGCTGGCAAGCCTAGCAGGAGACCAGGCTTGCCCCTGTCAGCGATGGTGACTGGCGGAGACTCCTGCTGGAGCCCTGGCTGCACCCCTGAAACCTCCTTCAGGAGGGGCGCAGCCGGGCCGGACACGCCTGGAGGTGCATCCTCAGACTGGGGACGTGCAGCTGCACAAGGACACCAAGGGTGCGAGTTTGGAAAGGGGAAGCACCATCCCAGAGGCTGGGCCAAGACTCCTGCGTGGAGGTGGATGCAGACTAAGCGGCAGGGGACAACTAAGTTATCCAGTTAAGAAACGTCCTCTCACGCCGAGTCTGCTAACCGCCGCCGACCACTGACTTGCCCTTCTTGCCTGAGAGGGAGGAAAGAGGAGAGTGCTGTCTCTAACGAAACGAGGAAGACTGTTTTTAAGCAGCTTAAATATTTTTGAATTACAGAGCATTTACACTGATCTCGGTTATCATTTAGCTCCAAAGTTCAAAATCTTGCTTTACTTGAATAACAGGTAAGAGATCTTTTCTTAGAGCTTAAGTGTATGCAATTGGTGGGGAGAGAGGGAGAGGAGGGGCGGAGGGACAGAGAGAGAGGGAGGAGGAAAGGGAGGGGAGAAGAGAGGAAGGAAGAGAGAGAGGTGGGGGGGAGGGAGAAGAATTTATGCCACTGACATATTACACACGCACTGATATACACTCACACCCTGCTCCCTTTTCGTTTTAGCGTGAAGTCAGAATCTACATAAGCAAAACACTATCAGTGGAAATGAATACACTCTTGAAGCCATTCAAAGCAAATCTGGTTGCTGACATAAAAATGTGGGCATTGCTGAAGATTTTGATTAAACATGAAGTAATCTGTGTACTATTCTTATTATTTCTTGAATTCCTTTAAGAAAACGAAATGAGATGCCAGGACCTGATTTAAAGATGAAAGGGGCCAGAGGGGAGACAAATTTCTAGAAAAACATTATTAATAATAGAAGTAGACAGACCAGCTCCGGGTCCCTCAGTTCACTTCTGCTCAGAGGCTATTTCTGCTAAGATTTTTCCTTTTATCACCCTGTCTTGCTTCAGAGTTTACCCTTTTATAGTCCCTCTGCTTAATCATAACACAAGGTTTTCTTACTTGGAGATCTTCAACTCTTTCTCTCTTTTGCTTCCTAGTATTTCACCCATATTTTGAATTGAAGTACTAGGTTAGTATGAAACAAGGCCAGAGATTCTTCCTGCTCTGTGTTACCATTTACAAAAAAATGACACCAAATGTGAAAATTACATTACATAGATTCACAATCATGGAGAACATTTCAAAAGCAGCAATAGAGATAAAAATCTAAGTATTTAGAAAATAGACTTTGAAGAGTATCAAGTAAATCAATTAAGAAGACTGTGGATGTGGGGGAATCATGCTACTAATGTAGCTAAATCTCTCTGAACACAAATTTGGAATTATCATCTATGAAGAGATATTTATTAATTTAATTCTTAAGCTGCTTTATTTCCTAAGTAAATTCCAAAGATAGAATGCTAGTAAATGTTGAATCTTATATATCTACATTTTATTTATTAATTTCTCTATTTATTTACTTTTTAAGATAGAGTCTCACTGTGTCACACTTGGTAGAGTGCCGTGGCATCACAGCTCACACCAATTTCAAACTCTTGAAATCTCAAGTGATTCTCTTGGGGTGGCGTCTGTAGCTCAGTGGGTAGAGTGCCAGCTACATACACTGGGGCTGGCAGGTTTGAACTTGGCCTAGGCCTGCTAAAATGACAATGACAATTGCAACAACAGCAACAACAACAACAAAATAGCAGGGTGTTGTGACCAGTGCCTGTATTCCCAGCTGCTTGGGAGGCTAAGGCAAGAGAATCGCTTAAGCCTGAGAGTTTGAGGTTGCTGTGAGCTGTGATGCCATAGCACTCTACCCAGGGTGATAGCTTAAGACTCTGTCTCAAAAAAAAAAAAATGATTTTCTTGTTTCAGCCTCCCAAGTAGCTGGGATTATAGGTGCCTGCCACAATGCCCGACTATTTTTAGAGACAGGCTCTCATTCTTACTAAGACTGGTCTTGAACTCCTGAGCTCAAGCAATCCACCCACATCAGCCTCCCAGAGTGCTAGAATTATAGGCATGAACCCTCATACCCAGCCTCTATATTGACATTTTAAATAATTAAAATTGTGTGAAACTGGGTACAAATTAAATAAAACTTGGATGGCCTATTAAAATAAGTTATTTTTAGTGGTTTACATAGAATACAGTTTGTCATAACATTGTCAGAAAAGCATAGTGAATGAGAGAATTTTTTGTGATTCAAATGCTGAATTTTCGAAGCACAGCAATGTAGTAAACAAATGAAGGAGATGCATCTATGCATTGGATTGTAATTTGAAATGCAAATACACATCCATCTGCGCACACACATTGCTCTTCTAGATAACTGTTTCTTCAGCTCCTTTTTCTAATAATAACAATAGTAACTTTGAAGTTAGAATCTGAGGACTGACCTAGACACCAGTTGCCAGGGACTCTATTGCAGGCTCTGCTATTACTGGCTATTTATGCCACTTGTTCCAAACTGCAAAGCCTCTATCTCTTCATCTGTAAAAAAGGATTAGATTAGATACTCTTCAGATACCAAAGCCTGTAGTTTCAAAGAGATGCTAAAGTACAACTGTGATGTGGGCAACATCATCAATAGCTTGAGAAATGTCAAAGACAGTTATAGCTTTAAATAACATCATAGTGGCCAACAGATGCTTATTTTTTAACCTGCTCCAAATGGTCTAATATTTACTAATTTTGAGGACTTGGAAAAGAATAATCAACACAGATAGACTGATACAAGACACAAAATCCATCAATATCTTAAGGATTTTTTAATTTATTTACTGTTATATCTGCAGCTATGACATGGGTGCTTGGTTCTGGCTTAGATGTACCACAGACCCCCATAATATCTTTAAAGATAGTGTTCTGTGAAGCCCAGAACTTTATCATTTTATGGCTTCATAACAAGAAATCAATAGAACTATGGGTGATTAAAAAAACTTCCAAACTACCCAAGGCACGATTGGGATCCTTCCACTTAGATATACTTCTAGGGGAAGAGTTGTGGATCCACAGAACATCAGGTCAAGGAAAATATCACTGGGGGGACAAAACCAACCAGAAGCAGCCTTGAGAGAAGCCAGTGAGCCTTTAAGTATTCTTTGAACCAGTAGGGAAAAGATCTGATTTCTCTTAAGTTGGGTGGGATGTGTAATCTGGAGAGGAAAGGTATATGTACCATTGAAGTACCCCACAAATGCATAAATATATTCATGACTTAATAAAAGAAAAAAAAAACCTATTTCCTTGTTAAAAAAAATAAATAAAATGAAGCCTTCTTAAAAGTCAAGCTTGGCTTTGATGTTTCTGCTGAATTCATGCTGAGCACTTAAATGTGGGTATTGATAGTTTCATTGGGTGTCAACAATTCTCTACTTTGATATTGTACTATTAACTCTTTCAAGTTGATTACTCCTAATGATCCTGCCCTTTGTTTCCTTTATCCCTGTCCATACACAGACTTTCTGAAATATTGTTACCTCTTTACAGATTTCTGTCAAATTTGAACTCAACATTAATCATGTTTTTTTCCTCTCCAGAAAATTCTTATTTTCCAAAGTTGTCCTTATTGTTCTGTAGTATTTGTCTACACTTTTGCATTTGCTGTGACTTAAAGTTCAGGTGCTTGGGAAATTTTAAATAGTTTTTTAATATCCATCCACTTTTTCTAAATCATCCAGATTCAGTTGGCCCTACCTCCAATTCCTACAGATTTTTTTTTTTTTTTGGCCTGTTAAGTTCCCCCCTACAGTGAATCTTTATTGAATGTTATTATAAAATCCAGAGGAAAAAATATAAAGATTTCATAACTGAAGCTTATGGTGGAAAAGTGAGGTTTACACCCAGACTGCACCACTACTGAGCATAGATGACAATATACACAAATCTAAGTATTAACACATTAGGTTTTTCAATGACCAATGCATTAAGATCTCTTTCCTTGACATTTTTTCTTTAGGAAATAAAATGTTTACTAATTTGAGTCGTGATTGGCAGATGTCCTGACTAGCTAGTACATTTCTGTAGTATGGCCCAGCTATCTCTAAGCCAATAGCATTTCCAACATTCCGGTTATTCTGAATTTATGAGCTGATATTGTCAAAAAACTTAGGGCTTTCTACCTGCTCCACTGACATGGCTCTGGTCTTGGCAGAGTGAGTTGCACCCACATAAAACCCAGCTCCAGAAATGATATGGACGCCAGTCTCTTCCTCAAGCTACTTTAATGTCCCTGAAGCATGTCTTGGCTAATCCCAGAAGTTGTCTTCTCCATAAAATACAACAATCCTGGGCGGTTTCTGTGGTTCAGAGGAGTAGGGTGCTGGTCCCATATGCTAGAGGTGGTGGGTTCAAACCCAGCCCCAGACAAAAACTGCAAAAAAAAATCTATCTATCTATCTATACATACAACAATCCTTCCTTTATGGCTTCTATTTCCTGATTCAAATTAAGGTTCTCTTTATGGGAGTAAGGGTTTTTCTGAATCCAATATAAATTTTTTAACATAACTGGTTTCTTAATGGCATGGAGGAGGCAGATTGTAACAGCAGTTGAAGATCAAGGTCAAGTGTTCATGGGTCAAGGTGTGGTCCAGTTTGCTTGGCTCCACAAGGCCCCAAATAGTTTGGATTTTCCAGACGTTTCTGATGGTATCACAAGGAGATACTTTAAAGAGGGTTTTCTCGGAGGTGACTTGATGAGAGCTGGTCGGTTGTCCTACAGGAGCAGGCCAATTCCTGTAGCTTTTGCCAACTTGTACCTTTCTCTTAAATGACTTATCTGTTTTCCTTCAGTTGAAAATTCTCAGTTGACTTGTTATCTAAGCCATTTAAAATTTGTATAGTGGTGAGAATTCACAGGGCTTTATCAAGTGTCTTATTGTCATCAAAACCCAGAAGCTATAGTGCTTTGGGTTATATTCATTTTGTAATTTCATCAGGTCATCAAATTTATTCAGACTAATCAACTCCTCATAAACAAAACTACTCCTAGTTTTCTTATTTTCCAGGAAAATGAAAATTTGTTTCTTTGCTGGTTTAACTTCTTTTATTTTGATAGGATTTGAAATAGCTAAACAATGAGAACTAAAGTTTTTTTTAATCTTTCAAAAATTAGGAACACACTGCTATTCATTATCTTTAGATCGTCCTTTAGGTCTACAGAGCTACAAAATAATGTTTGCTCACTTGGAAAATTAATTAGTTATTTCTCAGGCTTATTGGAACATTGCTTATTGTCTGTAGAAAGTTATTACCTATTCATGAATTCTCTACCTTGTGTTAATTTTTCTTTTTCATGGTTTTTTTTTTAAAAAATAAATCTTCCTCAATTCATTTTTTAAATAATTATGCAAATTGTCTTTAACAAGGAGGTTTGTTTTGAGACTTCTCAAGCTACCTAAAACACAGAAATAATTCAGAGAGAACAAAGTACATAACTTGTTAGCAAATATATGCTGGAGTTTAAAAAAATAAAAATTGTGTGTGTAGAATTAAAGTTCAAACAATGAAAGGTATATGCTAATTCTATAAAGCCAGCTCTGCCTATTATAATGAAACATAAGATTCTAGGAACGTCTTTACTTTGACCTCCATGCTTTGGGCAGTTATACACTATTTTTTAGTATCAATTTGGATGACCTATCCCAAACAGAGAAATTGATGTATAGTGTTATAAAACATGTTGAAGTTATAAAATTTATAGCTGTATAGCTATAAAATGTATAGCTCTCAGATGTACTACTTTTCTGTTTTTCTCAAAAATTCTATTCTTTTATGGTCTGCAAAAACATTGTATAGCCTATTTCTAGAAAACTTCATTTAATATTTATTTTATTTTATAATATTGGAGACAGTAAACAAAAAAAAGTATGCCTTTTTTGTGTGTAAGGGCATACTATCTAAAAAATAGATATTTCTAGAATTAGCCACTCAACACAATCCCTATGGCTTTGTAGATTTATTTTCTCTTCAAATTCTACAATCAAGATTATAATTTATATAGGATCTAATTAAAATATTCTTAATTTCAAATAACACACTTCACTATGCATTAATTATTGAAAAATTTAAAAACAGAGACTGTGCAATTTGATTTTTGATATATGTATGCACCTGTGAAAGAATTTCCCCCAATCGAGATAATAAATATATCTATCGCCTCCAGAATATTTCTCATGCCACTTTGTAATCCCTCTCATCCTCTCCTCAACATCACTTCTCCTTACACAGCTACTGGCCCTTCTGCTATAAATGAGGTTGCATTTTTCTTGAAATTCAGGTGCTGAGGAAATTTTAATTAGTTTTTCAGTATACATCCATTTATTCTAAATCATTGGGAATCATAAAATTTTTTGCCTTGATTCTTTCACTTAGTACAGATATTTTGAAATTCATCCATATTGTAATATATAACAATATTTTATTCCTTTTCATTGCTGACTAGTATTCATTGCACAATGATACCACTGTTTGTTTATTCTTTTTTTTTTTTTTTGAGACAGAGCCTCAAACTGTCACTCTGGGTAGAGTGCCATGGAATCACA
Source organism: Otolemur garnettii (assembly GCF_000181295.1). Taxonomy (NCBI): domain Eukaryota; kingdom Metazoa; phylum Chordata; class Mammalia; order Primates; family Galagidae; genus Otolemur; species Otolemur garnettii. The sequence continues at coordinate 1,473,421 of NW_003852603.1, read as the reverse complement.
GCTCACAGCAACCTCCAACTCCTTGCTTAAGTGATTCTCTTGCCTCAGCCTCCCAAGTAGCTGGGACTACAGGCACCTGCCACAATGCCCAGCTATTTTTTGGTTGTAGTTGTCATTATTGTTTGGCAGGCTGGGGCTGGATTCAAACCTGCCAGCTCTGGTATGTGTGGCTGGCACCCTAGCCCCTTGAGCTATAGGCGCCCAGCCTATTTGTTTATTCAGTAACTTGCTGATAGACATAAAACAGACACACAGACCAGTGAGACAGAATAGGGAACCCAGAAATAAATCCACACATTCATAGCCAACTGATTTTTGTTAAAAAGGACAAGAACACACATCAGGCAAAGAACAGCCTGTTCAATAAATGGTGTTGGAAAAACTGAATATACACATGCAGAAGAATGAAACTAGTTCCCTGTCTCTTAGCATATACAAAAATCAACTCTAAATGGATTAAAGGACTTAAATGCAAGACTGAAGAAATATAGAAATCTAGCAATACTAGAAAAAAATATAGGGGAAATATTTCATGAAATTGGACTGGGCAAGGATTTTTTTTTTTTTTTTTTGAGAAAGAGTAGAGACAGGGTCTCTCTCTTGCTCAGACTGCTCTTAAACTACTGATTGAAGGCAATCCACCCACCTTGACCTCCTAGAATGGTTGGATTACGGGTGTGAGCCATTGTGCCCAGCTTGGGCAAGGATTTTTTGAATAAGAATTCAAACACAGGGAACAAAAGCAAAAGTAGACAAATGAGACAACACTAACTAAAAAGCTTCTACACAGCCAAGGAAACAATCACTAAAGTGAAGAAACAACATACAGATGGAATCTGACAAGGGGTTAACAACCAGAAAATTTAAAGAACTCAAACAACTCAATAGCAAAAAAAAGAATATTCCAATTAAAAATGGGCAAAAGACCTGAACAGACATTTCTCAAAAGAAAACATACAAATGGCCAACATCTATATGAAGAAATCCTTAACATGAATCATCAGAGAAATACAAATTAAAACCATAATAAGATGTCACCTTATCTCAGACTGGTTATTATCAAAAAGACAAAAAAAGAAATGCTGGCAAAGATACAAAGGAAAGAGAACTCTTGTATACTGTCTGTGGGAATGTAAATTAGTACAGCAACTATGAAAAACAGTACGGAGGGTCCTCAAAAAATCAAAAAAATAGAGCTACCATAATCCAGCAGTCCCACTACTGGGGATATATACATATCTCCAAAGGAAATGGAATCAGTGTGTCAGAGAGACATCTGCACATTCATGTTTATTGCAACACTATTCACTATGCATTAACTTATGCTAGAGATTACAGATCAGTAGCAGTCAGCTTGTAGGCATGTTTTATATGAATCACAGTATTAATAAAAATAGTCACAATCATTTAAAATTGATTATTTTCCATAAAAAATTCAGAGATGTGACTTCTTTTAGGATAACCAAAGATTTGGTCACAATTAGCTGGAGTTAGTAGTCAGTGTTCTCCTCAGTTCATGTAACAGGGTTTGGGCTGCCTAATTTGCCAGAACCCTCATCCAGCTTCCTGATTACATGTTTTACATCCTAACTCTAAAGTCATCTGAGTTTGTGACTTCTGGTTTAAACACTCTATGAAGTCTCAATTCATTTTGCTGTAGATATTTTTTAGTAATGTCTTTAATAGAATACATTCAAATATCCTGGAAATGAAAAGTGTATTCTTTAATTTTAGCAAAGATATAAAAAAAATTAAACCCAGACTTCCAGAGTACAAACTTTCAGGCAAATGGCAGAGGTCTTGCCGACATTTGATAATAGGAAATAGACAAACTGTCAATACCTCCTTTCTCTGATATTGAAAACCTTTGCAAATGTTCAGTATGGTTAGTTCATATGTTCTGTATTTTGCCGTAAGACAGTCCGTCAGTGGTTCTTGACCTGTGGGTTGTGACCCCTTTGCGGGTCAAATGACCCTTTCACAGGGGTCGCCTAAGACCATCCTGCATATTAGATATTTACATTATGATTCATAACAGTAGCAAAATTACAGTTATGAATTAGCAATGAAAATAATTTTATGGTTGGGGGTCACCACAACATGAGGAACTGTATTAAAGTGTCACGGCATTAGGAAGATTGAGAACCACTGCCTTAGAGGAATTCCAGAAGACAACCAAGATTACCACATGAGAAGAATAAAGCATTAAGATAGAGAATAAAATTAATATAGTAATGCCCAAAAGAGGTTGCAGTGGCATTGTGGAAAGACTGTAAGGCTGGAAGTAAGGCCTCCTTTGTTTGATGGTGACTCTGTGTCATTTTAATTTTGTGACCTGAGAAGTTTAGGTAAGTCACTTCATCCTCTTGGCCTCAATGTAATTTTGGGTGGGGATTCTTTGCTTAGATTGATTGTGTTTAAGATCAAGTTCAGGGACAATTATTCAATTAGCTCATTTAGGCTGGGCTGGGCTGAGCAGCTCTACTTCAGGCTGCAGGTTGGTTCTGCTTGGCTCTAGCCTGTGTTTGGTTTGGCTCCACAGTGTTCATAGTAGGAGAGAGAAGGGAGACAATATTTGTGCACAGTAATCCAAACAACAATACAAAGTGAGACCTAGAATCCATGAACATTTTTTATTAAGAAGCATACTTTTATAAGTTATAATTTAGGTGACCTGGCTTGTAGTTAAGATCTAGAATACATTTGGGGGAGTGTTGTTATAAAATGTTGAGAAAAAAGATTTTAATAATTTCATTTCTGGGTGGAAGTACAAATCACTCTCCTCTTAGAAGCCTGGAGAATTAGAGTGCATGTCTGTTGGATATTTTGTTAAGAATGGCCAAGTAAGCATTGTTGGGGTCTGATCTGATTTGAATGGCAATGTTTGGTGTGATGACAACAGAAGTGAGGCTTATCATGCTTCAAAATGGATCAGCTCAGACTCAACCATAATGAAATGCATGAAGCTCAGAGCTAAGATATAATACTGTCTGGTATGCAACCTTAGATATTTGGACATATTCTAATTGCAGTTTCTTTCTCAATTATTAATCAAAATTCCTTTTTTTTTTTGGTATAAACAATGCAGCCAAAACTCTAACTGGCTTAATCAATGATGGAATTTCTTGGTTCACATCCTCCAAGGGTCCAGAGGTAGACACAGATTCAGGTATGGCTGGATCCAGAGCCAACTTCACTTTTAGGGTCCATTGTCCTCTTTATTGCCTTAACATCTGAGAAAGAAACCATCTTTTCTTTAGTAATTTTTATAAAATTTTAAAATAGCAGTTCATTAACTTGGCTTGTAGATTTGTAACTTGATCAATTTTTCCCCAATTATCAGGTCTAAGGATTGCAATCAATGACCTAGCTTGGCCTGGGTTTTATAGCTTCTCCTGGAGCTGACGTCACTTTAACCAACATAGACCACACGGAGTGAAAACAGGTAGTTTTTTAATAGATCAGGGAAAACAAAGGGGCTTTTCCCTAGAGAAAGGGGCAAGAATGTCAGAGGGATAAAACAGCAGATGTCTATTATAATATCTGTTCATCAAAGATGAGCAATGCATTAGGATGTAAGATAATTTATGGGGCAGAACTATATTGAAAGGTGTTTACTAAAATAAAGCGAAGATGTTATAAATGGGCTGGTGATATCCTAAAATGTCTTCTTAATGACAGATAGAGGGAGTGACATTTGATGCACTGGTTATTTATTTCTGGGTGTTAAGAAGACTGTTACCTTTGCATAAGCCCAACAATGATAGCACTTGGCATACAAATGTTACTAAGTACATCTGGTGACTTTTTGTTGACAGGTTCACTCAGCTGGTGACAGTACAGAGGTGACAAGGCCAAATCACAGGTTCAGTCTTTATTAGGGGAAGTCAGGTTGTCATTTTACCATGTAAAAGTATATAAATGCCAGGATTAAAATGGTGATGAATATTTAAACAATCTGATGTATGGTGGAATGTGCCTTCATATTTCTTTCACTGGCAGGAAAAGGAGAGCTCTTGTTCTCAGTTCCACATGAAATGGCACAACTGTCTCAACTTTCACTATTATCCCTTGTACTTTATACATAATTATGTTGTTTCTTCAAGGTGCCCTTATTATTTCTCTTCTCATCTTTCCCAGGAGACATGCACCAGGAGGAGCTGGGAAGTTTCCTTGGCAAGAACAGATGAGCAATGAGGAGCATGAGCTTGCATCTTTTAGCTGAGATGATTTGTCAAAAATTGCAGCATGGTGGCCATTTTCAAATTTTAAGGATTGTGTTCCACCTTAATCAAGGAAAGTTTTAAAGTCTAAATCATTGACTGTATCAAGGGAAAGATTTTGGTAGGATGTGAAGTCAGTTGTTCAGACATGGCTGAAGGTATGCCAGAGTGTTAGACAAAGGTGAATGATCTATCATGTTTGTCTAATTTATTGAGTGGTGAGTGATAATGAGTGAGGAATCTCATGAAAAATAATTGACTCCGATACTTGGGAAAGAACGAGGATCTGAGCAAGAGACTCCTGAGGATCAGCCACTTGTTAGAGGTATGAGGTGGTGCCTATTGACAGACTGGATTCTGCAGTACAACCTGAGTTGATCTTTGTAATTTTTTAACATTTTTATGAGTTGTTATGGAGTTGTTAGCTCCAACAGTGTACACTACATCTGTCTGCTTATTTCTATTTCCCGCATCAGGTCTCTACTCTGTGCTGTGCTTGGCCACTGGCTTTTATGAGCATATCAATGAGATTCATTGATTGATGGCTTCCCATTGGATATGGCCAACAGGAGGCGCTGTTTGAAAAATTGGAGGGTAGGGTGGGAGAGTTAGCACAAGGCGTTCATCTTTTAGGGTCCTTCTGTGTTGGTTCTCTGCACATTGACTTCCTCTCTGTCACAGATGTGTAGCTCTCGTCTCCAGATTCCATGAACCATCCTCCCCTGCCTCTTTAGCCCTCGTGGGATAATGGTCCAGTACATTGCTCATCCCATGGACTTCACTGTGCTTCGTGGGGTTTGTTTGATACTCCTACACATATACAAACCCTCCTTTAACAAACTCTCCTCAGTTACTCTTCTGTGTACACATATACCCATATACCACCTCTTTCTTGCTCGTGCCCTGACCTTTTCAGGGTACAGAATACATTTGCATTCAACTTATCACCTATTTAAGCAGTATATTTCTGATAATTAATAATATAACCAAAACAAAGCTCAACCTTCTGGGAGGCTGGCTAGACCATCATAAAACAAAACAAAGAACACTACATAGAAGAACAAAAACGTGACCTATATTGGGGCAAGAAAAATAATAACGAAAGACAGTTATGTTGAGAGGCTTGGAAAATATTACAAAATCAGGAATTTTGAGACAAGTTCCTAGAATCAAACAACCCAAATTCAAACTGTGAACAATTAGGAAATTGTAGCTAGGAAATCACCCCCCAAACAAAAAAATCTGACTGCTGAAAAAGGAAATGCTTTAAAAGGCTTCAGGAGGCAGGTTGAAGGTCAGAGATCAGAACTCTTCCAGGTGAAAACACTACTCAGAGCCACCATTTTTTGCACCAGAATGGTGACATGGAGGTTCCATCCTCAATTTTGCACGTTTCTTCATCTACAGATCAGTTGAGCTGAAAGATTTCAGTGCTTAACCAATGTGCTTTCAAACATCCCTGGAAATTACTTTGTTTTTTTTGTTTTTTTTTGTTTTTTTTTTTGAGACAGAGCCTCAAGCTGTCCCCCTGGGCAGAGTGCCGTGGCATTACAGCTCACAGCAACCTCCAACTCCTGGGCTCAAGCAAGTCTCTTGCCTCCGCCTCCCAAGTAGCTGGGACCACAGGCGCCCGCCACAACGCTTGGCTATTTTTTGGTTGCAGCCGTCATTGTTGTTTGGCGGGTCCGGGCTGGGGATTCGAACCCGCCACCTTAGGTGTACATGGCTGGCGCCTTAGCCGGTTGAGCTAAAGGAGCCGAGCCGAAATTACTTTGTACTAAAGGCATCTTCCAGAAGAGCAAATTGTACCAGGCTAAAAGAAGAAGGGGGAGGTGTCTCATTTATCTCCAAGCTATTACATGTTTGTAGATGATTGATACTAGCATTACTGCCACCAGCAATTGATCTGAGCACATTGCCATGCTAAAACAATTTACCATGAAGATAGGCACCAAAGTAAGAACTCTGAGATGTAGTTTCAAAATAAAAGGCCCGGGCGAGAATACCTCTTAAGTCCGTGAGATGGAAATACTCTCAGGATCTGTACAGAAACACAGGACTTCGGTTTCTTCCATTTCTTTTTCTGGGACCAAAAATAATTATCCTATTTAATGACATGTTCCAAATATAAGAAAAACATTATTGAAAAGGATAGGATGAGAATAAGTTAGCCAACACAACAAAGGATATTTTTTGGTTTGTGGAAGAAAATACCACCAAAAGCTAAAGTTTTATTTTACTATGTCATTGTTATTTATAACACAACCAAGGGAAAGAAATGTCTTTTCTTAAAGCCATCTCCATTGTGATTAAAAAATGAAAAATAAAGCATAAAGTTTTCAGAAAGTACCAAACGTATAATCAAAGAGAAAAAAATTGACCATTTGACAATTTTCAGAAGTTTTGCAGTTTTGATATTAAAAATATTAAATTAAAAATGTAATATTATAGGGGGATCACTGCAATGATGTTTGAAAAATTTTCTTTGGGTTAGAATAAGAAAGGGAGGGAAACTGGAACAAATTGTTAGCATGAGGAGAATAGTAATCTTACGAGATCACTGAGGAGAAGTAAGAAATGTCTTTCCATTTTTTTGTGATCAAATTCTCAGGAAGTACAGCATAGATTCATCACATCTTCAACCGTTATCATGTGGAAACTTAAGTACTTCCAAGGCAATCATATGTTTCACCTTTTTCCTTTCAGTTTATGACTTTGGAAAAGTCCCTGGTGTGTGGACAAGAATATTAAAGGATCTCAGGGCACAGATTCCTAGCCTGATCAGAATTATGATGGACAAACCGTATAACATTTTGGTTCTCAGTTTTTTTCCCCCCAAATAGTACATGTGCTATCTGATCCATGAGGTTATTTTGACTTTTAAATAAACATGAATGCATAATACATATGTGTACGAATGTGTGTGTGTGTGTGTGTGTGTGTGTGTGTGTGTAGTAACCCAGAGATCAGCAGACTCTCTTCAGGTCCCTGAGATCTGAATGGAATTGTCAGAAACCCTAACTAGGTGACTGGATAGAATCTTAATCCTCCCCAAGGTATCTGAAAGTTTCTGGAGATTACTTACTCACACTTGCCTTCACTGATGGACTCCTGTGTACCCATTGGCTACAATTGAAAGAACTAAGTCAACTCAGATATGGAACTCAAGACCTCCTCAAATTTCCCCTCTGAATTTTATGTATCAAGTCTGTGAAGGAACCCAAGAGAACCTTTGCTGTGGAGAAAACAAGTGAGTTATAAAAAGTAAAAATACTTTTTTTATTATATTGATTTTAATGACCACTAATAAATTTATCATACAATAATGGAACAATGGAAATCTCCTTAAAATGCCCCTCAAATAAATAAGTATAATACAAAGATGGTACTCAAATCATACTGCATAAATGCTAATTAGTGCAGTCCAATTAAATGCTAGAGCAATGTTTTTCAACTTCTTTTTTATCAAATGGCACACTTGAACCTATAGTTAAACTTTCAGCACACTTAAATTATGTTGATCAAAAAAAAAAAAGAGTATAAAAAGGACATACTTACTGTGCTTTTAACTTCTTTCAAAAATAATTTAATGATCTTTAAAAATTTTTGTGGCCCATCTAAGGCCTCTCGCGGCCCACCAGTATGCTGTGTTTGCACTGGTTGAAAATCACTGTGCTAGAGGGAAAAAACACTGCCAACCAGAGACTTACTCCACCTTTGTGATGGTTTGCTCATGTACTAAGAGCGAACAGAACAAACCTGTGATGTGGCCATGCTTGAACATTCAGCAGACGTTTTAAAGCCACAGTAGGCTCAGAGCACCTGACAGGCTTCAGATCTAGCGTGTAGGTTGCTTCTCACTGACACTCTTCTCCCACTCAAATATTTCACTTATTACATGTTTCTCTATGCATGAACAAAATAAAGCAAATTCATCCAACAATTTTTTCTTTGAAATTTGTCTGTCTTTAGGAGTTTCTGGAATTTTTGCTTCAGGTCTATTTGGTGATTTTGGTCATAATTTTTGGACAGTGGTACTATGAAAAATACAAAACAAAATCTACTGCTGCCTCTTCACCTGCTCCAGACCAGATTACTGGTATCGTGTTTCCCCCAAAATAAGACACTGTCTTATATATTTTTTTTTCTCAAGAAGACACACTAGGGCTTATTTTCAGGGGATGTCTTATTTTTATTAAGTATAATACAACAATCTCCATTTATTCAAATACAGTTAAGTCATCTTTTTCTGGAACCTGATGGGGGAGCCGACCTTGTTGGTGAGGCTGTCGCTAGTGACGCGTGAAACGTGCCCAATAGGATGCCTGTGACCGGGGTTACCACACGTGCACCCCTGCAAGTGTGAAAGGCTGGGAGAAAGGAGTTGTGGCAGATAAAAGGTGTTTCAGTCTTCCTTACTGCTCAGCACCAAAACACATGACGTGAAGCATTGCATAGCCATGTTCATCACTAGGCCTTATTTTTGGGGTAGGGCTTATGTTTAACAAATGCATGGAAATCCCTCTAGGGTTTATTTTTGGGGTCGGTCTTATTTTCGGGGAAACACGGTAGTTTGAACACATCAATAGTTTCATAATCAGAACAAAATTCTACCAGCTCATGCTTGTTTCGACAGCACATATACTAAAATTGGAATGATACAGAGAAGATTAGCATGGCCCCTGCACAAGGATGACACGCAAATTCATGAAGTGTTCCATATTTTTAATTACAAAAATGTGAAAAAAAATTCTACCAGCTCACTAGAGTCTAATATATGAAGTTTTAAAACAAAGATTTTTTTTTTTTTTTTT
>NW_003852603.1:1452077-1464278 GCF_000181295.1 Otolemur garnettii | reverse complement strand
AGGTGCCCGCCACAATGCCTGGCTATTTTTTGGTTGCAGCCATCATTGTTGTTTGGCGGGACCAGGCTGGATTCGAACCCGCCACCTTAGGTGTATGTGGCTGGATCCTTAGCCACTTGAGCCACAGGCGCTGAACCACAAAGATCTTAATGTACAAAATTTAAGTTAGAAGGAAGAAGTTCAGGAGATCTGCTGTACAACATGGTGATCATGGTTAATAACAATGTATTGTGTTCTTGATAATTCTTAATACAAAAAATGGTAAGTATGTGAGGTAATGCATATGTTAAGTGACTATACTTAGCTAGTCCATAATGCATACATTTTTTGAAAAAATGATGTAAAAATATATAAAATTTTAATTTTTAAATTAAAATAAATGCTAAATAAATAAAATAGAAAATTGAAAGGGGCTTAATTATCCAATAGCATTAAGAACAATATATTAACAAAGATGTCTTCCAAGGGATAGATTGATAGGTACATAGTGTCCTGGTCCAAAGACCAACTCATGGACTGGGTTGATGAGACTCTGAAGGAGGAGCATTTCTCCAAATGAGTGTTTAGTCCCTAGGAGGACTAATACGAATCCTGAGAATCAAGGTGTCAGCAGCAAAGTGTGTTGCAGCTCTAAGCAAACATACAGAGTTTCTCATGTTACTGTTCACAACCCTGGCATGATAAGGAAGCAAGGAGGCTGATACCACTTGTATCAGCTGAGAGCTATCACATATGCTGCTGTGATGGCTGGAGTCAGAGCAGCAATCTTGGGCCATGAAATCATCTTGAGAATTGAGTTAACATTAGCGATATGCCCCAGACAAAAGCCAGTCTTGATGATGTGGTTGGCCAAGTTGCTAACACTTTGATGAGTTAAATAATGCCACCTTCCTGTTCTTTATATTAAGCACTTTGCAGGGCTTCAGCTTTTCTAAACAGTGTGGGAGGGGACAAGAAAAATGAGGATGCGAGTGATAGAGGCAGGAAGGTTCCAGACCTACACTGGGAACTGTTAGCTGCAGGATTGAGAGAAAGATTTTAAACTTATAGAGACTCCATCTATTCTTCTGTGAACCTTTTTAGGATTATGAGAATTAAATAAGAAAAAACACACAGTACTTTGCATAGTGTAAAACTTCAGTACAATTATTATATTATTATAAGCATAATATCAGTATAATCATTATATTACTGAATGGAATACCCAGTCCTTTGGCCCCATCTGGTGCCATCACCCTCTCAGTAAAAATCTAATTTGGAGCAGGTGTACCCTGTGTTAGTTTCTCTTACCCTAGTCTGTTTTGGGACTCAACTAGATCCAGTCAAGCCAGCAAAGGTGATTAGGTTTCAATACAGCCCTGAGGTCCTGATTAGGTCAAGCATGGAAGTAGGTTATTATTTGGGGCCTCTCTGCCACATCCTGGAATTTTACCTGATGATGTGACCTGGGCACAGAATGATCTGGCCAGGACCAGAAATGGCATGAGCAGTTTCCAAACATAATCTTTATGAGAAAGGAGGAATGCATTTTTATTCTCTGCACCCCCTTTGCCTCTTTCTTCCTTTGGCTGGCTGGAGTGGAGGTCTGGGCCCACTTGGCTAAACAGGTAGTAAATTTGCCAAAAGCCCATTCATTGCATTTTTCCAGACTGAAGTTGGCCACGAGAAAGTTTTGAGTTTCAGAAGGGCAAAGTGAGGCTGCAGCCATGATGTTCTAAAGGTCATGGTGGTCACGTGTAGAGGGAGACCAGTGCAGAGGTGGGTTCTGGTTTATAATTACCCTCTCCTCTACCCCAAGTCCAGTTCACCTTTCTGAGCCCCAGCTCTGCTGACTAACTGCAATTCCAGACTAACCACTGGATTATTGACTGCAAGCTCACAAAGGCACTAGCCCTGAAGAGATAGCAGCTTCTTGAGACTTCTACACCAGCCCTGTACAGGGCCCACCCTGGTTGATGGATGTGTGTAGCTTCCAAGTTCCCTTGTGCCAGTGCTTTAGGAAACCTGAACTGTGTAAAGGTGAACCACTGTAATAACTTCCTTACTCTACACCACTCAGAGTGTTTATGCTTTCCTGATTCTGCTCTTATCTATGTTTGATTACGGTCAGGCATCACTCTCTGACCATATCAGCTTAATCCTCTCCAGAATCACTTGAAATGAAATGGATTTTGGTGTTAACCTCTCAGCTGCTATCCAAGTTCCTTGTTAAAACATCCAAGCAAAAACTTGGTCTGCATTTTTAAAAAATGCATGAAATTAATGTCAGGAGACCTGTCTACACTCAATGTTATCTTTATAGCTTTACATGAGAAATGTCTCATAACTTACTGACAGTTTAGACTTTAATTTTTTTGAAGCATTTGTATACTTTTTCCTTTTCAGAAAACCCACTGGTTTCTATTTTTGCCATGCCTTCCAGGAGGCTCAGAGTCATATATGATACTTAATTGTAGGAACTATTTTAGTTCTCAAAGCATTTGATTATTCCTCTCTTTCATGCATGAGATTAATTCTGCTTTACTCATCTTTGAGTACATTTGTCTTTTCTGATAACTTGAGTCAAGTAGGAAATAGTTTAGAAACTGAGGTTCAGTGATAGTAAGGGATTCTAACTGGTCAGTGACAGAACTGAAAGTGGATGGATTCAGCCTGTGATCTCTTCTGTCCAGGTGCTGGACTGTTATCCTACCTGAAAGAGTCAGGTGTAAACATGTGAGACAGTGCAATAAGCATCTGTTTCTTTTATCCTGAAGCCCTCAACATGGATCCCTTTCTTGCCCAGCAGAGAAGTTTGTGCATAAGTGAAACATAAAGTGAAAGTGTTATGAAATGAAAGTTGGTGATGAATACAATGAAAATGATGGTGGTGGTGAAGATGAGGGTGATATACCACTCTAGCATGGGGGAGATTGTAATGATCTTCAATCACTTCTCTCTACTCCCTCACTGTGCATTATGTTTCCAAGAGATCTAGCATATGGGAGCCTACACCTTAATTTGTAGAATTTATTACTGGATGGAATATATCCCCTGACTCTAATAATCTTATATAATAGCTAAAAGGATTAACTGAGCAAATGATTAACTGAGTGATTACAATGTATCAGGCACTATCATAATGTCTTTACACATGTTAACTCATTTAATACTTGAAATAATGCTTTTAAGTAGATATTTTTCTTATCTCCACTTTACTTATGTCAAAACCAAGGCACAAAGAGGTTAAATTGCTCTTGTGCCCCAAATCTGAGAGCTTCTTAGTGGGTGGAGCAAGAATTCAAACCCAGGGAGCCTGAGCCCTAGAGCCCATTCTCTTAACCAGAAGGTTTGCCCTATTCTCTCTCTCTCCAGGACCAGGGAGAAGTTAAATACATTTGGGTTCAAATATGGGTCCTATGACTTCCTAGCAGTGTGAGCTTGAGGTAGTTCCTTAACCTCTTTAAATCTCAGTTTGAGAGTTCTTTTGCGAGTCAAGTGACAGACATCTTTTGAATCAACTATTTACTTATTTGTTAAGTGCCTGTGAGCTTAGAATGAATCTGGGTAGGGGGGCAGAGGCAAGATGGCCAACTGGAGCCAGCTTTCCATAGAGGTTCCCATCCAGAAGGAGAGTTAAAGGACAGAAGTTTAGCAAGTAAGCTGATGGTTTGGAGCTGAGCCAAGAGAGAAGGTTGAAGAACACACATCAACCCTACTGAGGAGAGCTGCAACTCAGATACAAACTCAGATACAAACACAAGGTCTGTGCTGATTCTGTGGCATGGGGTAAGGAGAAAACAGTAGACTGAAGGAACCTATGGAAAGGGAGAGGCAGTACTTCCTGGCACAAAGCAGCAGCAGCAGCAGCAGCAGCAGCAGCAGCAGCAGGAACAATGGAGCTCACACCCCTGGGGATATTTTGGACACTCTCTGTCTCTATAAATTGATAGTGATCAAAACAGCATGGTACTGGCACAAAAACAGAGAGGTAGATGTATGGAAAAGAATAGAGAGCCAAGAGATGAACCCAGCTACTTACCACTATTTGATCTTTGACAAGCCAATTAAAAACATTGAGTGTGGAAAAGATTCCGTGTTTAACAAATGGTGCTGGGTGAACTGGCAGACAACCTGTAGAAGACTGAAACTGGACCCACACCTTTCACCATTAACTAAGATAGACTCTCACTGGATTAAAGATTTAAACTTAAGACATGAAATTATAAAAATACTAGAAGAAAGTGCAGGGAAAACTCTTGAAGAAATCAGCCTGGGCGAGGAGGACTTCCCAGGCCATTGAAGCAACATCAAAAATACACTATTCAGACCTGATCAAACTAAAAACCTTCTGCACAGCCAAGGACACAGTAAGTAAACCAAGTAGACAGCTCTCAGAATGGGAGAAAATATTTGCAGGTTATGTCTCCAACAAAGGTTAAATAACCAGAATCCACAGAGAACTCAAATGTATTAGCAAGAAAAGAATAAGTGGTCCCATCTCAGGGTGGGCAAGGGACTTGAAGAGAAACTTCTCTGAACAGGCACACAGCTTACAGACACATGAAAAAATGCTCATCATCCTTAATCATCAGAGAAATGCAAATCAAAACTACTTTGAGATATCATTTAACTCCAGTAAGATTAGCCACATGACAACATCCCCAAACCAGAGATGTGGCGTGGATGTGGAGGAAAGGGAACACTTCTACACTGCTAGTAGGAATGCAAACTAATACGTTCCTTTTGGAAAGACATCTGGAGAACACTTAGAGAACTAAAAATAGACCTGCCATACGATCCTACAATTCCTCTACTAGATATATATCCAAAAGACCAAAAATCACATTACAACAAAGATATATGTACCAGAATGTTTATTGCAGCCCAATTCATAATTTCTCAGTCATGGAAGAAGCCCTAGTGCTCATTGACCCATGAATGGATCAATAAATTGTAGTATATGTACACCATGGAATATTATGCAGCCTTAAAGAAAGATGGAGACTTTACCTCTTACATGTTTACATGGATGGAGCTGGAATATATTCTTCTTAGCAAAGTATCTCAAGAATGGAAGAAAAAGTATCCAGTGTACTTAGTCTTACTATAAAACCAACTTATAGCTTTCTTATGAAAGCTATAACCCAATTATAGCCCAAGAAGAAGGGGAAAGGGGAGAGGAAGGGGAGAGGAAGGGGGGGATGGGTAAAGGGAGTGTAGTTGGTGGGACCACACCTACAGGGCATCCATTATAAGGGTACATGTAAAATTTACTAGTTGTAAATATAAATGTCTTAACACAATAACTAAGAAAATGCCATGAAGGCTATGTTGACCACTTTGATGAAAGCATTTCAGATTGTGTGTAAAACCAGAGGGGAAAAAAAAGAACTAATCTAGGTGCGATGAATTCTCTCCACCAAATAGCAGAGAATTCTATTATACCACCATTCAAGAGTTTTGCTCACAGATACAAGCACAAAGACGTTTAAAATATTCCTTAATTGGAATAAATTTCCCTGCAGCTGGCCATCAAATATTTCAGCTTCCTTTAAGAAGACAAGAAAGGCTGTTATTGGAGAAGTGCCTTTCTTTTGATTTTTGCTTTCTCCCTATATCCTATTGCACCCTTTTCCTAGGAATTCTCTTCACTGTATTCCTTTGACAAAGTTGATTCCTTTGAAAATCTTCCACATATGGTTACCTTTGCAAATCACTAATGCACCCTAGGACCCTCCCTGAGATCAGGACACTGAATATTCAGAGGCCCTAGTGGGGGATGGATGTGTGGCAGGGCAGGAAGGATGCCTTTCTCTACCTTGGTACCTTTAGGTAAGTAGCATCTTGGCTGTGACTCAGCAGGGGAGACGGGTTCCTGGAAGACACGAGAAGCTGTGTATTGGCTCAGGGCAAGGGGAAAGCAACAGTTCCAACAGACAGATTGTGACTGTTCTTTTTTCTTTCCTCCTTGAATTTGGGGGCAGTAAGGCATATGACACAGATTGCTCAGCCTGATCACAGTCTCAGGTTGCTAAATAATCTTCGGGATTTATGAAGGCAACACATACGTGCAATAAAGAAAAGCCACAGAACAGAGAATGCAATTATTTCTGGTGACTGAATTCTGCCTCAATCTGTGCAATCATCAAAGCTTTTCAGATCAAGGGAGGGCAGGTGAAAGAGGAAGGCTTAAATGAATCTGCAGTCTGAGGTTTCTGGGTTCATGATCAGTTGGCAGGAACAGAGAAGCAGAAAGGAGAGGTGGGCACGCCCCAAAGCCAGGGTCGAATGGCAAGTGGGAAAGCCAATATTTTAGCCTGGGAAGGGATCTAGGCTTTGGAAGGTTGTAGAGGAGAGAGTGTTGTTTGCCTGGTTGGGGAAAAGGGTAAAAACAAAACTAATGCATTTTAAATATCCTAGTTGCTCAACAAAGGATTATAGAATTGGATCGAGAGCCTAAATTTTATACTTATATATACTATGAAAAATACCTCAAAATAACAGTTAAATGGACGAATTAAGATGAAATGGTTTTCAATGGCTTGACAACTGAGGTATCCAGTGTACACTCAAGCTGAGACTCTTTGCTATAAAATCAGATTTAAATCCATATTTGAAATAGTCTTCTCTTTGGAGTTGTTTCTGTTCTTCTTCTTCTTGCATAGTTTTGATGCTGTACTATTAATTTGAAAGTTGAATATTTTATTGATTCTTTAGGAGTTTACTCCTAACATGTTAAAACAAATTAAGGTGAGAAGTCAACGTCTGAAGATTATCAGTCCTGTGTTATTGCTCTGGGAGAAAAAAAAGAGCTATAAATTCTTACTATGTCCAAACTTCACCTCCAGCCATACCGGGATAATTTGGAGTTCTGGTTGAATATTCTCATACATATACATCTTAATCATTTATTCAGAAACAAACATTACACCCTCTTACTTCCCAGAGACCACTCCTTTCTCCTAACCTTATTTCTCTCTTTTCTATAGAGGGTCTCAGCAAAGTGCTTTTTTGTTTGGATAATTCTGTGTGAGACTTCAGGTACCTGAGAGTGCTGGTATTTTGACATTGCAACTCAATTGTAGTTTTGCTGGATACAAGCTTCTAGATTTTAAGTCTGAAGATGGTCTTTCATCATCTGACTGGATTTCTAGGCAAGAATTTTCTATGATATAAAAGCTTGTGCTCATATTCACAAATTGCATATATTTTTAAAATAGCCTTAGCAAGTGAGTTGAATCCATACTTGAAGGAAGATACCAACAGTACAGTTTGTCGAAGTGCTTCAGCGTCCTAAAACATCCTTCAGCAGACTTAGACGTTATTCACTTTTTAATATTCTTCCCTCTTAGAAATAAAAAAGAGACTGAAAGTTATACTGTCTGTGTGGACACCATTTCTGTTCTGATATACCAGCAACTGAACAGGTCATTAAAATAAAAACAACAGTACTCTGTTCATAAGCGCAGAGTAGCAAATCCTGAGATTTAACTTACTTACAATTTTTGCAGTTATCACCAGACACATCTGAAATTTCACTGGATATAATCTACTCAACTAAGTTATTTTGAAAAAGTGCATTGTGATTTCAGCCCTGCTTCCATTATCGCTAGTCCTACAAACACCTGTCAGTCCAGTCACGTGTCTGAGCATTGGCAAGTTACTGCGGGATTGGGCTGTGCGGCTTGTGTTCCTGAAGAAGCATTTCCTTGATTTTAGAATATGGGAAAATAATGTAATTATAGATGCTACTTTATTTATCGCTTTGTTTGTAAGAAGTCATGTATCTGATTTTCAAGTACAAAAAAGCAAGGTCTTGATTGATATGATAGTATCTTACTTCTAATGGGTTAATTAAAATGGCATTGATGCTGCCTTGTTTCTGGGCCATGACATCATGTCAATGTCAATTCCTCGATGTACCTTTGCACAGTGAGAGATCTATACCACTCCTTACTATTAGTGGGATGTAATGTCATGAGGGATAGAACTGTTTTTTGTAACTTTTAAAGTAAACTTCTACACACAGAGGCGCACACACACACACAGAGAGAAACACCCAAAACCTCAGAGCTGAAACTAAAGTTTGTTTCATTTGAGAAAAAGTCTTAAATTTTGGGAATAAAAATGCAATGCTCTCTTTCTTTCTCTTTTTCCTCTACTTACAAGAGGTATACTTTATTTTTTGGTTGAAAAAAATATAGCTTTTAATAAAGTAAGGCAGTTTCAATAAAGTTATGGATGTTTCAGGAGCAGATCAGAGAGGCTTCTTACACATGAGGCGACTTTGGTGAGGAAGCGGAGCAACGGTGTGACCTCAGGCAAAGTCCCTCTCTCAGCTGGTCTTGCCGGAGAGCTCAGCAGTGTGTTACATCCTAGAGTTTGCCGCCCTCCCACCCCCCACCCCCCACCCCCCAACCCCCCAAACACAACGGAGCTGCCCTTGGCTGCCTTCAGCTCTCTGTGGAAGGGGGACCACTAGACGACAGAGCAGCTTTTAGAAGCACGGAAAAGCAGGGAGGGGCACGTGGAAGGGGGAAAAATGGGTTCCCAGAGCTCTGGGCCAGAGCACTGCCCCCACCCTGCCCCTCCACGTTCTCCGCAGCACCCCGATTCCCACCCGTGTCTGCGTCTTCTCAGAACTCACCCCAGACCCCGCTTCCTTCCGACGCTCGGACCCCAGTCCCGCAGAGGGTCAGGATCTGGCTTCTCTAATGTCCTTTTTTTTTTTCCGGTCCACCCTCCATCACGATGAAGCTGTGATTCAGGTTAAAGCAAGTGTTTTTATTCCAAATTCACAAGTCAGCCTGCCTCTCCCCAAGAAGTCGAGGGGTTGGTTCCTTCATGTTTCCAGCTTCACTGGAGACGACCCCGACCTCCTCCCCGGTTTCTCGGTTTGCTCCACCCACGGCGGCAACTTCTCGCGGTTTGCTCTTTTTTAAATTGGCTTCTCACTCTTAAGTTAAAGGTCTTACGTTGGGGGCCTCAGATGCGTTTAAATTATTTTGAATTAATTGTCAACATCATATATTGGGGGAATTCACATCCGTTTTTGCGTTGGTGGCCTCTCTCCGAGTTCGTCGCACTGGGTACACTGTGTGCCCGTCTTCCCGGCCAGCAGTGTGGCAGCTCCGCGGGGCCGTTCCCCTTGGATGTGTTCCGCTGAGTCCACGGAGCTCGCTCTGTTACCTGCTTGGTATGAATCTGTACTGGCCGCTCTGGCAAGACTTAAGCTAATGAGAGGAAAGAGGTAATTTTGAGGGCCTTGCAAGTTAGTCACAGCCATTAAGGAACTCAGAATGACGATTGGCTTTATGAAATAGAGACTGGAGAAATCTTTGCGGTCAGCTCATAGAAGTATCTCAAAGACCGGCTCATTGCTTGGGGAACTGCCTTGTGAACTGGATGTATTATTTTCTGCCCCTCCTTTGGGCTTAAGTTGTTCATTGCCAATCAGCATTCTCCGTGTGAGATGAAAGGGGGACAATACAAAAGAAAGAGTATGTTATCTGGGACTGACTCTGCAGCTGACTGCAGATAGTTCCCGACTTACAATGGTTTGACTTAAATTTTCCATGGGAGGAGGGGTGAGAGCAGGGCACCCTAGGTGGAAACTACACTTCCAGCGCTCACACAATCATTCTGTCTTCCCTTTCTATTCACAGGAGTGAATAAATTCACAAGATATTCAACACTTTATTATACAATAGACTTCTGTTGGACGATTTTGCGCAAATATAGGCTAATGTAAGTGCCCAGAGCACATTTAAGGTAGGCTAGGCTGAGCTATGATGCTCAGAATCTTAGGTACATTAAATGCAATTTCGGCTTACAGTGTTTTCAATTTAGGATGAATTTATCAAGATGTAACCCTGTTGTAAGTCAAGGGGCTTCTGTAGTTCAATTTAGTCTTCACTTCATATGTAGCATTTGTTTTTCTCTTGCCATTCCTGTTTCTTTAGCATATACCAAGAGTATTAACTATTTTTTTTGAGTACACACACATTAGATTTTTGCCTGCTCTGTGCGCATGATGGGTGTGGTCCTGGTATTTCTCCACCACGTAACAGAAATTGACCTGAATTGGACATCTAAGACTTACTGCTTTGCCTTTAAGTCTGTGACCATGACTTTGCTACTAAATTTCCCAAGTATGTAGTTTTTTATTTGATGACATGAGTAGGGTGAGAAGCTGAGCAGGCTGCTTCCTCCTGAGTTTAAAAACCGTGATTGCCTAAGGCTTCCAGCATCATTTGAAAATGTAACACTTGCATTGTGCATTTTTCTATATCTTTCCTGTGAAGGGACTGGATTTCAGGCAGGTAGCCAGACCTGAGTAAGGGCAGCCTCTAGTGTAGCTTGTGGGGGATGTGGCAGCAGACTGCAAATTCCCAGGGAAAGCTTTCTACAAAGAAGGGATACGAAGACCAGAGAGTCTGCCTCATGACTGTAGCGTTATTGGGTGCCTTCTTGTGCTGCAGCTTCTTCAACCAAGATTCCCCTTAACTGAGGTGTTATCACCTTAAGAAGAATCAAAATGCAACAGAAATATATGCATCATACTTTAAAATTATCACTTTTCTCCTAAGGCTTTTTCTAGTACAGTTTTGGGTACTGTGTCTATTGCTGTGAGATGTCAACACATTTGCCAAATTCAGTTTATCAATCTCATCCAACTAGACTACAAATAGAAAAAAAAAAAAAGAATAATTCAACTGAAAAAATAATGAATCTGAAACTGATTTTTTTAAAAGATGGAAAATAAAATCAATTTGTGTTGCTTTAATTTCCAATGATTTACAATGGAAGTTCAAATGCCCAGCAGGTCCCATTTGACATTTTCATCTCTAGTGCTGTGAAGAGATTAGCACTCACGGGTATTGATTCAAACTAGGATTTATACCAGGGCTGTCATTTTTATGAAAAGCACAATAAAGGAGATTAGAGAGAAATTGCCAAGCGGCCTGGGTCTAATCAATTGTAGAAATCTTTCACTGGGAATTTGCAATTTTACCAAGCAGAAAGTTAACACGCTCAAGATAAGCAACAGTAAGGAAATTCACATCAGGCCTTGGAATTGTGGCCAGACCGAAACCAAAGCACATCACCCGTCAGGTAGCACCATTCTGCTAACTTTCCATGGAATTTCCAAGGAGAACTATCTGTTCTTAGACAGTGTTTTTGTGTTTACACAAGTGAGCAGACCCCTGCTGAAGCACCAGTATGTATATCAAGACTGAATTTGGGGAGCATTTTTTAGAGTTGAAGTCAAGCTAACTCAATAAAGTATATGACTTTTGTTTGGTCGTGATTGAGAGGGAGGAGTTAGCATAGGATTGGCTGGAGGTCAAGAAGTCTGATGTCAGTGAACTCAAAGTTCACAATGTACACCAACCTCAAAGCCCAGAGAGGACAGATGGTGGAGAGAGAAGGTTGTAGGGGAGCATTGCTGGCCAAACTCTGAATCCACGCTCACGTGGAAATGGGCCATGTGGTACATGAGTGTTGAGGTACAAGTATCAAAAGCGATGTCAGCAAAGACTCTTGATATTCTAACAAAGAGATACCAAAACAGCCTCAAGTTAGCTGCTTTACTTAAAAAATTAACCAGAAAGAAGATCCTATTTACTGTTGCACTAAATTAATTATAAGTTAGACACATACTCTATGCTGAGGTTTGTGCAAAGGGCCCAGGATAAAAAAAAAAATTAAAATGGCCAACTGCAGAGGCTTACACTTGTAACCCTGGCACTCTGGGAGGCTGAGGTCAGTGGATTGCTTGAACTCAGGAGTTTAAGACCAGTGTGGGCAAGAGTGAGACCTCACTCTACTAAAAGTAGAAAAAGCTAGTGGGGCATGGTGGCACATGCCTGTAGTCCCAGCTACTTAGGAGGCCGAGGCAAGAAGATCTCTTGAGCCCAGAGTTTGAGGTTGCTGTGAGCTTTGACAATGCCACAAGCAGTTTATCCAGGGCAATAGAATGAGACTCTGTCTTACAAAAAAAGGAAGAAAGGAAGGAAGGAAGGCAGGCAGGTGGGCATCCTGCACTGAAGAGGTTTACAACATCCAGGATGGAAGATTTGAAATGAAGGTGCATCCTTCTAGAACAGAATGATAACGATGATCATAGTATTATGGCTGAGGGGTCAAGAATGATAATGATGATCATAGTATTATGGCCGAGGGGTCAAGAATGATAATGATGATCATAGTATTATG
>NW_003852603.1:1447741-1452009 GCF_000181295.1 Otolemur garnettii | reverse complement strand
GGTCAAGAATGATAATGATGATCATAGTATTATGGCCGAGGGGTCAAGAATGATAATGATGATCATAGTATTATGACCGAGGGGTCAAGAATGATGATGATCACAGTATTATGGCCGAGGGGTCAGAGACAGCTTAGCAGAAAAGGCAGTTAAGTCTTCTGGAAAGATAGAAGAGGATCAGGGATAGCTTTAAGGGAGCTCCACAAAAGCAGCGTTTTGAAGAATAACTGGAGAGACAAAGGAGGGAAGAGCATTTCAGATGGAAGGAACAGCAGGTGCAAAGAGTGGGGTCCAGAGTTTGAACTTGATTTCATGGGCCACAGGGAAAACTTGGGCTGATTTTAAGAGTGTGTGTGGTGTGTACCTGGGCCAAGTAGAGTGACCTGATCAGAACTGCGTTTTAGATGGACTAGCTGTTACCATTCTCATCCTCACTCCCTTGACCCGTGTCATGGTCTTCCACCTTGTGTCCCCGCTTTCATCATTTGCCTCCAGAGTGTGATGCTCTAAAATTGTCACACTTCTGCTCCAATCTGTCGGTGGCTCTTCAGGAACTCAGAGAGGGCCTGCTACATGGACCTACATGACCTGGCCCTGAACAAAGGTTCTCTGCCTCCTTATGAGCCCTTGAACTTGTCTGTCTCTGGGCCTTTGGGCATGTTGTGTCCTCTTTCTGGAGCACTTTTCTCCGGTAATCCCCATGCTCACTCCTTCAGCTGATGCAAGTGCTCAGGTGTCACCTCCTCATAGAGGCCTTCTCCAGCCACTTGTGTACTCAATGTACTTGTGAGTGAATGGGTGGATGGATGGATGGATGAGTAAACAGAGGTGGCAGTTATAGGGGTAAACGTCCCACAAGAGGTTTGAGATTGTGAGGAGAGATGTACAGGTAGGTAGGAACTAAGGGTCCTGGCTGGCATTTGTTGAGTGCTTGGATAGAGCAGAGGTGGGCATGGAGGGTCTGAGGGATCAGATGGTGAAAGGGGTCACTTGTGGGGTCTGGACTGGAGGACTGATGAGGGCAGGATATATTTTTTGCATATATTTTTGGAGGAAGACAGGAATAGTTAGCAAACAAACAATACAAGTAGTACCTAACATGCCAGGAATGTGAACTATATATATTACCTCACTTAATTCTCTACAATAGATGATTACTTTTATCCTCATCACTTTTTTAAAGATGAAAAATATGAGGCTCAGGGAGGCTAAGCAACTTGCTGAAGCTCACACAACTAGTAAATGGCAGAGTTCAGACTTAAACCCTGTTCTGTCGGATGTGGTTCACACAAACAAATTAAATTTGGCTGCCGCCATTAGATTGAATTATGAGAATCAGCTCCAACCACCTATATGAAAGTTCACAGAGCTTTGCCTTATGAACAGAGCTGTAAGTGCATGCTACCTGCTTCTTTTTATTTTATTTTTTGAGACAGAGTCTTATTCTGGGTAGAGTGCCATGGTGTACCTCAAACTCTTGGGCTTGAGCAATCCTTTTGCCTCAGCCTTCCAAGTAGGTGGGACTACAGGCATGCACCACTACACCCAGCTAGTTTTTCTATTTTTTTTTTTTTTTTAGTAGAGATAGGGTTTTGCTCTTGCTAAGTCTGGTCTCGAACTCCTGAGCTCAAGCAATCCACCTGCTTCAGCCTCCCGGAGTGCTAGGATTATAGGTATGAAGCACTGTGCCCAGCCTTGTTTTTTTCTTTTTAATTTTTAGAGCATTAAGTTCACTTGTTGTTTGGTGTTAATCCTTTATGCAATAGAGTTAAACCATTCCCTTTTAACTGAAACCCTCAGAAATCTTAACCCCAAGTCCCTCTCACAGGCCTGGCCAGGCTGCTGGCTCAGCTGTGCAGTCTGGGCACTGCACAACTAGAGGGAGTGGCCATGATGTGAATGTTCCCCCCTGGAGTTGTATAAAAGGCAGCTCTAAATTTCTTATGACACATGTTCTAAAACTGTCATTCACTATACTTATCACTCGTCAGTGAAGTAAAGGTGAGTGGAATATTTTCAGAGAGAAAGAGCATATGAAAAAAGAATGAGGGCCTTAAAAATCATGGAAAAATGGCTCAAATCTCTGAGAGAGGATGTGGTGAAAATGCCTTTGAAAGGCCCCAAGACCACCACAGGCAAGGCAGGTGGTTCATACATTGCGAGGTTGGGAGGCTGGGCACAGGTGGGAAGACAAAGAAAAGCCATGGCTGTTTTCATAAATATTTGATTCACAGCAAGAGCAATGACCTTTTCTTTAAGCTAAGTTCTTTATAAACATACAAATAGGCAATCATTTTCTATGAAATTACCTATCAAATCAAGGAGTAGTTCAAAATATTGCTTAGATTTTTTTTTCCCATTTAGATACAGAACGTCAATCCTGACAGGTAGACCAAATTCACAGACCTTCCTTCCTCCTCTCCCTTTTCCTTCTTTCTTTCCTTCCCACTCTCCTTACTCCCTTCCCCTTCCCTCCTTCCTTCCCCCCTTTTAACATCTATGTAAAATTTATCTTTTAAATTCTTTTCATTATAAAATGTAGAATATACACATAGAAAAATGCATAAAATATAAATAAACATTTTTCTTTTTATTGTTAGGGATTCGTTGAGGGTACAAGAAGCCAGGTTACACTGCATTTGTTAGGTAAAGTCCTTCTTACAATTGCGTCTTGCCCCCAAAAGGTGTGGCACACACCGAGACCCCACCCCCTCTCTCCTTCTCTCTCTCTGCTCTTCTTTTCCCCCATCTCTCCCTCCTTTTTCTCTCTGCTCTCCCCTTCCCCCACCCCACCATGTCATTAATTGTCATTAATTGTCCTCATATCAAAATTGAGTACATGGGATTCATGCTTCTCCATTCTTATGATGCTTTCCTAAGAATAATGTGTTCCACTTCCATCCAGGTTAATACAGAGGCTGTAAAGTCTCCATATTTTTAATGGCTGAATAGTATTCCATGGCATACATATACCACAGCTTGTTAATCCATTCCTGGGTTGGTGGGCATTTAGGCTGTTTCCACATTTTGGCGATTGTAAATTGAGCTGCAATAAACAGTCTAGTGCAAGTGTCCTTATGATAAAAGGATTTTTTTCCTTCTGAGTAGATGCCCAGTATGGGACTTCTTTACAGCTAAGGGGACAACAATCAAAGCAAATAGACAACCTACACAATGGGAAAGGATATTTGCATATTTTGAATCAGACAAAAGCTTGATAACTAGGATCTATAGAGAACTCAAATTAATCCACATGAAAAAAAGCCAACAATCCCATATATCAATGGGCAAGAGACATGACTAGAACCTTCTCTAAGGAAGACAGATGAATGGCTAGCAAACATATGAAAAAATGCTCATCATCCCTAATTATTAGAGAAATGCAAATCAAAACCACCCTGAGGTACCATCTAACCCCAGTGAGAATGGCCCACATCACAAAATCTCAAAACTTCAGATGTTGGTGTGGATGTGGAGAGAAGGGAACACTTTTACACTGCAAATGGGACTGCAAACTAATACAACCTTTTTGGAAGGAAGTATGGAGAACCCTCAAAGAACTTAAACTAGACCTCCCATTTGATCCTGCAATCCCATTACTGGGCATCTACCCAGAAGGAAATAAATCCTTTTATCATAAATAAACACTTTAACAAATCATCGTAAATACTCAAGTAACAGCCACACAAACAGATGGTGCCACGACTTCCGAAGCTCTCGGCCCCACTTCCCCAGTTATGTGCTCTTCTCTGCCCCCTGCAGGTGGCTGTGCTCCTGACATTTATGGTAACCACTGTTTTGCTTTTCTTTATATGATAGTTTCACCAAGTAAGAAAGGATCTCAAAACTTTAATTTTGTCTGCCTCTTGAACTTCTGTCAGTGGGTCATTTGGAGTTTTTTTTCTTTTGGTCTCGCTCTTTTTAGCTCAAAGATGTGTGTGGAGGATCCACCCATGTTGTCCTGCAGGCATGTTTTCGTTTCTCCACAGCAAGGGCCAAAGCGAGGCCGTTATACTTATCAATGAAGTAAGTGACGCCGAGTGTTGTCAGGGAGAAAGAAGAGGAAGGGAAAAGGAGAAAAGGAAACATTTTCCTCCACAGAAAGGCCCTTTCTGTGTAAAGGGCCAGAATGTAAATATGTCAGCCTTTGCAGGCTATGTAAACTCTATCACATATTTTCCTTCCGTTTTTAAAAAATAATTCTTTAAAGATATTTAAAAAACCCAAACTCTTAGCTTTCTTGCCATAAAAATATAAAAGGCACGGGC
>NW_003852603.1:1419550-1447560 GCF_000181295.1 Otolemur garnettii | reverse complement strand
TTATCTGTCTCCAATGTTACATATTCCTGCTAATTCCTGTTTGTTTCTGCTGACTCTAACTTACAGTGTCTTGTCTTTTTGTGTGCTTGCTTATGTTTAACTATATGCTGGACATTGTATTTGATGAGTTAGTTATTTGTAGGTTTAGTGCCTGTAACTCAAGCGGCTAAGACGCCAGCCACATACACCAGAGCTGGCGGGTTCAAATCCAGCCTGGGCCTGCCAAACAACAATGACAACTACAACCAAAAAATAGCTGGGCATTGTGGTGGGCACCTGTAGTCCCAGCTACCTGGGAGGCTAAGGCAAGAGAATCGTTTAAGCCGAGGAGTTGGAAGTTGCTGTGAGCTGTGACACCACAGAACTCTACCCAGGGTGACAGCTTGAGGCTCTGTCTCAAAGAAAAGTTATTTGTAGAAATAATTTGCAGTATAGGCTGACTTTTTTTCCCCTCCCAATTTTTCCTTTTCTCCTTCTCTCTTTCTCTTTTTTGTCTGTGAAAATACTCCACTTAACTTATTTCATTGACAAGTGATAAATATAATGAATGACACTTTGAGAATATGAGGCAAGAATTTTGGTCTTGATGTATTGTATATCTCCAGGAAAATGAGTTTTCTAGGCACCTGAGGGCACTAGAAATCAGGAATAATCTATTTCTAGGGTTTGGAATTTTCTGGATTACCCAGAAGGGTTGCAGTCCATATAAGAGCTGGTTTACTTTCATCTCACCCTGATTTCTGGAATTTTAGACCAAAAAAGTGGAAAATGGTTTACTCTGACAGGCCCAGGATGAGTCATCCATTACTGAAAGTTGGAATACTCCTAATTTATGCTTTTATTTTTAAAGGGGCAAATTTTAAATTGATTTTCACAGAAGAGTATGGTAAGAAATTTGGAAAGTCGTTCTGAAGGATTGCTCTTCCCTTACAACATTCTGTAATCTTTAATCCTTTTCTACCCTTTCCACCTCTTCTAGAAAGTGTCCAAACTATAAATTATTTTATTATTTTTTTCTAGTAAAGTCATCCCTGCTAGAACTTCTTCTAAATTAAATTTTTTGGCATAAATACAAGAGGAATTAAGCTAAATCCTTGTATTCTGACACTTGTGGATTTTTTTCCCCTTGCTCTGTTTATGAATTCAGGAAAGAATCAAGTCTGTTAAGCTATTCATCTCACACTAAGAAATACAAACATCACTGAATTTTGCTCTTTGATTTATTTCCCCATAGAATTAAACTACAAAGTGAATCTAAGTTCTTGGATGAATAAAAAAGATGAGAATCTTAAACATACAGTATCACTTCTTTTTAACAGTTTCAGGATATTTTTTATAAAAGGCCAGAGACTTCTCAAGATTTGAGAACAAAGCTGATATGATAAGTCAGACAAAAACTTGATTCTCAACAAAAGCATAAAACAAGAAGTAGATTATATATTTGCTGGGCCACTTGTCCTCCAGGTGGCCAGATGAAAGCATAGCCACCTCTGCTCAGGAGCCCTGGATGTTCTGTTGATCTAGACACTGTGACAGATCTATCTATTAATTTATGTCAGGTAAAAAGAAATACGAACAATAATAAGACCACACAGCTGAGAGCTACGAAGTTTCATGGGGCCTGGGGTGGAAAGGACAGAGTGGGGGGCTGAATTTTGTTCTCCTTCCCTGTTACCTGCTCTGAGTCCATCTTTCCCTCTACTTCACCCTGGGGAGCCATGATCTTCAGTATAGAATAGAAAAAGCAGGAGAATGAAGGCGTCCATCTCACTCTGGGTCTTTTATGCATCCGGACTGAATCAACGTTGTGGCTTGAAGTGACAATTTGCTGCTAATAGAGTCTTTCTGGCTTTCGCTCTATGTTTTATGCAGCCAAATTAAGGACCAAGTGACGACAGGGGCTTTAAAACATCAATTGCTAAATGTATTTAAAAGTGTGCAGTGCCCTTCCTGGTCAGCCAGTGGGCAGCAGCTGTGGTTAATAGGAAGATGCCAGATTGGAAGTCACCAGGAGCCCCTACCTTGGAAGGCTTCTGAGTGTGACACAGGGCCCTGTCTCACTCTTCAGCATCCTTAACAAATGCTCAGTGTGAACCTGTGAATACCCCGGGCCCAGGATGGTGCTGGATGCCTCAGAGATGGTGGCCCAGCGCCTGGCATTTAGAAACTTAACCGCTTAGTTGTGGGCACCACAGAGATGCTGCAGCCTGTTGTTTGCTCTGCCACTTCCTTGCCAGGAAGCTATAGACAGACATGTTAGCCTTTTTGAGCCTCCATTGCCTCCTCTATAAAGTAGACGTTGTCTTCAGCAACATGCCGCTGTTATTATAGGAAACTCTTGATCAAGAAGTTGCAAATAGCTTGATTGGTCATTCCAGAAACTTCCTGAGAGACTCATCAACTCTTTGAGAGAACGCACCACATGACGGTTTATACCACAAGACCTTGAACCCCCCACCATCAAGTTCTCAACTTGCTGTGTCCACCAGTACTAAGCTGTTATGTCGTGATTCTAACCCAGTCCTCACTCCTACCCTCAGTGAAACCTGACTCTGAAATCTCCTGCGTCTCCCTACTTTGCCTTGCCCCATTTAAAATGCTACTAAGACTCTAGAAGTAGAGCTTTCACTTGGCCTTGTAAACTCGGCCTTGTCATAGCAACAGGTCGTTACAGAGGTATTTTCAGAAACCAGCATTCGACACAGTAGCAGAGAAAAGGGGGGAGAGTGTTCACTGCATCCCTAACAGTGAACACTAGGCTGTTGTCCTAGGAAGTGCCTAAACACCGGGAATGCCTGAGCAGGTGCGTGTTCTTCAGAGGGCACCTTCCCTGATGAACTTAAAGTGTGACTCAAGCATCATTTTAAATATTAATAAGAGCTAGTAATTATTGAGTATTTACTATAGGCCAACCACTTACAAAGTTCCTGTTAAGGGATTTTTCTTTTTAAAAAGTAAAATGGGTAAAATGACAACCTTTACAAAAGTGAAAATGAGCACCTGGCAAGGATTTCTATAACTCATGACATTGTTGAAGAATTGGTGTGATGTTAAACCAGTTCAAAGGAGAATCTGAAGTACCACGTGTTGATAGGGAGATTAAAAATACTAAGATAAATTTCCAACTAGAGGCAAAACTTGTCAATATCCACAGGGTAATGATCAATTACATTCTATAAGACTCAATTCACATTTCATGGGCAAGACAACTTACATTACTGTCAGTTTTCTACAACTTCAGAGTTGTGAAATAACTCAAAGATAATGAAATATGAAGATAACTTAAATGGACAAGGTATTCCAGATTCCACTAATCTTTCTTTTTTCCCCTATTTTAAAGTTTTTCGTGCACCAGGTATTTACAATGAGCATTCATAATAAAAGCAAACAAAAACACTTAGCAAAGTATCAAGAGAGGAGACTTCATTAACCAGATTAAAGGCATCTATCGCAAACACTACAGCACATATCAGCCTGTTTGGTGAAAGATTAGAACTTCTCCCTTTGAGAGGGGAGTTGGTACACGGATGTCCACTTTTGTTGCTTTCATTTATTATTGTAATAGAGGTCTGAGCAAGCAGAATAAGACAAAAAGAATAAATTAAAAATAAAAGGGATTTAACTATTGATACGTGAAATAACTTGGATATATCTCAAGTGTATTATGCAAAATGAAAAGAGCTAAACAAAAATAGAGACTCTGTAGTGTACGATTCCATTTATATAACACTCTGGAAAGAGCAACAATATAGGGACAGAGAGCAGATTAGTGGTGACTGGGAATAGGATAGGGAAAGGGGCTGACGATGGGAGGTGTGAGAGAATCGGGGGGGGCGTTATCAAACTGATAATTTTAGTATATATGCAGCTAAAATAAGCACAAGTTATAAAACTTTTAAAATCTTGAGTGTGGTGGTGATAATGCAATGTTATGCATTTGTCAAAACTCATATAACTGTACACCCAAAGAGGTAAATTTTACTGCATTTAAATTGCATATCAATAAATGTGACGAAAAGCAAGTGCCTAATCTAGAAGGTAAGTGCGTGCTCTGTCCATGAGTCTGCAGTGGGTGTGGTTCGAGAATTTCAGGAAAGCCCAGAGTTAACATCATGTAACAGGTGTATAAAACAGGCAGAAAGAGGGAAGGTACAGGCCATCAGGGCTGTGAGAGTTTAGGACAAATGACACCATCCTGGTGTGGGGGGCTAGACAGTGAATCTGACACCGCTAAAGCGTCCTCTGAAGTAATAAAAATTAGACACATACTTAAAAAAAAGACAATTCTCAGCTAAGAAAAAAGAGAGCAATGGTGAATGACGAAAACTTGAGAAGGTACAGAGGAGGAGAAATCTTTATCATAGCTATTTTATGTTGAAAAATTTTGAAATATTTTGTTGAGTTATAATCACCATACAACAAATTGTGCAATTCCATAAATTTGACATAAGTGTACATTGTGAGATCATCACAGTAATCAAGACAGTGAACCTGACCTGTAACCCTGAGACATTTGCTCACGTCTCCTGGCGATCGCGTCTTTCCTTCCTGGAAAACCACTGCTCTGCTTTGTCTTTAAAGATGAGTTTGCGTTTTCTAGAATCTTATATCAATGGAATTATACAGTACGCACTATTTTTTTATTCAGCTTCTTTCGGTCGGTGTTATGTTTTGAGATCCATCCGTGTTGCTGCATGTATCAAACTGCTCATTCCCTTTTATTGTTGTTTTTTCCATTTAATATTTGATGTAATTTATCTGGAAAGCCATCCAGGCCTAGAATTTCATTTGTGGGAATGGTTTTTAATATAAACTCAATTTCTTTAAGAGATATTGAGCTATTCAAATTATCTATTTTTCTTTAAAGGAGATTTTGTAGTCTTTATTACTCAAATAATTTATTCTTTTTCAATAAGTTTCACTAAGTTTTCCTACTTAGGATAGTATTTTTTCATAAATTTCTTTGTTCTTTTTAATATTTGTAGATTCTACAGTGATGTCACCTTCTCATTACTGATGTTAATTAATTTTACTGGTCTTATCAAGGAATCAACTTTCGCTTTTATTAATTTTCTATTTTGTTAAGGAAACCAATATTTGAGTATTTTTCTCAATACCTTTCCGTTATTGATTT
This sequence comes from Otolemur garnettii, assembly GCF_000181295.1. NCBI lineage: Eukaryota > Metazoa > Chordata > Mammalia > Primates > Galagidae > Otolemur > Otolemur garnettii. The sequence continues at coordinate 1,442,426 of NW_003852603.1, read as the reverse complement.
CTAATTTAATTCCTTTGTGGACAGAGAACGTACTTTGTGTGACTTGGATATGTTTTCTGTTTATTTATCCTAATCTCTAATTATAATTGTGGCTTTGTCGATCTCTCTTTGTGGTTCCATAGGCTTTTCCTTTATATATTCTGAAGCTCTCTCACTGGGTGTATAAGTGTATAGGATTGTTATGTTCTGTTGATGGATGGATCCCATTTTCATTATGAATTGACCATGTTTAGCTCTCATAATATTCTTTCCTCTGTAATCTACTTTGCATATATATATGCATATATATGTATGCATATATATATGTATGTATATATGTATGTGTATATATATGCATATATATATACACATATATATACATACGTATGAGGGGTTAAGATGAGGGCACAGGTGATTAGGTTACATTGTGTGCCTTTGTTAAGGTAAAGACCTAGTTGCAACTGAGTCCTTCACCAGGATGGGTGCCTTATACCCATGCATTGTACTCTTATGTGGGAGCTTACCAAACCCCTATTCCTCCCCCCTTCTTGTATTTAATTGTGTTTTCCTTTCATGTGGGCCTGTAGTTGTTAATCTACTAGTTTCAACCTAGTAGTGAGTACATAGTATGCTTGATTTTCCATTCTTGAGATACTTCACTTAGGAGAATGTTCTCCAAATCCTTCCAGGTACATAAAAAAAGATACAAGATTTTTGTATGGCTGAATATTATTCTCTGGTGTACATATGCCACAGTTTATTAATCCACTCATGGGCTGATGGGCTTTTGAGGTTGTTTCCACATCTTAGTGATTGTGAATTGAGATGCTATAAATATTTGAATGCAAATGTCTCCATAGTGATACCAGAGTTTTAGGTTTTTGGTCTCGGCGATTCCAAAAATGAATCCACAGACCACAGGATTAGTGGGAAGTCAGGATTTATTCATAGAAACAAAAATTACAACAACTACAAAAAACTTAATCTTTTGGTAGAGATAACTTGAGAGGGGAACAAGTTTTCCTGCTCCCTCTTGAAGTCTGTCTTCAGGCTCTCTGCTCAGGGGTTTCTATAGTAGCAGGGGGTTGTTTTGCCAGAACTCAGTGTTGACTTTTAGAGTGTGGGTCTTTGTCAGTTACAGGTAGCTGTCCAGTGAATTTTCAGGCCTTGGAAACTTACGTGAAATTCATCAGTCAGAAGTGTACATGGAGGAGACAGGAAGGCGTCTCGGGGCAGGTGTCCCGCCCTTCCAGCAAGCTGAGCTGCAGCAGCATCAACACCTCCAGGGCTAAGGCGGCAGATTGTGGTGCCACCTTGTCCTGCATCAATAGTAAAATAATATTCGTTCTTCTGGGTAGATGCCTGGTAATGGGATCGCGGGATCAAATAGGTCTACTTTTACCACTTTGAGGATTCTCCATACTTCTTTCCACAGATGCCGTTCTAGTTTGCAGTCTCACCAACAGTGCATGAATGCTCCCTTCTCTCCACACCCATGCCAGCATGTGCAGCTTTGGGACCTTGTGAGGTGAGCTACTCTCACTGGGGTTAGGTGATATCTCAGGGTGGTTTTGATTTGCATTTCTCTGGTGATTTGGGACAATGAGCATTTTTTCATATGTTTGTTGGCTATTGTCTGTCCTCTTGGGAAAATGTTCTGTTCAAGTCTCTTCCCCAATAATTAATGGGGTTGTACGCTCTTTTCTTGTTGATTTGCTTGAGTTCTTTGTAGATTCTGGTTATTAGCCCTTTGCCAGATTTGTAACATGTGAATATCTTTTCCCATTCTGAAGGTTGTCTGTTTTGCTGATTGCATCTTTAGCTGTGCAAAAGCTTTTTAATTTGATCATTTATTTACTTTTTTTGTTGCTCCAGTTGCCAAGGGAATTTTCTTTATTAATTCTTTTCCAAGGCTGATATCATTAAGATTTTTTTCCACACTTTCTTCTACAGTTTTTATTATTTCATGTCTTAGATTTAAATGTTTTATCCAGCATGAGTTATATTTCATCTTATATTAATAAGGCCATTTCTGTTTTTTCTTCAAAGAGTATGATAATCATATAAGAAGACCCCCATTATTAGGCCCTTGTATTATATAATGCCATCCCATCAGTGCAGGTGCAACTTGTGACTTGCTTCTAACCAATAGGCTATGGAAAAGGTGATGTCACTTTCACTTTTTGTTTGTTTATTTCAGATAGCTTCTTTTGTTGTCCATTCAAGTTCATTAATCTTCTGCAAGGTCCAATTTACTTTCCATCCTATTCAGTGTATTTTTCATCTCAGACACTGTAGATTTTATCTCCAGAAGTTGAATTGATGCCCTTTTTGTCTTCAGTGCTTCCACTAAACTTTTGAACATATGAATTACAGTTATAATGATAGCCTTGTCCTTGTATGCTAATTTCCACATCAGGGTCAGTTCTGGGTCTCTTTCACTTTCTTTTGTTTTTTTCCCCCTTATTATAGATGGCATTTTTCTTGGATATTTCCATGGTTGGTAACCATCAATTAGATGACAGACATCATAAATTTTACCTGATTGGTGAGAAGTATTTCTTATTTCTACAGATTTCCTTGACCATTTTTTTCATAGGATGCAGCTACTTACTTGGAAACACTTTTATCCTTTTAGGTCTTACTTTAAAAATTGGTTTAGCAAGACTAGAGAAGTTGGTTTTTCTCTGCTACTAAGTTTTTCTCTAAACCTCCTATGAATTAATGAGGTTTTTCAGTCTGGCTGTTGGGAAAAGGCACTGTTCCTGGCCTTGAATGTTTCCCCCTCTAATCCTTGTTCACGCTTCTGTCTTTGGCTATGTAAAAGGTGAAAGCAACATCACCTTTCCATAGCCAGAGAAGAGAAGACATGACCCTCCATGGATGTCTGGAGTTCTCTCTAGGCAGATCTCTCTTCTTTGGTACTCTGTCCTGCAAACCCCTATTACCTTCATCTTCTTGGGCTCTGAAATCCATCTTTTAAGTTGAGGGCATCTCCTGCCCTCCACCTTGGTTCACCTTCCCTGTGCCACAGGTGCAAACTCTCTCAGGGCAGTGAGTGAAGCAATCAGGTGATTTTATTGTTTTCCATCTCTCAGGGATCATGGTCCCTCCCTGCCTGATATCTAGTGTTTTGAAAGCTATTGCTCTGCAATTTTCACCTTTTGTTGTTCTTGTTGCTTCAGACAGGGAAATAAATCCAGTCTCCCTTATTTCATCTTGACCTCTTACAGTTTTGAAATGTAATGCATAAAAGACAAATCAATAAATAATCAAAAGCAAAAGTGTTGTGTTTAGTAACACAGCTAGATAAAAAGGGAGTCTGTGTACGGATCAAACATACGGTAGCTTTCTTGTTTCTATGTTACCCTTGATCAAAATTTTTTCCTAATAATCAAAGTATGCAAGACTGGATGTGGAGATACATCAGCACTTTGGACATTTGATCATGTTTTGGCATTATCTTCAATTTTTTTCTTCATGAAAGGATATGTTTCCTCTGTATTCCAATAAAAGAAAAGAAGGCATGAACCACCAGAATTATTTTTTAAAGAAATTATTTTTTAATTTAGAATATTGCAGGGCACATGCATTTTGGTTACATAGTTTGCATTTGTACATTTTAAGTTGCTATTGTAAGTGTGCCTTTCACCCAGAAAGTGAGCATTGTACCCACGAGCTGTGAGTTTTCCCTTCCTCTTCTTCCCCTCCCCCCACTAGGTTTCCACTGAGTTTTACTTCTGTATGTGCCCGTAAGTGTTGATTGGCTAGTTCCAGTTTAGTATTAATACATGTGGTGTTTGTTTTTCTATTCTGTACAACTTTAATTAGGAGAATGGTCTCCAGTTGTTACAAAAGATACTAGATCACCATTTTTTATTTATGACTAAGTAGTACCCCATGGTATACATATACCACATGTCACTAATCAGCTCATGAACTGATGGGCACTTGGAGTGTTTCCACGTCTTTGCTATTGTGAAATATGCTGTAAACATTCCAGTGCAAGTGTCCTTTTTTTTTTTTATCTTTATTTTTGAGACAGAGTCTCACCGTATCACCCTTGGTAGAGTGCCATGGCATCATAGCTCACAGCAACCTCCAACTCTCGGGCTTAAGTGATTCTCTTGCCTTAGCCTCCCAAGTAGCTGGGACTATAGTTGCCTGCCACAATGCCAGGCTATTTTTGTTTTTGTTATAATTGTCATTGTTGTTTAGCAGGCCTGGGCCAGGTTCAAACCTGCCAGCCCTGGTGTATGTGGCTGGTGCCCTAACCACTGAGCTATAGGCGCCAAGCCACAAAAGTTTGCTAATTTTTTTTTTTTTGGAGACAGAGCCTCAAGCTCCACCCTGGGTAGAGGGCCGTAGCATCACAGCTCACAGCAACCTCCAACTCCTGGGCTCAAGCTAGTTTCCTGCCTTTGCCTCCCAAGTAGCTGGGACTACAGGGGCCCACCACAACGCCCAACTATTTTTTGGTTGTAGCCGTCATTGTTGTTTGGGAGGCGGGGGTTGGATTAGAACCCGCCAGCTCAGGTGTATGTGGCTGGCTCCTTAGCCTCTTGAGCCACAGGCGCCGAGCTGCCAATTTCTTTTTTTTGAGACAAAGTCTCACTATGTCACCCTTGGTAGAGTGCCATGGCATCACAGCTCACAGCAACCTCCAACTCTCGGGCTTAAGTGATTTTCTTGCCTCAGTCTCCCAAGGAGCTAGGACTACAGGCGCCTGCCACGATGCCTGGTTATTTTTTTGTTGCAGTTGTCATTGTTTTTGCAGGCCCAGGCTGGGTTTGAACCTGCCAGTCTCGGTGTATGTGGCGGGTACCCTACCACTGTGCTACAGGCACCCCCACAAGTGTCTTCTTGATAAAATGACTTTTTTTCCCTTCGGGTAAATGTCTAGTAGTGGCATTTTTAAACCGTCAGAATTCTTAAAAAGATTGAAGGTCATTGAAAAAATACCATCAGTTTAACCAGTTCACGACTATGCAAAGGTACTTCACATGTGGGCATGCCTGCATACATATGTGTAGGAACACATCACCAGGACTGTGTATTTTCAGATTTCAAATTGTAGAGTTTCTTTTTATATCACCTCCTGCTTTTATTCCAGGTATCCAAAGTCCTCTAGTTCACATTCCTCACATCTTATCTAAATGCATATTATCTCCTTTAAGGAAGTACTAATAGCTCAATGTAAAAGACTGCTTGGTGTGACAAATGGCACTGTGGGAAATTGCTCTTGCAACTGAGACTTGATTAACTGCACCTTAGCTGCAGTGCCTGTGCAGCCTCTCCCTCCACTGCGTCCTCCTCGCCCGGCAGCTCAGTCTGGGAGCGGTACCATTTCTTGAGCCCAGAGTATCGTCTATTCTATGTGAAGGGTGAAAAAGGAGGAAAAGGTTACTTCTCCTGTGCTTCTTAGTTAACTTTAATTTTAATAGAGACTTTTGCTCCTATGGCTCCTCCTGAGATGCGTGCTGTCTAGAAGGAGGGTGGATTCCCTTTCGTTCATGAGCTCTGAGGGTTTATCTTTCAGCCTGTGCAGGTTTTTTTTTGGGGGGGGGGAAGCTGTGTTTAGGGCCTCTAGCCTCTGAGGCAGTGCTTAACACTGATGCTATCACGGAGTTGATTGACAGGAGTTTCTCCCACTATTAATATTAGAAACAAGCTTGTTTCTAGACTTCTCTGGACTGTCTGCATTTTTCTGCTATAGGCATCACCTCCATTGACTGACTTTATTATTTACAAGTGGATGACCGGCACTCATTGTCAGCCTTGGCATACCTGTGCCTAAAAGAGGCTTGAACAGATGAATAAACAAGGAAGAAAAAAAACTTTCAAAGACCCGTACACAGTATAAAAATGTGGCAGCATTTATAAGTAATCACAGGAAAGGGGTATGGCAGAGAACATTTCAATCTCCTTTTCCACCTCGGGATCTGAGGGAAGCAGAGGGCAGGCATCTGCTGCTGTTCTTCATGTAGTTCTTATCTCCGGGTGCGGAGGTAGGTGCTGGCTTATTTCCCACTCCCCGGCCGGCTTTAGAGATGTCACGGCTCCAACGGTAGGAAGCTTAGAGGATTCTGGAGACATCCTGAGGCATGCATGGCCGTGTCACCAGCCTAAGATGTAATTTTGCATTTATGTAAACACTTGGACACAAGCAGTGATGGTTTTATTCATTTTCCTCACAATTGCTTGCAATTGTCTGATTTGAATTTCCCCTGGCCTGTTAGTGGAAATTTTGTTCCCTGATTCTAGTGGGGGGAGAGCTCTAGTTGCCCCACCAACAGGCCCTCCTGTTGCTGTCCAGGCTCTGCTAGGTGGAAGATGGGCAGGATCATGAGAGGCCAGGCAGGGTGCAGGGTGGAGCTTGTGTGTGTCTGTGTGTGTGTGTGTGGGGGGGTATCCTGATGCCAAGTTCCCCATGTTCTTCACATCCAGACTTGTGTGAAGGTCTCAAAGAATGTAAGAACCAGAATTCCCCTTTTACAGCTTGCTTTCTTTTCTTTATTAAAATTATGTGTAGACAGAGAGCTCCCTGTAACAATAAAGAAAGCCCAGAAATAGCCCAGAAATAGACCCAAATACACATTGGAATTTAATACATGAAAAGATCAGAAAGATGAATCATTTATCCACTTGTATTAAGATTCCAAGATAGAAATGTGGGGAGAAACTTATTACACTTAATCCACCTCTCACAATTGAATTCTGAAAGAATCAAAGGTTTAAATATGAAAACTGAAACCACTCATGACTAGAAGAAAATACTTAAAAAAAATCTTGTTCTGGAAAAACTTTCAAAGCATGACCCAAAGCCAGTGGCTATAACATATTGATTAATCTAACTACATCAACAAGTTTAAAATCCTGTGTGGTAAGAAACGTGATAAATAAATACAAACTGCAACTCAGATGCACAGAGTTAGTTGCCTGAGCCGTGAGGATTCCTGATAATTAGAGTATCAAAACTGCAACAGGAAAATGGCAGTGGACACAAATGGATTTTCAGAAAAAAGAAATACAATTGACACACAACAAGCCCATCATAATAATTGACATTAAAATTAAAACTACAAATAGAATATAATGTTTTATTTTATAGTTGAAACATTTAATAACCATGACGGCGAGAGTGTCAGGGTAGTAGAACCCTTTATACCTTGCGACTGGCACTTTCAAATGACAAACCTGCTTTGCGGGGCACTCGGCAGTTGGCCGACATCTGTCACCTTGGTGGCATCTTGTAGCTCTTTTCACTCTGTGTTCTCGTCACCTCCTCCCATGTGTGTGGTAGATCTCTGTCTCGCTCTTACAAGGGTACATGTGATTGCATTTAGGGCCAAATGGGTAATATACAATAATCTCCCCACTGCAAGAGGCTTAATTTAATCACACCCGCCACATCTTTGTCCTATCTGGTAACATTCACAGATTTCAGGGATCAGGACAGATACCTCTGGGGGCCGTTTTCAGCCTGTTATGCCAAGCTTGTACATGACAGTATTGTTGTCATAATTCAAGACTGGAAACGACCCAAATGCCCATCCATGGAGAACTGATTAAATAAATATTGGCATATTTACAAAAAGGAATATTATATGTATGTTCTGATATGGAAGGATTGCGAGGCTATTTCTTTAAGTGAAAAATGCAAGCTGTTGGATGTATGGCACACATATTCATTGATATTATGTGTATGTTTGAATACTATATATATTATACTGATATTTCTGGAAAGATATACTAGAAATTAGTGGCACTGTTTGAACTGGGGAACTGGGTGGTTGGGGATGGGGCAGAAAGCAGAATTGATCTCTCATTCTGTTCCCTTCAGGAGCTTCAGAATTTAAATCATGTAGATTGGTTCCTTATTTGAAAATAAAGGATTTGGTGGTGGCTGTGTCTCAAGAGGTAGGGCGCCGGCTCCATATACCAGAGGTGGTGGGTTCAAACCCGGCCTTGGCCAAAAACTGCAAAAATAAATAAATAGTTTTGGGGCGGCTCCAGTGGCTCAAAGGAGTAGGGCACCAGCCCTATATGCTGGAGGTGGCAGGTTCAAACATAGCCCCAGCCAAAAACTACAAAAGAAAAAGAAAAAGAAAAAAAGGATTTGAAACTCTTACTAAGAAATCAATGCACGTTCATGGTAAAACAATTCTGCTACTGACCATCACACTGCCACCTCTCCCTTGCTGCCTCGTCCTGCACACGCTCCCCTCCTGGCTCCGCTTCTCTGTACCTGCTCTGATCTTGCCACTGATCGCTGTGCACAAGGTCTGCAGCCTGCTGGTAGACCAGCTACTCTCTTGATTGCCACTTTTTAGACCAATCCACCTCTTGCTAACACAGCAACCACTGGGAGGGAGTCTGCCCTTCTGCCGAGCCCACACCTCTCTCCACGTCTGTGCTCTCCCTCTCTAGTAAGCAGGGGCAGGGCAGGGATCTACGGCCATCCTCCTCGATCTTGGGGCCAGAGGAACAAAGCCCCAGCAATGGCAAGGGGTCCCTCTCACTGCCCATGGTCCTTTCCACAAAACTAAGACTCCAATCAACCTTCCTTCTTCAGACCCGGAGGTGGAGGTGGGGAACTGCTGGTCTGGAAGATACTTCCATTGTACTTTATGGTCAAATTCGCCACCCCTTCACCTATCTGAAACACAAGAAGGAAACTTGTAATAAGCATGAAAAGATCTCTTGAATATTCAAAGTGGGTATTAGAATATTTGTTTTCTGACTCCCTGCCTTTAATTTAGGAGAAGGCGCGGGAGAAGGCTGATTCCGAGCCTTTTCCCTCTCACTTTGCTCGTGTTTATAATGGTCTCTTTGACCTAATTTCCACTGCAGATTAGAAGCAGCAAGTTAGCACAGGGAAGAGGGGAACCTGGCAAGTGCAGATAGGCGCCCTGTAAGCAGCAGGAGAGTTTCAACTTCCTTCAAAGGGAAAGGCAGAAAAATAAAAAAAATAACAACAAAAGGCAATGTAGGTGCAAGTACAGTACTTTATTCCTAGTGACGTCACTGCTTTAATTTGGCAGGGTACAAGTTTTTGCCCTCTCAGTTGTCAAATATTTAATGGATCATGTTTAAGAAGGCAGAGAAATGTGTAACACGTTCTTTAAAAGTCTTTATTCCCATATCTTGAGGTTTCTTTTAGTGAAAACACTGACATGGACATCATATGTCTCTATCAGCCTCCTTCATCCGCAAGGCCAGATCCCCCTGCAGTAGGTCTGGCACACGGAGGGCTCCCTGGGAGCAGCAACACGCCATTTAAATACGTGTCCTGGCTCTCCTGAGACATGTACAAGTGAAACCAAGGACTATGATGGAAAAGGGAGTTTCTACAGCGAGCCCTTCAGGCTCCCTCCTAGACTCCCAGCTCTAACACTAATCGGTATTCACGGCACGTGACTCTCCCAGTTTGTCCTCTTTCCTACCACCAAGCACTAGTCTGTTCCACACCTCCAGTGATACTTGTCACTTTTTACCTTGCTTAAGTTCAGAGGTTTTCACAGCAGAGTCCACATCTGTGTCATCTTTTCTTTGGGATTAATACAGCTTAAATAAATGCTCACTGTAGGAATGAACGAATGAATGATTGCTGACTGAATTCCACGGTCAAGTTTGCATGGTTCCTCACAGTATTTTAGGGGCTTTACCAAACATACCTATGAGACACAAAGGATTGACTAAGAGGCAGTCCTGAACTCTCCCCAGGAAAGGACCAGGCAGATTCTGCCCCCCCCTAAATTCATAATGGGACTAGAAGACACAGAGGGAGGTTCCGGTGGTGACAGGTGTCAGGACTGAAGAGTAGTGTACAGCGGCCACAGTAGTCACATCGGACCATGCTCAAGATGACTAAGCAGAAGTATTCTAGGGGACCAGTTGTGAGGGTTAATGTATTTAGGAGGACATGCTTAAAACTTGTGCCTGAGAAAGTCTAACAAGCCGAGGTTTATAAACATCCCAGCTGCCTCCGCATCTTTGTCCCACAGACTTCTCCCGAGTCACTGCACAAAGCCAAGACTGAGACAACCATTTGGGGACCATCAGATATTGGAAAAGTAGGCAATGAGACATTAATTTTATGACAATATTTTGTAACTTGGACCACAGTTCTCCCGCTTGAAGGGATTTGCTTTTGTAGAAGAGCTCCAGCGAGGCATAAAATGTAGATGTTTAGGTGAGGTCAAGGATCCCGCAGGCTGGATGCCACTCCATAGGATTTCTGTACAGGGTTTAGTAATGCTGGGTCTGGGACTTTGTGGCTCACTTTGGGCTCTTCAGCAGTTGCAGGTGGGCTGTGGAGAGAATGACTTCACCCAGCGGGGCCCTCTCCACTTGGATACAGAAAGGCTGTTTACTGCAGTTGAGGATGGTCTGGGAGGAAGCTGGCGTGGGGTGTAGCTGTGGGTCGCAGGAAGTTGGAGACAGACGCCGTAGTCCCAGGAGACTTTTGGGGCTCGTGGCTCCAGTTGTCCCTGCTTTCCTGCTCCTTGCCTGCGTCCATGTGGAGCCCGGGTGGGTAACTTGTCCTTGGACTTTTCCTCTTATCTTTGATTCAAGCCACTTGGAGTTTCTCTTTCTTGCAATCTGAAGAGGCCTGACTAGGGCATGGGTTCATTTGCCAACATTCCTTTTCCAAATTTAAAGGATGCAACTCACATAATCTGAGATCGATGCTTCTCACATTGAGTGGGGATCAATACCGTTGTTGCAAAATTGTGATTATAACGATGTGAATTGCCAAGTGCTAATAGGGGAGAGTGAGGCAGTGGCAAGAAACCAATTTATACACAGGCTCTTCTGTGTTTTAATCTAGACTTTATTTATGTATGGCTTTGGGCAAATAATTTTAGCTTTCTGAGATAATTTCTTCATCTGTATCTGGGGGAAATACCACCTACTATGCTATTTTGCTGAAAGCATTAGAGATAATACATGTGCGGGTCGAACAATGAACCTGGTGCCAGTCGATGTTGATAAAGAGCAGCTGACCGTTAGGAGGGTGAGTCCACAGGCAGTGAACGAGTCGGTCAATTATGGCCATCACGGCAAATGTCAGAGTCACATTAAAAACATGTTTATAGGAATAGACTACCCTGAAACTGACGAACATAGAATTATCACCGAGCAGGCCTGTAGGGACTGGAGTGAGTGTCACGTAGGTGGATTCTGATGGAACGAGGAAACCGCCTGACAAAGACTAAGAATACCCGGGAATCAACTTTCCAAATGTACTTTGTGTCACGTGGAAAACCTATGAATAACCTCGACAGGCGCGGTTTATCATGACAGCTGACAGACAGAAATTCCCTCATGTTGGATAAAGAAAGGAGACTAACCACAGTTACTACAGTAACTACAGCAACTCTAATGGAGACCCGCAAAACCGAGGAGTTAACCTCCAGCTGCACGTGGGGATTAACAGATTTCCTGAAAACCAGAATTCCATGTCTTTGGGTTATTTTATCTGGGTGTCTAGACCCATGTGATCTGGAGTCACAAAAGACGCTGTTTTTCTTGAAAAAGTTGAAATGCTTTTCTCTAGAGTCCAAAATACATCATAATCCTCCCAGGATACAAACCCTGTGAACCTGCAGCTCCCGACGTGCAGGCCAGCGGTGGGGCCTGAGATGGGATGTGTCTGACAGGCTCCCAGGAGATGCTTCTGCAGCCCACAGACCACAATTTTGAGTAGCAAGGCTCTGTGTAACATGTAACCACTGCTCTAGTTTTTCCGCTTCAACAGGGCACTGCTTACATAAAGGAGTTGAGAATGAAATCAATCCCTGGACAATGCATTCTTCAAGCCCACTTGCAGTACCCTGGGTACTGGGCACGAGCTCACTGCCAGGCGGGGGTCTCACTGCCAGCCCATCACTTGCTGTCTGCCCCACCATACCTGGGCACTTCCACTGACCTTGCCCTGATGTTTAATGCCTCTGCCATGGGTAGGAAGTGGATGGCTAGGATTTTGGAGCAATGACAGGAAGCAGCCTGTGAGATCACGTCACACTAGGATCTATAATCCTTTCAACTGTGACAGTTCACTGTCACTTAGCAGAAATTGCTGGTTATGAATATTTAACAAATTTGCAATTAGCTCATCTACCAACATGATTACTGAAATGGAATAAGCCACTGAATAAAGCTGCTAGGATTATGTACATAATGCCCTTCTGATTATACACGCATACACATCTGTTTTTGTTTTTCCCTCTCCTCTGGCACTGTTTTGACTAATTTTTATAAAATCACATGTTCCACCTCATTGCCTTATACAGTCTCACATTGTGCTAAGCAGAGAGATGGGGAATTTTTCAGGTTCCGGGTAGAAACTTTAGTGTTAAGCTTCCGAATGGCAGCATCTAATGCAGGATTATCCAGCAGTAAGACTGCCGGAAATCTTTCCTTAATTTCTCACCAAATCCATCTGTGGTCCCATTGCCAAATTGTCCAAATTGGTTTCTGTTTCCAAAAGGGCATTACATATTATCTGCCTGATTCACCCTAATTGGGTTGTAATGCAGATTAATTAAAAACAAACCCACAGAGGACAGGAGAGATCACTTGATTTAAGGTTGGTAAAACTTGCAATTTATTGGCCACGTGACTTTATGCCTAGTCTCTTCACCTCTTTGGACTCCAGATTCTCCTCTGTAAATGGAAGACAATGGCCATTACTTCCTATAAGAATTGCAATTTGGAATTTACCTAACAGATGCAAACAATGTAACCTAATTGTATATACCCTTATATTAATCTGAAGTTTAAAAATGAGATCATAGGTTTTTCTCCTTACTCTGTAAGAATTAGTTTATAGCTACTCTTCTGCTAAAAGAAAAAAAAAAAAACAAAGAAAAATAGAGAAGTTACTACATAACCATAAGTGGTAAGGCAGAGAAGAGAATCATCTTTCTGATTTCTGTCTGGGGGAACATCTTTCGACTTCGCCTCTGTTGGTGAGAACAACTTGTAGCAACAACATAAAAATACTTGTGCTTGATCTGGAAAACAAAAAGAAAATATTGCACCTCTCAAACAGACACGATCTGTATGCTTTGACTATTAATCACTTCTGCTCTTAAAGGATTTTTATTTTTCTTAAGTGCATTTCAGACTGTTGTGGAGGGAGGGCAGATCATTTTGTTTTTGAGCTTCTTGCTGAATTGTGTTGTCTGCTTTGTTGATAGATGCCATACGCAGGTTTTCTTTGTATTAACAGAAAATGATCTTACTTATTTCTCGCATGCAGCCTGCATTTCTAAAAAGCTACTGTTTTGGAAGTGCAAGAGACGATCAGCGAGAATTACCAGGATTTTACTGTGTAGAGGAAGGATAGAGCTTTTGTTTGCAAAAATGCTCCTGCATGCATTAGGGAGCACTGGACTGGTCTCCCAGACACACTCTGCTTTATAAGCTGGGCTTTTCCTAGCCCATCTGCTGAGGGAGTTGGGGTCTGAGCATTTGGAAACATCCCAGCCCTGATAATACCCGAAGGACCAAATTTATGAGCCAGTGACCTGCCTGTTGCCCCATTTATTTTTTATTACTTATCATAAGTCCTCAAAGAATATTTGAATATTTACTTGCTTATTCACTCTTTCAAAATTAGTCTTTTATCCAATAGTCATAAGGCCCCCCTTATCTGCAATTTGCTCAATTATGGGGAAACTGAAATAAATGGCACTGTTCCTACTCTCAGGGGTCTCAGCATAATGGTAAATGCAGACAGGAAGACACAGGCCCCTGTGTGCTGGGGGGACACATGGAGAAAGGTGGCCTTGCTGGAGAAAGGCCACCCGGCCAGGTGAGCCTGACAGTGGTCAGCAAAGGCCTCCAGCAGGGACGTGTTTGGGAGTGAACGTTGCTGGTTGAAGAATGGGTGACCGATGGGAAGGAGGGTGTTTCAAAGAGGTGGACAGAGAAACAAAGATCTGGGGGTCCAAATAGTGTGGTCTATGAGCACCTGCTACACAGCAACGCACCCAGTATTCTAAGGCGCAGTCGTCTGTTTAACTCTTTATTTAAAAAATTAACAAATAAACACACAAGTAGAGGGGATGGTATAATGAGGTCTTATAAGCCCATCACCTCGTTTCTGTGATTTTATATTATTAGGGAAAAATAAAATTCACATCTGTTGTCAGCCTTATGGCTTCAGAAGGTCACATGATGGAACAGAGGGAAAGACCCTAAACAGGTCCATGCAGGCCCAGAACTTCCCAGATGGCAGAGCTGGCATGACAAATCCATGAGAAAGGACAAAATCTTCAATAGGATATGATAGTATAATTTCCTGCCTGTGTGGAAAAAAATAAATTTGAATCCCTCCTTCATAGTCCAGGTAAATATAAACCAGATTGGATTAAAGATCTGCCTATCCGTAGCAAACCATTAAATATTTTTGAAGAAACTGTAGAAGAATATCTTTAGGGACTTGGGGTACAGAGGAATTTCTTATAGTTAAAATAAAAAACTTGAAGAAAAAATTGTAAATTCAACTTTACTATGACAAAAATGACAGCGACAACTACAATGACAAAAACAAACTTAGGCTTCTTGTCGGCCAAAGTAAGTAATGAAAAACATAAGCAACCGTCTGGGAAAAAATATCTGAGAGGTATATAATCAACGCACCTGACGAGGATCCAAGATTCCAGATTATATAAAGAACTCTTACAAAAGTGCACTATCTAATCGAAAAACTGGCTGTCAATTCTTAAAAGAGGAAATACAAGTGGTCAATGAGCATATAAAATACATTTAACCTTATGAGTAATCAGGAAATTCAAATTAAACCCATGTGCTGTAGGATGGTTTACACAGGAGGATTCACTGGTATTTTTAATGTTTTGTGTTTCAAGCCAGATGGTAAGTGAGTGGCGTTTATTATATTGTTCAGTATTTCTTGTGTATCTGAAGCTTCTAGATATATATTCATGATGTATATATAAAATATATATACACATGCATTTATACATACATAATGTATAAGTTGGATTTCATTAAATAAATTAGTATAAAACTCCTTTCAGGGTTTAATTATCTGCCATGGGTACCTTGCTTAAGGATTGCATTGTATAGGAGAAACACAATTAAATTTCTTACCCTAGAAAACAAAATTGTCATAATGCATTGGGTGGCCTGGGTTAGTAAAAAAGGCGGATCTGGAGGGTGCTTTGCTGTCACAGGAGGGGGGATTCAAGGCTTGTCATTAAAATTCTCTAGACCTCAGGGCCGTCACTTGTAAATTGAGGGCATTCTATGTAGGACCCCGCCTGGGGCCTCTTTCTTTACAATTCTCTATTATGCCAGCATTTCTCAAAGTGTGCTGGGAAGAATCTATGAGATGCTAATCAGGATCCCTTGAGAATAGAGCTCTGTTATCAAACAAGTTGGAAATCATTTATCATTGTCCTTGTGGGAGTGTGGATGTGCAGAAGGGAGGGGGGAAGTAGAGAAAGACTTGTTAATGGCAGAAAGAAACCAGGCATGAGGATTTAAGCACCTCTGGCGTGTTCCTGCCTGTCCCACTTCTGGCTCCATGGGCCTGGGGGCCGTTTATTTGACAGATATTTTTTCAATCCCTGTGTGCAGCCAAAGCTAATAAGAGATAGCGGGAGGGGCAGGGAGACGTCCTGTTCCAGGTTTCCTAGTCCCTCCTCTGGAAACAGGTCGAGGCCATATACTGCTTTGGCCTGTGAGAAAACAAAGCCATCTGGCTGCACCTGCTTCCCGTTCAGAGCTTTCCAGATGCAGCAGAAATCAGGAGAGCCTCACACGCAGCATGGGTGCCTGCCTCTGGGAGGCTGGTAAACAGCTTCAGCCACGATTTTTATTTTCTGCCAAAAGCAATGGTGCCATGAATAGCTGTGTGTTCTTGGGCACGTTACTTATCCCACCCTGGGTTTACTATGATTCTCATCTTTAAAAAGAAGAGTTTCTGTAGGATTACTGAAGCTTACTGAAGCGTGTTTTTGTTCCCTCTTTACCTCAGATGTTGAGGCCCACACTTTTAAATGCTGGAGAAATGCAGGGAACAAAAGCAGACAAAGTGTCTTCCTTTGGTTAATTTTTAATGGTGAGATCCAGATAATAAATAAACAAAAAACCTATCTGAATATTAGGTAATGATAAGAGAGGGCCAACAGGATTATTTTACATCAGAAATTCAGGAAAAGTTTCTCTATTAAGGTGTCATTGGAACAGAAACTTGCTTGAGAAGGGTAGGGAGCCACTATTGGTGAGAAGAATGTTCCAGGCAGAGGAAATGGCATGTGCAAAGGCCCTGAGGTGTGTGTGAACCTGGTGTGTGCAAGGAACCTCATGGCAGCAGGAGGAGAGTGGCTGGAAATGAAGTGAGGGAGCTTGTGGGAAAGGTCAAGAATTCCACACTTCATCCCGAGGGAGATGGTAAGCCAAAGAGAAAACCAGGAAGAGCTTCGACATGATCTAAATACAGTTTTAGAGAAACTGGCTGAGGGTAGTCCATGAGCAGTGGGAGGGGAGGGTAGGAAGCAGGGTACTGGCTGGAGTCTCTATAACAGCCCAGGCCAGAGACCATGGTGGCTTGGAGTAGGCTTTGGGGTGAGAGTTTAGGGAAGGACTCCTATTGGCTCAGCTCTAGCCCAAAGGCCAGGATTCTGTGATGGCAGCTCTTTCTTGAAACATAGGGCTGAGAGAGAGGTGGTGACCCACCCAGGAGGAGCAGAGATGCCAAGATACAATGTGACAACTCTAAAACAAAACCAAAAAAAAAAAAAAAAATACCATGGGAACAAAAAGTAGAAGAGGAGACATGAAAATTAATAGAGTTGTGCTTAAAATTACTTCCTGACATAATCATTATGATGTTCTAACAGAGAACATAGGGTTATAACACATTCTTTTTTTGGTACATAATCAATTAATGGATGTGCATTGATTGCTTCTATGTCCTGAGTGCTGGGTGAGGGGGAGTGTTCCCAGCATGTTGAGACAGAGGGAATTAATAGACCACACTGCTCTTACTCTTTTCTTTTAAAAAATCCCAGACAGACATTTATTTCCCTGGGGTGTAAAAAGGATGCCGAGTTCGGATGTTTGAGCCTCTTATGGCGTTTCCTGATTGTCAGGGACTCAGGGTTTTCACTATTTTGCTGTTCTGCCCTCATTATCACATCACCTCATTTCTCATGTGCAAAGGACGTATATGATAAAGAACTGTTTTCAAAAGATACAATGAAATCCTAAAACTCAGAAAACAGAAAACCAGTAGCCCCACTAAAAGTTGGGCAAAAGACCTGAACAGACACCCCACCCAAGGATACACACAGATGGCAAATAAGCATGTGAAAAGATGCTCAAGGTCACAGGTCCTCACGGAAATGCAAATTAAAACAACAGTGAGATTCTTTGACTACATACTGCCTCTTGGAATGGCCAAAATCCAGAACACTGACAGCACACCGAGTGCTGGTGAGGATGTGAAGTAACAGGAACTCTGATTCAGTGCTGGTGGGGATGCAAAATGGTGTGGCCACTTTGGAAGACAGTTTGGCAGTTTTGAAATCTAAACACAGTCTTATCATGTGACCCTACAATCAAATACTCCTTGAATCCAAACAAATACTCATTGATTTTTACCCAAGGAAGTTAAAAACTTGTGTCCACACAAAAATCTGCTCACAGATGTTTATGGAAGCTTCATTCATGACTGCCAAGATTTGGAAGCAACGGAATCGTCCTTCAGAAGGTGAATGAATAAATAGATATGCCCAGACAATGGAATACTATTCAGTGCTAAAAGAAATGAGCTATCAAGCCATGCAAAGACATGAAAGAACCTTGGATACATATTTCTAAGTGAAAGAACCCAACATGGAAAGGCTACATATTGTATCATTTTTATTATATGAAATTCTAGAAAAGGCAAAACAGTGGAGCAAAGATTGCAATGGCCGTGAGTTTGATTTGTGGCCCAGAGTAGACCCTTACCTACCTGTAAATGTGTTGAGTTATATAAGACTCAAAGAGCTGCTGAGTACAGCTTGTTTGGCAGAAATGCCAGCTCACTCATATTTAGGTTCAAAACACCTGCATTGGGAGAATCACAAATAAGTAACAGGAGCTTTTCTGTTTACTGAAAACAAAGCGCAAACATTGCCTTCATTAGATGTCTCTGCAGGTTTTGGCTTCTGCACTTGCTTAGACTAGAGGTGGTGCTCCATCACCCAAATTTGCTGTCTGGTTGAACTTCTGGGTATTTCAGAAGTGCTTATCATTCCTGTCATGTCTCCAGACCTGCCAAAACTCACAATTTATATGACTGGGATTCAAAGAGATTTGAGTCTGGTCTCAGAATCAAAATTAAGAGAAAAAAAGTAAGACTCACTCCACACCATGCATTTCTCCAGCAAGCTAGCCCTTAAGGTAGGCAGCTTTCTAGAGAAGGAAATTCTGTACATAAAAGAAGAAATTTTTAAATGACCTAAATTTCAATTTCTCCTTCTTAAGTACCCCCCACTGCAGCTGGGGTGGCACTGCTCCACAAAGCAGCCTGGGGAATGTTTGTATCTTCCTATCTCCTGTGCCCCTCCTGGAAGGCAGCAAAGACTCCCTCATCCTAAACAGGTCCTCAGCCTTATTTCTGTATTAGAATAACCCACAGGGCCTTAAGAGCCCCAGCCTAATTAATCTGCATCTCAGTGGGGTCCCCAGCATGCTGACCTCAAACACCCCCAAGTGTTGCAATGGACACCATGGGTGGGCCAGCACTGTTGCCTGTCTAATGACTTGCTGGAAGAGGAAGCCCCTGGCTAACTCCCTCAAGAATGGAAAAGCAAGCATCCCATGTACTCAATACTAATTTGAAACTAGCAAATGAACCCCTATAGGTCTACATGAGAGAACACTATTATATTTTGGAAGGGGAGAGGGGGGAAGGGAATAGAGGGGTTCAGTGGGGTGCGTGTACACCTATTGGTACAATGTAGGGTATAGGGCGCATTTCCTGGGTGAAGGACTCGACTATAACTGGGTCTATCCCTGACAAACACAGACAATGTATCCTGTGTACCCTAGCCTATGTGTTAATCCAAAATAAATTTTTAAAAAAGAGAGAGAAAAGTGAGTACACTAAAGAACTAGAACTCACCACTACATAATTCATTCCTGTAACAAATACCACCTTGTACCCTGAGATAAAAAATTATACATATGGGTCTGACAATTGCCAACTTATCCTAGAAAAAGTGCCCCATATGGGCATCTGCAAAGTACTCCCCTTGGGAAGCTGTGCACTAACCCCAGCACCTAGTCTACCCTTCAAAGGAATTCTGCAACTCTTTTTTTGGAATAACCGTCAGAGCCATCATATGAAAGTCTGACAATTAAGTTCACGGCCTCACCATGCACTTACATTGGCAGCACTGTGCAAACAACCTGGGTATATCAGTGTGTCACAGCTGTGTTCATGTCAACATGGAGCAGTGTCTTGCTGAGTGGCATTCGTTATTGTTGTTGCATGTTTTGATGTGCCATATGACAACAGCTCTGATGGTTATTGCAGGATGGACTCGGCCCTGGCATCAGTGCATAGCTTCCCAAGGGAAGTACTTTACTGATGACCATTGGGATAGTCAGCAATGAGGTATGTAGCACTTTTTCTAGGACGAGTTCGCAAACTTAATTGTCAGCTCTCTTATCTAAAAAATATAAATAATCCAAAATAAAAAAAGAGAGGTGGATAAAAGAGAAGCTGACTGTTACAATCCCTTCTCCTTCTTCATCCCACTATTCCAAGGTTCATGCTCTATTCATAAGAAGAAAAGAGGTTGAAGTGAGAAAATTCCTTGGTAGGTATCTCGCAAGTCAGTAATCATGTAATTGATCGCTCTGTTTAATTACTGTATGCGTATTATGTTTATAAGCTTCTGTTAGATTTGCAGTTTTCTGTAACTGGAGAGGTTAAGAGCTCATTAAATTTTTGAAGCAGCTAAAATCCACCCACTGAGCTAATATATATGTGTCTCTACCAATATTTTCCCAATTTCTTTTCAATTCTTGTAATTTTTCACTTCCCATACTAATCAAGAGAGAAAATAAGTAAAATAACATTACATGCATGAACAAATAATATGAAAATGAAACCCATCTCTAATTAGTTTACCTATCAGTCAGCATTTTGCTTAAATACAATGTAATTAGGCATTTTGTCATTTGAAAAATAAGCTTTGGCTATAATTGTGCTTTTGATATCCCTAAGTAGGTCATTAAAAAAAATTCCCTATTTTTCTGTGTTATACTTAATTCAGGTTGCACTTAATTTTCATAATTTCTTTGCCTTTTATTATTTGCATGCCTATTCAGTGATGCGTAGTTATAAATTACACACTGTTCTTTTAAGACCCTTTTCATCTTTTATTTCAAACACATGTATCATTCTAATGTCGTTATAGTGACGGTAACCTCTAAGTTGGGACTTCTAGCATCCTTAAAGCACATGTTATAGCCTCATATGAAATGGCTTAGTTATTCTGAAAGCCTGATGTCAAAGTCATGATGAATGATAGAAAAATATACCATCTTCTATCAGTTATCTATTGCTGTGTAACAAACTACTCTAAAATGTAGTGACAAGGAACAGCCATCTTATCATAGTTATGGATTCTGAGAGTCAGGGTTTGGCGAGGGCATAGTGGGGATGGTGTCTGTCTGTTCCAGGATGTGAAAAAGCTTGGCTGAAAAGATTGGAGGCTGAGGCATATCTTGATCACTGAGAGTAGAATTTTCTGGAGGCATTTCTGCTTACTCATCTGATGGTTGAGGCTGTTGATGGCTGAAATACCCACGTGGAGCTTCTCTGTGCAATTTCTCTGATCCAGCAAGTTTGATGGCTGGATTCCAACAGCAGAGATGCAGTGGAAGCTGTCCATCTGTTATGACTTGGCCTAGTAATTCATGTAGTGGCACAGCTGGTATAGTCATAAAACTACCCAAGGTCAAGGAGAGGGCCATAGACCCCACCTCTCCATGAAAGGAGGGTTATGTCACCTTGCAGGAGGGGCAGAGAAAGAAGTGTTGATGTGGCCATATTTGGGAAATGCAATCTACCACATACCTATAGTTTGTTCTGAATATATATCTCTCTCTATCTATCTATGTATATATATCTCAGAACTAGTTTTGGGGACTAGGATATTTTCTTAAGCTTTTATATAAAATTATATAAAACAATATTGCTTGTTTGTTTCAAAGATAGTATTCCGGCTCGGCGTCTGTGGCTCAAGTGGCTAAGGCGCCAGCCACATACACCTAAGGTGGCAGGTTTGAATCCCCAGCCCAGGCCCACCAAACAACAATGATGGCTGCAACCAAAAAATGGCCGGGCGTTGTGGCGGGCGCCTGTAGTCCCAGCTACTTGGGAGGCTGAGGCAGGAGACTCGCTTGAGCCCAGGAGTTGGAGGTTGCTGTGAGCTGTGAAGCCATGGCATTCTACCCAGGGGGACAGCTTGAGGCTCTGTCTCAAAAAAACCCCCAAAAAACCAAAAAAACAAAAAACGAAGATAGTATTCCCTGCAGGCAAGTGGAGTGGACCAGCAGGTAGGTCAGCTATAAAGTCAACATTTCCAATCAACACTTGGGGAATACATGGGGATTCTTAAAAAGATAACATTGTTTCTTACTTGTAGCTTCTAAACAATTGCTTTTATAGAAGGCCTGAGCTACCCTTCATGGTAGATGGATGCTGGGTGTCTTGTGAGAGAAGGAAACAATGGTGAGTTTTACCTTAACAATTTGCCTGAACAGACACAAATAATGTGGTCACTCTGAGGAGTCAGCTATCAACACAGTGTGAATCTACCAACTCAGCCAGAGCTGGGCTCTGAACACTTACTTCCCAACTGTGTGATCTTCGGCAAGTTGATTTCTCTGAGTCTTGGTTTGCTTGTGTGTAAAAGGAGAATAATTGCAGCCTACCCAGTAGGCTCTGTGAGGCTCAAATAGGATAATGTGCAGGAAACCTATAGACTGCTAGACAGAATAATGTGGGAATCATGGCACTGCCAATAGAGCCAGTGTAAAAATACTCAGTACAGGATAGTACTCATCTGTTATGGGAAGGTGAGAGGTTATTCTTTCTGTAGGTTATATGCTCGTGGGGGCATATCTAGTTTATATTTGCAATTCTCTTATGAACAGCCCAAGGTTTTATGTATAACAAAAGTCCAACAAATTCTTCCCAAATGTTGAATGTCTGAATGCTATCTGCTCTTGACCTGTTCAATGAATGCCATATTTGTGCAAATCTTTGTGGGTTTGAAACTTGGCAATAAGCTCTGATCCAGTTGTTTCAGAGCTATATCAAATTCAATGTTTTTAATTTTTAATGTGCCATTCCGTATTTATGTTGCTCTTTGAATTCCTAAAGATTCTCTCTCAAAATGGTTAGTCTTCCCCCAGTCCTCCTCCAGGACCCCCACCCTGATGCAACCTGCTACCACATTAGCTCTCTGCAGGGCATGACATTGGGCTCTCAGTCCATGTGCTAATTTTAAAGCTCCTGGAGCTGAATTTGGAGGATTGGAGTAAGAATAACACATGGTTCTCTGTTTATGCTTTCAAAGTCTCCAGAGTTGATTGATTGTGTAGGGCGAGTCTTGTGGGAATAACTGTGTCAATGATATGGGCTATTCAAGGGGATGCTCAACAAACAAATAATGTGTAAGTGGGAGGGACAAGAATGGAGAAGAACAACTGGGGGAGCATTCTAAAGACAGAAAATAAACTGTAGATTTTAGCAGTTTAGAGACAGGGTACTTCGACATACGTTCTTTGTCAAGTGCACAATTTAACATATAACCATCCAGGGAAGGGGCTCTCAGCTTTGGATGTACCA
>NW_003852603.1:1409254-1419244 GCF_000181295.1 Otolemur garnettii | reverse complement strand
GTTCTAGTGCAGTAGAGCTCAAACTTGGCTGTGTATTAGAGTTCTCTCTGAAAGTTTTAAAAATCCAGTTGCTCATATTTCACTGTGCCTAGACAAACTGAATCATAATCTTTGGGCATATGATGCAAGAAGAATCTTGCAAATGGATCAGTTAATAATCCCTAATGCCCAGGAATGCTCAGTGTACTTTGGGTTCTGATTTTGTATTTCTTTAAAGATGAATAAAAATAAAATTATGACAGCAGCAGGAAAAATAACATGGAAAAATCTGAGTACAGAATCTTTCTGCTTTTAACATTTTCCTCCCCAATCTTTTACTGTTGTGCCATTTTTAATTCATAGCAAATTTTAAGTTACTCATCTATCTGAGATTTTCCAAAGTATTCAACTGAATTTTATTTTAAAAAAGAGAAATCTCTGGTGGAGCCTGTGGCTCAAAAGGATAGGGCACCAGTCCCATATGCTGGAGATGGTTGGTTCAAACCCAGCCCTGGCCAAAAAAAAATAGAAATCTCTTTGCACTCATATTTCATTGTCTTCACGTGATGTTTAAAAAGCTTACGTAATTTCAGAAATTGGGAAACTGGTATAATTAAGTTTAGAACAAACACAATCAGCTCCAGGTTCTTCATAATGACTGGACTTATCTCTTAGGAACAAAAGGGGACAGTCCATTTAGAAAATAGAAATATAATCCTCTAGGCTAACCAGGCTCAACATTTGTCATTTCCATTTGTGAACTTCCTCCAGACAGAGTCAAGAATCATCAGAAGTTTCACCATGTATTACACAGGGCAAATCTTCCTGCCCATGTTTTATGCACTAATGGATTAATGCTCTCAGCACATACAAGGTCATCAGCTCCCAGCACACACAAGAGCTCCCAGGTTCCAGTGTCTTCATATGCTATTTGTAGGAAATTAACCTCCAGCCGGAAGTGGGAGGAGTAGAAAAGGAGTTTTGGAGGACTCATTGGGTGTTGGCTGGATACAACCAGGAATGGATTAAGAAGCTGTGGTATATGTATACTATGGAATACTTACTATTCAGCCATCAAAAAGGTGGAGACTTTACATCAGTTCTGATATGAAGACAATTAATGACCTAGTACACGGTGGGGGTTGGGGGAAGGAGAGAGCAGAGAGAAAGAAGGAAAGAACAGGGTCATGGTGTGTGACACATCTTTGGGGGGTGGGACATAATTACAAGAGGGACTTTACCTAACAAAGGCAATCAATGCAACCTGGTTCTTCGCACCCTCAATGAATCTCCAACAATAAAAATAAAAAATACCTCTCAGGAATATGGTTTAAATGCAACTAGCTATTTTCAGAGCTAATTTGTTCCCCATGAAAACTGTAGGCAAAATCCTAAATTTTTTTCTAATCCTCTTTGGAAATAAAACACTTGCATGTGTCCTGTTGTCTACAGTCCAAACAGACAGTGATGCTTTTGCCAGTTGCTACAGTTTAAGCTATTATGGTGAGCAAATGAAAGTGGCAGAAATAGAAACTCCAATTAAAAGATAATGCTATACAGGATCATTCTTGCTCCACATTTAGTCTATATCCATAAGCTCTATGATTCCCAAGGAAGACTGAATAAGAATGCATTGTACGTATGAAGCCCTGCTGTGTCTCTCTCCTTTCTCTTCAAAGTACATTAGATAAATTTTCTCCTTATGGAAGTTAGCACAGATTGATATAAGTGAAGCATGTAGTTATATTATAATGAATGTGGAATACATATTTAAGTGAACTTGTAGAATAGAAATCTTTATGTATTACAGACATAATGCATATATAGAATTTTGATGAACAATCTATTTTGTTAGAAATTAAGCCCCCAAGTTCTTAAGGATATTTTCCTATCATATGATTGGGAAAATGTTCACAAATTTTAATATTATAACTATGTTTATGTTTGCATATAATTGGTTTACAATCACTTAATAAAAGAAATATGTATTAAATTGTGAGAAGGCTGGGTGTGGTGGCTCATTTGTATAATTCTAGCATTCTGGGAGGCCAAAGAAGGAGGATCCTTTTAGCTAGGGATTTTGAGACCAGCCTGAGCAAGAACAAGACCCTCTCTGTAATAAAAATAAAAAGATAATTAGGTGGGTGCGGTGGTGGGTTCCTGTAGTTCTAGCTACTTAGGGGGCCAACATTGGAGGATGGCTCAAGCCCAGGTTGTAGTGAGCAGTGATGACACCACTGCTTTCTAGCCTGGGTAACAGAATGAGACTTTCTCCACCAACAAAGTGAAAATATAAATAGACTCATTTGCAAGGGTATGGCTCATCAATACTTTACAAAATTGTCATGGACATATTTCCATCCAAAACTACTCAATTAAAGATTGAAGCAAAATTACAGTTAATATAAAGATATTTTTACTGCATTTTAAAATGGTAATGTTAAGCACAATTATGTTGATTAAAAGATCTCACATTTGTGAAAAAAATACATCTCATTTCAATTAAAACATATTTTTTGGTTTTTATTCTACTATAAAAGATAAAAATATTCAATGTAAAAAAATCAGAGAATGCAAAAAAATGTAAAGTGAAATTGAAAATTACCCATACTACCATTCATAATGACTCCTCTTAATATGTAGACGCTTATTGTTTAGGACTTCTTTATGAGTGCTTTTGCTCTCTCTCTTTCTCTCTCTTTCTATCTCTCACCACACACACTTATTAAAAGGTATTATGACATAAATATGTTTAGTTAATTTTTGATTTTAACAAATTTTTTTAATAAATAAGAAAAGGGAATTTTCTTTAACTCATTTTACAGGACCAACAATTACCCTAGTACCAAAACCATACACAACAGACAAGGACACAACAAAAAAGAAAATTATAGGACAATATTCCTGATGAATAGAGATGCAAAAGTCCTCAGCAAAATATTAGCAAGCCAAATCCAACAGCACATCAAAAAGACAATACACCATGATAAAGTGGGATTTATGCCAGAGCTGCAAAGATGGTTCGACATATGCAAATCAACAAATGTGATATGTCACACTAGCAGAATGAAGGACAAAAACTGTATGATCATCTCAATAAATGCAGAAAAAATATTTGATAAAATTTAGCTCCCTTTATGATAAAACCTCTCAACAAACTAGGCATACAAGGAGTATTTCTCAAAATATAAATGTCATGTATGACAAACCCACAGCTAACATCACCATAAATGGAAAAATGTTGAAAACTTTTCTTCTAGGAACTGGAAAAAGATAATGATGCTAATTTTCACCAATCATATTAAACATAGTACTTGAATTCCTTGCAGGGCAATCAGGTAAGAAAAATAAACAGCATCCAAATTGAAAAAAAGGAAGTGAAATTGTCCCTCTTTGCAGATGATATGATCTTATATCTATAAAAACCAAAGGATTATACTAGAAAACTCTCAGAACTGATTTCAAATAAAGTCAGAAAAGTTTTTTATGTACAAAGCAAGCATACAAAAATTAGTAGTTTTTTTGCATCAATAATAAAATAGCCATAAAGAAAATCAAGAAGGCAATCCCATTTATGTTAGCTAAAAAAAGCAAACAACAACAACAACAAAACCCTCTAGGAATAAATTTAATGAAGAAAGCAAAAGATATCTATAAGGAAAACTACAAAACACTCATGAATGAAATTAAAGAGGACACACAAAAAATGGGAAGATAGCTGGCGCTCATGAATCAAAAGAATTAATATTGTTAAAATGATTATATTGCCAAAAGTAGTCTGCAGATTCAAAACATTAACATCATTTTTCACAGAAATAGAGAAAATAAAATTCATATAGGACCAAAAAAGAGCCCAAATAGCCAATGCTATCCCAAGAAAAAAGAATAAATCTGGAGGCATCACATTATCTGACTTCAAAACATATTACAAGACTATCATAACTAAAACAGTGTGGTATTAGTATAAAAATAGACACATAAACCAATGGACAAGAATAGAGAACCCAGAAATACGTACACATATTTATAGACAACTGATCTTTAACAAAGCCACCAAGAAGTACATTGGAGATATGAAACTCTTCAATGCTGGAAAACTGAATATTTATATGCAGAAGAATGAAACTGGACCCTATCTCTCACCATATACAAATGAAGGATGGTTTAATGACTTAAATATTAGACCCCAAATTATGAAACTACTAGAAGAAAACATAGGGAAAACTCTTCAGGACATTGGTCTAGGCAAAGAATTTATTTATTTATTTATTTATTTTTTTGAGACAGAGCCTCAAGCTATCCCCCTGGGTAGAGTTCCGTGTCATCACAGCTCACAGCAACCTCCAACTCCTGGGTTTAAGCGAGTCTCCTGCCTCTGCCTCCCAAGTAGCTGGGACTACAGGCGCCTGCCACAATGCCTGGCTATTTTTTTTGGTTGCAGCCATCATTGTTGTTTGGCGGGTCTGGGCTGGGGATTCGAACCCACCACCTTAGGTGTACATGGCTGGCGCCTTAGCTGGTTGAGCTATAGGCGCCGAGCCTAGGCAAAGAATTTATGACTAACACCTCAAAAACATAGGCAATAAAAACAGAAAATGACAAATGGAACTATATTAAACCAAAAAACTTCTGCACAACAAAAGAAATTATCAACAAAGTGAAGAGACAGCCTCTTGATTGGGAGAAAATATCTGCAAACTACTCATCTGACTAGGGACTAATACCCAGAATATACAAGAAACCCAAGCAACTCAAAAGTTAAAAAACAAATAATTCCATTTAAAACTGGGCAAAGTACATAAATAGACATTTCTCAAAAGAAAATATACAAGTGGCCAAAAGATATATGAAAAAATTCTCAACATCACTAACCACTAACCAACAGGGAAATACAAATCAAAATCATAATTCTCACGTCAGTGAGAATGCCTCCTATTAAAAAGAGAAGAAATAACCTATGTTGACAAGGATGTGGGGAAAAGGGAACTCATACATTCCTATAATCACGATGGTAAAGAGTATAGATATTTCTTAAAAAACTAAAAATAGAACTACTATATGGTCTAGTAATCCTGCTACTAGGCATCTACCCATAGGAATATAAATCAGTATATGAAAGGAATTCCTGCCTTCACATATTTGTCACAGCACTATTTACAATAGCAAAGATGTGGAATCAACCTACATGTCCATCAACAGATGAGTGGCTGAATAAAATGTAGTCTATATGCACATATATACACCCACATACACGTGTGGTATAGAATATCATTTGGACATAAAAAGAGTGAAAGCATGTCATTTATAATAACATCGTTGTGGCAAGAGGCCATTATATTAAATGAAATAAGACAGGCACAGAAAGACAAATATCACATGTTCTCACTTCTATGTGGAGCAAAACACTTGATCTCATGGATGTAAAGAATTGAACAATAGATCTCAAAGACTGGACGAATTCCCAGAAGCACACAACCTCCCAAGGCTCAGGAAGAAACACAGTTCCTGAACAGACCAATAACAAATAGTGAGATCAAAACAGCAATAAAAAAAACCTCCTGAAAACAATGACAAAAAAGCCCTGGACCATATGGATTCACTGCTGAATTCTATCAGATCCACAAAGAAGATTTGATACCCATAATATAGAAATTATTCCATAATATTGAGAAGGAGGCTCAGTTCAAAGAATATTTTTATTTTCAACTTAATTTCATTCCTTTTTTTTTTTTTGGAACAGACTCTCACTATGTTGTTCTCTGTAGAGTGCTATGGCATCAGAGCTCACAGCAACCTCCAATTCTTGGGCTTAAGTGATTTTTTTGCCTCAGCCTCCCAAATAGCTGGGACTGCACCTGCCACAACACCTGGCTATTTTTTGTTGCAGTTGTCAATTCATTCTACAAAGCAAACATCATCTCTATACCAAAGCCAGGAAAGGACACAACAAAAAAGAAATCTACAAACCAATATTTCTTATAAACATAGGTTCAAAAATTCTCAATAAAATACTAGAAAACCAAATTTAGAAACACATAAAAATAATTCACCTGGACTAATGCAAGGAAGGTTCAGCATTCACAAATCCATAAATGAGATTTACCAACATAAATGGAAGCAAAAACAAAGACCATATGATTCTCTCAATAGATGCAAGAAAAGCATTTGACAGAGGCCACCATCTTTTCATAAAAACCCTCAACATCTAGGCATAGCAGGAACATATCTCAGAATAATGTCATATATGACCAACGCACAGCCAACATCATACTGAATGGAGAAGCTGAAAGCATTCTCCCTAAGAACTGGTGTAAGACAAGTGTTCACACTGTCACCACTTCTATTCAACACAGTGCTAGGAGGAAAAAGCTTTTGTAGATTTTGGCCTAGACAAAGAATTTATGTCTAAGGCTGGATATGGTGGCTCACACCTATAATCCCAGCAATCTGGGATGCTGAGGTGGGTGGATTGCTTGAGCTCAGAGAAGTTTGAGACCAGCCTGAGCAAGAGTGAGACTCCACTTCTACTAAAAATTATATATGTATACATATATATGAAAAATGTCAATCACAGCAATAAGAAAAATAAGTAAATGTCATCTGAGTACACTAAAAAGATTCTGCACAGGTAAGAAAATAATCAGCTGAGTAAATTGACAACCTACAGAATGGGAGAAAGTATTTGTAAGCTATACATTCAATAAACGGCTAGTAACAAGACTTTACAAAGAACTCAAGCAAACCAGCAAGGAAAAAACAAACACCCTATCAAAAAGTGGGCAAAAGACATAAACAGATGCCCCAAGGAAGACAGACATATGGCCAATAAGCATATTAAAAAATGTTCAATGTCACCAATTATCAGGGAAATGTGAATTAAAACCACAGTGAGATATCACCTTACCCCAGTTAGAATGGCTTTTATTTTTTTTCCACAAGATGAAACAACAACAAATCCCTGCCTTTTATTAATGGCAATAAAGAATACTGAAAATTAAAAAAAGGATGGATAGCTTTTATTAAAAATTCCAGAAACAGTATATGCTGGCATGAATGTAGAGAGAAAGGAATGCTTATTCACTATCTGTGGGATTGCAAATTAGTACAATCTCTATGGAAAATAGCATGGAGATTTCTCAAAGAACTAAAAGTAGGCCTACCATTCAATCCAGCAATCCCACTACCGGGTATTTACCCAGAGGACCAGAAGACTTTTCATCAAAAAGACACCTGTACTAGAATGTTTATTGCAGCACAATTCACAACTGCAAAGATGTGGGATCAAACCGAGTGTCCACCAATTCATGAGTAGATTAAGAAAATTTGGTAGATGTATACAATGAAGTACGAGTTAGCCATCAAAAAAATGAATTAATACCTTTTGGAACATTCTGGATGGAACTGGAGATGACTCTTCTAAGTGAAGTGTTTCACGAAAGGAAATACACCATATGCCTCACTATTAAATTGGAACTAGCTGATGAGCACACGTGCACAGAGGGAAGTAAAACTCAGCCAAAATCAAACAGGAGGGAAGGGGAGGAGGGGAGGGGCAAAAATCTACTTAACAGATACTATGAACACTATATGGGTGATAGGCACACGGTTAGCCAGGACTGAAGCATTACAAACGTGATCAATGTAATGTAAAACATGTGTGTCCCCTTGACCATGAAGTTTCATGATATTTAAAAAACCATGATGTTTCTAATGAGAACAAAGGTATAACAAATACAATTCCACAGTGAGACACCAGTTCACCACATCTAGCATTTAGAACAAAAATCAGTTTCAAAACTTTGGAGACCTCAATTAGAGGTTCAGGACAGTGCAGATGTAAAGAAAAGATTTTGTAATAAGTATTTGTAGAGAAACCTGTGCTGCTAGCAGGTGTAGACATATTACTTGTTTCCTAATCTCAGTCTTAGTTTTTGGAGGTAAGAACTCAATGAGGTCACTCAGAACTTAAGATGAATGCCCTGAGCTTTGGAGACCAGGAATGGAGGTCTGTCTCTTAACCCAGGACATTCAGAGGTCCAGGAAGAGCTGTTGGGATTCTTTGGTGGTTGTCTGTGAGTGGCTGTTCCATCCGGGACATGAGTATTCCCTGCCCACTATGGGTCACAGCATGTATGAGTGTCTCCTGTGGACCAGTTGTTGACTCAGAAGAAAGTAAGCTCCCATGGAGCCATTTCGCATACTAGGCAGATGGACCCCGGCACAGGGTGACGAGACCCTTAACAGTGAGCATCTGAGCTATTGAGGGTTAGGGGTACCAGTCCACCGAACCCAGTTGAACTGGTTCGATTACTCAGCTGAGCTAGAAAGTTCAATGGAGGTCCAGCTGCAATCAAAAGGAAAAGTGAGTGGAAACTGAAAATAAAATCAGAGCAGCAACAGGCAGTGTGGATAGAGAGCAAAAGCCACCTGCACAAGATTCAGGATAACAAAGAGAGAGTTTATTTAAGAAAAACAAAGAGAAAGTTCAGAGCACATCCAAAGAGATTTGGAATTGGGTCCGTCTCATGGAGAAGGTGAGAGAGAGATAGGGACACAAAGGTGTGTAGGGGATATAAATACCATCTATCTTTGAAATTGGCTGCAAGTCTTTCATTGGCCTTTCTGTGCCTCTAGGAAGTATTGCCCGTTTCTACTGCATTGATTATCTCTATTGGTCACTGGTTACCTAGATTACCTCATACGCACATTCTTGTGGGCTCTCCAGAATTCCTGGTTCAACAGTCCAGGCTTTCTTCCCACTCCCTTTTAAACCCCTTTTTTTTGTGTCCCTTCTCAGGAACTTTGGGCTAGATGCAGAGTGACCAGCCAAAGGAGAAGCATGGTCTCTACATGGTGAGATCTGGATCTGGAAGAGCCCTCAAAGATATTCCTAAGAGAAAGGGTTGGCAACTGTTCACTTGGCACCAGAGAGTCCCGATATAAGGTGAAAATCAGGAGGTGACCTTTCCACAGCCCATGCTCTGCCTGGGCCAGAGCCTGGCCTTGTAGGGGAACAGTGAAGAACCCCCACTGTCTGATGCTCACAGGCCCCAGCAGGCCTAGCTAGAGGGCAGGAGATGTGCACTGCCCTAAATTGCTATCAAAGGCTGGTCACTCTAACTTCCAAATTGAGGCGTCATGTACTAATAAAAGTGACCATAATACTGTCTTTTGCCTCATTCATTGGCCTTATACAAGTTTTCACTCAGAAACAAGGAATTTATTTACATTATAGGGAAGATGGTAGAAAAATTAAACAGACTTTGAGAATATCCTGTGCAGGGTGCTCGTTCATTGGACTGCACGCCCGCCTTCCAGGGGCCTCCAGTTGAAAACATGAGGGTCTGCTGCTGTGTCAGCATTTGAAGCCTCTTATGTGTTATTAAAAAAACTATTAAAGGCAAGTGTAGAGCTTCACAAAAAGCCTAGAGTACCTGGTATACCCCCCCTAGATGTTCATTGTGAAGTATTATTTATGTGACAGGGACAAAAAGAAATAATGTTTCTTTACACGGAACAATTCAGAGACATCTGCTTGTTATTTTTACATCATGTTTATTAGTTTATTTTGCAGGCATGTTGAGGACTCAGCTGGTAGGACCAGCCAAGAAAGGAAGGCAAGCACAGGCGTCCTTAAGACAGAGGGGAGGAAAAACCCCAAACTGTGGACAGTCTGGGAATAGTTAATCTTGTTTGCACAGGTTTTTGTGTAAGCTGATTATCTGGAAGCTAGCTGAGCGAGTTCCTCCCAGTCTGTTTTTTTTTTTTTTTTTGTAGGCCAAGTGGAGGTATCAGAGACAACAATTTCAGTTGTTTAGGAATTCCCCAGAAATTGGGAGTTGGGCTTGGAATAAATAGTGGTACCAATTTCCTGGTGTGTCTGGCACTGTCCTTTATTACATCTTCCTTGGTTCAGCCACACCTGCACCACCTAGTTCAGTAGCCTTTCTCATTACGGGCAAACTTCCTTCATTGAAAACCAGAAAATTGGCTCGGCGCCTGTGGCTCAAG
>NW_003852603.1:1404412-1409060 GCF_000181295.1 Otolemur garnettii | reverse complement strand
GCCACGGCACTCTGCCCAGGGGGATAGCTTGAGGCTCTGTCTCAAAAAAAAAAAAAAAAAAAAGAAGAAGAAAACCAGAAAATTCCTAAAGGCTGAATTTGTCTACATTAGAAAGGGCAGAGAGATTTTCATTTTTCTCAAAAAAAAAAAAAAAATATGAGTTTGGGAAGCTGACAGAGGCGGCAGGGGGAAAGGAGACCAGGCCAGCTCAGATTGTATTTTGGGAGAAGGATTTGGGGAGCTTTTCTAACAGGATGACTCTACAATTTGGGGACAGCTGCTGTGAGGTGACCAGCTAGCTTTGCAGAAATGGGTAAGGATTGGGGGGCACTTTTTACTGTACATAACGTTGTATATTTTCCCTCTGGTGTTCTTTTC
This sequence comes from Otolemur garnettii, assembly GCF_000181295.1. Taxonomy (NCBI): domain Eukaryota; kingdom Metazoa; phylum Chordata; class Mammalia; order Primates; family Galagidae; genus Otolemur; species Otolemur garnettii. The sequence continues at coordinate 1,408,682 of NW_003852603.1, read as the reverse complement.
TTTTCTTTTTTTTTTTTTTAAAGAGTTCTGCAATAAAGATTTAAATTGCTTTTCACTTCTTTTGTAGCTGTTCTGAAAGCAGTGCTGTACTGAGAAGGGCAATGAAAAGAGCCGGGTTTATTCCAGTTATACGTGTTAAAGATTTGACAAGCCTGCCAACGAAGATGCTTTAAAAAACCCAGCATTCACCAAACTTACTTGACCACACCATCCTATTTTTTAGAGAATGCGATTTAATATGTAATTATTTAGAACACAGTTTGGGAAATGTGATTCCCAGCTTACATCATCTCAAGGTAGGTCAAGAATTAAAAAAAAAATTCACTCTCTTCCATTCTTAATTTAATTTAATAGAATCACAAGGTTCAACCGGGGAGGATGGGTGTACTAGGTGGGATAGTTCCCTCCATCCCCTAAATTCATATCCTTCCCCAAACCACAACCCGCAACTATATTTGGAAATAAAACTGTAGATGTAATTAGTTAAGGTGAGGTGGTATTGGAATAGGTAGACTCTTAGTACGATGTAACTGGTGTCCTTCAGGAAGAGAAGAGACACAGGCACAGTCAGGGGGGACACCGGGACTGATAAGGAAGGCGGAGATGGCAGCCACGTGCCCACATGCCGAGGACGCCCCGGATTGCCAGCAACACCCGAAACTCAGAGAAGGGGGTGGGACAGACTCTCCTTAGAACCTTCCCAGGGAGCGTGGCCCTGCTGGCACCTTGATTTTGGCTCTTAGCCTTCGAAACTGTGAGAGAATAAATTTCTGTTGCTTAAAGCCACCCAGTTGTGGTAATTCATTAAGGCAGCCCTAGGAAAATGATACAAGGACCAACCATGTCTCAAATTTAAAGGAATACTTGATTCTGCAATCTTCAAACCCTAAAGACCATTCAACAATGAAAAGTACTGGACTAAGGAGGCAGACGAACCGCCACAGGTGAACCTCAAGATAATTTTAGTGAGAGAAGCCAGATAGGAAAGAATACACGCTGTAGGGTTTTGTTTGCATAATGTTCTAACAATGTAAATAACCTGTGGTGATTGAGAGCAGGTGGTTGTGTGGGGCAGGCTGCCAGGAGGGCGGAGAGGGGGTTTACAAAAAGCACGAATGGACGGAATGGTGGGTACGTTCGCTGTCATCACGTATATGTCAAAACTTTTCAAAATTGTACACTTTTAATTACGTGCAACTTATTGCATGTTAATTACGCCTCGATAAAACTGCTTAAAATAAACCAACTTGCGGACTCATTAGTTTAAAATAACCGAGAAATACTGTGCAAGTTTGCGTGCAGGCCTGGTGGGAACATAAAAAAGAAGTGCTTCCCCCAGCGAGCGCGCCGTCCCTCTCTTCACTTTATTCTTGTCCTTAATTGAAAGTGGTAAAACAAACACATTATCCAAGCAACTCTAATTATTTTCTCTGGACTAGTCTCCAGCAAATTAGGAAAAGGGAGCCGAGAAAGCCATTTCAGCCTGGAAATACCGCCGTGGGATCTTTTCTTCCGAAACCATCTGGGCACGGAGCACCCCGAGCGCGTCCACAGCCTTCCTCCCGCGCTCGGGGACACCCCTGGCCGCGCTGAGCCTGAACCTGGGAGATGCCTCTTCCCCGCACAGTGTTGATACATTAATTTACTCTCTCACTTTCCCCCTGGCTTTAATTAAATGTCACAGCTGAAAGAGGTTACCAAAACAAATGATGCGGAGAGTTCCGCCAACTCTGATCCAGCCTTGGAGGCGCGGTCAAGTCTTTCTCCACGAAGGCTGTGCTCGCTTCGCCTCCTTCCTTCCCCACGGCTCTTGCCCTTGTTTTCAGGCCTCTAAAAGAGCTTCAGTATTTGCTGGTTTGTGTTGGTGTCGCTGTGTGTGCTAGTTTTGTCTCCCCAGACACAATGACCCCGCCCTCTTGAACCCCGTACCTCTCTACTTGGACACCCTCTTTTCCACTCCAGATCCACCCCTATCCAGATGTGGAGATGTCCTGGGGACTGGGCGCACAGCGACCCCGTGCACACAGCGACCCCGCGCACACTTTCCTCTCAGGCTCCCTTTGACTTTCCCGGATCCCAGCAGCACCTCTTGTTTGCCTAGAAGTTTGCTGCATCCAACCACGGTCAATGGCTTTCGGCGCCTGCCCCTGAGTCTCTGTGACTGGCTGCTCGGCCTGCACAGGCCAGACGTGTTTGGGCATTAGATATTCCCCGGGAGGACACTCAGACAGTGAGTGGTGGGAGAGTGTGTACGAATGGCCAAGCCCCTCGGCCCTCAGGTGAGGGCGCTCCACGCTGTCTCTCCAGGCTCTCCCCGGGGATAAAGGGCCAGCTGTCCACTATTTAGTTGATAACCTGCACCCTCTACAGGCTGCCTTTCCTTCCTTATGCACTAGCTCCATTTTCCTGCCACGGTTGCGGGAAAGTTGCAGACAAACTGCTGCCTCCCAATTCTTCGCTCAGTGTCTGCTTCTAGGGAAGCCCTGAGACCAGGACCCTTTGTTAGAGCCCATTGGATGCTTGAGCCTCTGTCTAATCCCTGACTCCACCTCCTCCACTCTTACAGAGCCCCCTGCTTGCAGTTGAGTCCCGGAGGGAGCCTCCACCGATCGCCCTGTGCGGCAGCCTTCAGGCTGACTTCTTGTATTTCCTTCCAGGCTGTGTTTATCCCTTGAGTTCGAGAAATGCACCTTCTCAGCTTTAGAGCCCTACGAGAGAAATCCCCACAAAGGAGTCCTGTAACCATCAGCCATGCCAGTGGGTACCAAGCCCTACAGCCTAGCAAAGCCTTCTCTGCTGTCTTGACTTTCAACTCATGGCTTAGATCCTGGCATCTAGGGAGTAGGAGAAGAGAGAGGGGAGCAGAAAAAGAGCAGAGAACAGAATTGTCCTCCTCTTCCCCACTGCAATTCTCTACAGTTCAAGTGCTCACTTGGTCTCCAAAATATGAGACCTAAACTGTGGTGAAACCCACCCCTCTATCCCTGAGTTAACAGAATAAAGATCATCCAAATGAGTTCTATGCTTTAATCCCTAGAATTTGCAAATATGTCACCTTACATGGAAGGCAAAAGTGACTTTGCAGGTGTGATTAAGGTTACCAAACTTGAGATGGGGGAAAATATCCTGTTTTATCCAGGGGAGGTCAACTTAATCACACCAGTCTTTTAAGAGGAGATCATTTCCCAGCTGGGGGAGAGAAAAGTCAGATGGAAGGAGGAGAGATTGGAAGCATGAGGGGAACTGACCAGCCATCCGTGACTTTGAATATGCAGAAAGGAGGCCACAAGCCAAGGAGTGTGAAGGGCTCTAGAGACTGGGAAAGGTTCTCACCTGACAAGCCACAAGGAATCTTAGCCCCACAATCAAAAGGCACTGAGCAAGGGAGTGGAGGCTCCCTTATAAAAGAAGACAGCCCTGCTGACATCTTGACTCTAGCACATTGAACTCTTGTTGAACCTCTGACTTGAAGAACTTTAAAGTGTTTATGTTACATAAACCACTCGGTCTGCAGAGATTTGTTATGGAAGCTATAGAAAACTCACACACTCAGCATCTAGAATCTGTCTACATGTCTGAGTTTGGAAGTGCTTCCCCGTTGGGTGACAGACTAGTGAACACTTGGGCAAATATCTTATTGAGCTTCTACTTATCAGAGAGAAAAGGCAGAGCACCAGGACATGTGATCTGAAGCCAGTGTATCTATTATTGTTGGCTCTAAAAAGACAGCCCTGGAACATACACCCCACCCTCCACCCTATCTCACCTCTATTTCTGCTTAATCTTTTGTCCCCGAAAGTTGCATGTACCCCTGGAATATTGCTCAGGGGGTGTCCTTGGAAAGTTTCTATCATTTAAAACAGTATTAATTTTTATGCTGTTATTAAGTCTACCCTCTCATTGGACAGAAAAAACCGTATGTTTGTTGGAGCCTGTAACCTCAATTAATACATCGTTCCAGATTTTCCTCCACATTTTCAAATCAGTTATTTTCTGGGTATCAAAGCAGGGTAGAGAAGCCTAATGAACTGATAGGACTGTGGTCACTTGTGGTGGATTTGACAATGCACATGACTCTGAGAACACAGCTCATTCAAAACACTTCCTGCCTCACACCCGAGATTAAGAAAATCTAAGGAAGACCAAACACCCAACAGTGTATTTATTTACCTGCATAGAGTCACCACCCTAGATAGGGGACTCATATCATACTTGAGACTTTGCAATGTTATTTAATGTTTTATATGGTTTCTGGAATCAGAAAAAAAAA
>NW_003852603.1:1387493-1404135 GCF_000181295.1 Otolemur garnettii | reverse complement strand
TTTTTTTTTTTTTTTTTTTTTTTGGTCTTCTCCTTCATTCAATTACAGAAAAGGGAGAATTAAATGTCTCCCACTGGGATGGTGGCTTTATCTTTTTTTTCTAGTCTTATGGTGAATATATTTATCTTAGCTGCTATGTTACGGTATCAGTATGACACAAATTTAGAATTCCCATATTGCTTTTGTGAATCAAAATCTTTATCAATATTTAGTTGCCCATTTTAACACTGATAATACTTTGTCCAGAAAGTGTATTTTGCTTAATGCCCACAGTAACTCTCCTTTAATTATTATCGTACACTATTTCATGTTGTTTGTTTCAGGTATTTATAAATACTTTTTCTTGACATTTGGAAAGATCTAGACAGTGAATGTTTGCCTTTTAACAAAATTTACACTGACTGTGATTATGTCAGTGTATCATATCACAGATATGTTAGGATTCATTTTTATTTTATGCATATTTTTAAATTTTACCTTTTTAATTTAAAAAATCTTTACTTGACCTTTTTAACTTTGTTTCTCCTCTTTTGAATTATGTGTATGTTTCTCTACTTCACTTCTTTCCTTCCCTGGTTTGGAAATCATATGTCTTGTTTATATACCCCCCTGCTTTATAGACCTCCTGGTTTATAGACCCCCTGGTTCTATTACTTTAGTTGTCACGCTAGTGATGTCTCTGTTCATATTTTACCTTTTTAGAAAAATATGTTCACATCAGAAGGGCACAGTTTGCTGGGTTTTCACAATAGGAACACCCTCACATAGTCACCATCTAGATTAAGAAAAGAAGCACCCCCATTTAGGGGAAGGCCTCTGCACACCCTTTAGAAAATTATACATTTCTCTAATGTAAGTTTAACAAGGTCTAAGATTCAGCATAATCTTATGCTGCTCTCAAGCAAAATAAGATTTTACTTAAGCATGTGCTACCTTAGTCACCAACTTCTGATCTCTCTACTGCTCTCCTCCAGGATTTTAATTCAGCTTTCCTTTTTCATTGCAAACATTTAGTATGACAAACTTATTTTCTGTGTTTGCCATTCCTTCTTGCATCTTAGATTTTCCAGGCATCATATATTTTTTTCTTTTTGAAATTCTGTAGTTAGTTTATTGGCAAAAGAGCCTACATTTTGTTTGTCTGAGAATGTCTTTGTTTAACCTTCTTGTCCCCCAAAACTTACTTTTTCTAGCTGAGAGCTATTTTTCTTTCAACACATTGATATTTTATCCCACACTGATATTTTATGTGCCTTCTATGGTCATTGATACAGCAACTCTTTTTATAATTGTCATATATTTGTCTTTTTTTTTTTTCTGGCTTCTTTAAAGATTTAAAAAAAAATATGGGACAGTGTAGGTTTACCAGGACATCTACATATGAGTTGTTTTTTTTTTTGAATTTCTTCTGATTGGGATCAATATGCTTTCTGCCTTTCTGCATGTAATTCTTTCAGCAAATAGCTCTGGAAATTTCTGTCATTCTCTTGCCAGGTATTTCCGAAGCGTTACCGTTGCTTCTTGCTTTTTTCCCAGAACCTGGGTCACTCATGTTTCCGCTTCTCATCCTGGGTTCTCTCTCACTGTCTTTCTGTGTCGCAGTCTCTGCACTTCTCTTGGTACTTTTTATAGATTGATTTTCCTGTTCAAGAACTCTCATCTCAGGTATGTCTATTTCTCTTGTTCATTGAGTCTCTAACTTTAATTATCAGGTTTCTTCAGAAGTTCTATTTGGTTCTTTTCTAAAAATACCTGGTTAATTTTGAGTATTTTTTTATTCCTTCATCGTATTTCCAACTCTTCTGTATGTGTTCATTTATTATACCTCTGTATCTTCTACTCTGTGTCCCTTCCAGTATCTGCAGTCAGGGTCGGTCTGATTATCTTATTTGCTGCTGTGTTTCTTGACTGTTGCTCGTGGTACATTATTCCCCAAGTGTTGATGATACTTGATTGTGAGCTCATTATTCTTAGAGCTTTATCTGCGGGAACACATTGGAGTTGTGAGTCAAGATGATAATCCTCCAGAAAGGATGTGCTACTGTTTCTGCCCGTTGCTTGGGATTACTACCAACCCAGGACTTAGATTATTTCAGGACACGTAAGTTAAATAAAATCCGTCCTCAACTCAGTGATGATGGCTGTTCTCAAAGATTTTTAAGCAAGTTTCTTAGAAAATATATCGTTATCATTAATGTTCTTCTCATTGCTAAGACCTGAATGGATCACCACCCTCTCTTTACTTGGAAGATTTTTTTTTCCCTACTTGCACCTGAGGGCTTTGCCTCCCGAAGGTCCTAGCCCTACACTGGATGTTTCCTCAGGGCTCCTCTTAGTTTGGGGCCGTGTTTTGTATTTTGTTCCCAACTAAAACTTTAAAGTTTAGAGTACCTGAGATCAGAGGTACACAAAGAAAATGCTAGCTCCGGCATTGCCTACTTCTTCCAATCTGGCTTTTCTTTGTTGTTGTTGCTGTTATTTCTACTCTTCAAGAAATTTCCTTATTTTTTTCACTTGCCAGCTTACCCATACATTTTACCAAAAAATTACAGTTTTTAAAAAAAGATCCAGCATTGGTTGATACATGTATTGTTAACTAGGATTTCTCTTGACATTTTATCACACTACTGAGGTGAAACTCTTACTTTCTCGTTTATCTCTGCTGCTTTTGTAACCATACGTATGATCCAGCAGGTTCCCACTGTGTGCAAGTGAAGTATATTCCTCTGGGGACCTCTGGGACACTGTGTAGAACATGCCCAAGTTCTCCCAAGTGAAGAATTAGAAAAGGATGATCAGTGGGGATCAACTCCCTGTTCATCACTGGTTGAAGACTGACTGCTTCTGGAGGTCTCTGGCACTTTTGGCTTACACTGTACACAGGCAAGAGAGTCCCTCGGGCAGGGAATCACTGGCTTTGCTTTCAGTACATAGAGGTGAGTGCTGAGAGGTTACAGAAAGCATCCTAACAGTCCCTGCCGCGGGACAGCAGGTGCTCAAAGAACAATGCAAACCTTTACCTTGGAGAACGTAGGTTTTGAGTTTCTTGCTCTCAGTAATTCTTGGGCACATAGAAGGAAACATAAGAATTTCTTTTAATTAAACAGAATATGCTTCAAGTTCCTCAAGTTCTGAAGAGCAAGCTAAACCATATAACGTTATGATCTGTTTCTCTTATATTTATAGCAGAAGATATGAATGTGTGGAAGACGTCAAATTCTGTGTTATAGGAAGGATGATGTGAAGGGAGCGGGCAGAGCCACAGTAACTGGAGAAGACGGGGCAGTCCTGGTGCCCTGACTCATGGGCTACTCTCTGGCAGAGCAGAGCCGATAGTCACTGGCTGCAGCCAGTCGGCCCCTTCCTGTGGCAGAGGCTTATTGCTTTACCCTTTAAAGGTCAGAGTCTGCTTGGAAAACATCCGCGTGTGGCTACGAAAGGCATTAGGAAAAACCAATTTGCTTATCCTCACAGCAGAACAAGGTTCCAAGCCTGGTTCCAGGCTTTCCGGTCCCAGTTTTTCAGTCTGTATCTATGGAAGAACTCCTTTGCCTAGAATAGGGACATCCAGTACGAGCAGCAGTTGAGAAGATTGTGATAGTCATCTCCCTTTTACTTTCAGCCTCATTATTTGATTGGAGCTCCATGGCTAATTTAGGCTCATGGCAAAGGGCTTATTCGTAAAAGGCCAAACGTGAGTCTTAATCTGGAGAATCTAAGTCCTACTCTAATGCAGAAATCACCATTTTCTAGCCTTTATTAAACACTTTTGAATTTGCCCGGTCTCTCTTTTTTTTTTTTTGAGACAGAGTCTCACTATGTCACCCTGGGTAGAGTGCTGTGGCATCACAGCTCGCAGCAACCTCAAACTCTTGGGCTTAAGTGATTCTCTTGCCTCAATCTACCAAGTAGCTGGGACTACAGGCGTCCACCACAACACCTGACTATTTATTTTTTGGTTATAGTTGTCAATGTTTGGCAGGCCTGGGCTGGGTTCGAACCCACCAGCTCCGGTGTAATATGGCTGGCACCCTAGCTGCTGAGCTACAGGCGCTGAGCCTGCTCAGTCTCCTTGATGGGGAAAGCAGCCAGCTATCTATAAGATAAAGAAAAGACAGGAAAGATAAAACAGGAAAAGCGGACTGTTTTATAAACAACAAAAGTGAGATGAGCAGCATGGCATGGGGGCTGCTGGTCAGGGGCTATTTGCTAGAATTTGAACCCAAGTTGCTACCTATTCAAAGATGTCCGTTTCCGTGGTTCCCGAGGTCCTGAATGGTAAACGAGTCTGTGTATTCTTGAAATATTTAACCATTTCTCATCTAACATAAATGGCAACACACTGGACGTATCATCCTGCTGTTCGGCTTTTCCCATTTAACATCAGTTCTTGGAACTTGCCCCTGATACCATCATGAAAAGGCCATGGTTTTGCATATTCTGGATAAGTCTCCAATTCTCTATTTATACGCAGTTAATATATTTCCAGTCTTTCTCACAACAAAGTGATTATAATCAACAATAAGTAAGGGCATGCTTTAAAATAACCAAAAGAGTAGAATTGCAATGTTCCTAACACAAAGAAATGTTAGGTGATAGATCCCCCAATTATCCTGATTTGATGAATTCACATTGTATGTCTGTATCAAAACACCATATATTTCCAGTAAAGATATATATTATCTACCCATAATAATTAAAAATTTAAAAAATTAAAAAAGAGACTAATCATTAATCTCAACCACATATCATTTTGCACTTGGGGTGATGAGCGTGAATGATATTTCCTAGCATTAGAAAGATGGTGCTGGGTTGAAAGATATGTATGTTTGTGATCTTAATAGCTTTTGCTCCACTTCTCTCGGCGGAGGCTGCACTGATTTCCCTTCCCATCAGCAAGGCACGAGACTGCGTTTCCCCACACCACATGCTCTCCAATGGAGTGTGGTGTCAGACTTGTTGAACTTTTCTAATTTGATAAGAGAAAATGGTGATTGCGATTTTGACATGTGTTTCTCCATCATAAACAACACTGAGCAGCCTTCCTGCTGTCAAAGGGCTGGGGGGGGGGGTGTAGTTTGACTTCTTTTTCTTAGGCCATGAGTAAGATAGGGTCTTGGATTTCAGGACTCCTTTGAGTTGTATCCAGAACAAATTGAAGCTGATCTTCTAGGCAAAAAAGAAATTTAGAGGGGCGGTGCCTGTGGCTCAAAGGAGTAGGGCGCCAGCCCCACATGCCAGAGGTGGTAGATTCAAACCCAGCCTTGGCCAAAAACTGCAAAAAAAAAAAAAAAAAATACCCCAAGAAATTTAGAGTAGGCCCAGTTTGAGAGTCAAGTTCACTGATTCTGCATGTATAAAAGCTCCTATGGTGGGAGATAAACTGGGTCAAAAAGATGATGCTGCCAATGCGTGTTTGATTATAGAGAACATGTATTTATAATAAAATATTACAGAGAAAGGATTAAAATACAAAACATTCTCTTCCACTTCTAAAAAGACACATACAGATTTGTCTATAGAAGGGTGATTGGAGATACATGTATATATTTATGTGTGTGTTTATACACACACACACAAACACACGGGGTGGACGTAAAGTTCCTACGCAATTCACTATGTTAAAGTGTTTTACATTGCACACACACTTTATATCTACCATATCTACATATATATATATATATATATCTCCATATAATAAGCAAGATAGAGACATACATGGCTGGATAATTTCCAGACAGCTGGTGTCTGTGTGTATGAAAAATTAACCATAATTATTTCTTGATGGCATGACATTATGATATTTTATTATGATTTATGGTTCTTATATTTTTGAATTCTGTCAATTACTAATTGGTGTTACCAAAGAGGGTCCGGCTACCTGTCGCTGCCGGGTCAATGTGCAGAGTTGGGGATTAGGTCCAACTAGCTTTATTATCAGAGGGCCAGCAGTCCTGGAGAACAGTGAGAGTAGTCTCTCAATTACGTTCTGCCTCAGTTACAATTCTAATAGCTTTTATAATGGGAATACAAGGAAACAAACCTAGAGAATTTCAACTTTATCTAACAGGAAGCAACATAAAAATAGTCTTCATTCTAACAATGCAAAGTGTTTAAACAACAGAAAGGCAATTTTCCCTTTAACAAAATATCTGAGAGAATCATTATAGAAAACATCATGTCCTCAAAGTAACCATCACCAGTATCACCACACCTGTTGTCTATGTGTGACTCCTTCCTCAGGGCTCCTGAGACAAACGTCCTCACAGTCACGGAGAAACCTCGACTGGATGACGGTGGAAGGTGGGTGGGGAAGGCTGAGCAGACTAGGTCAGCTGCACGGCTTCGGCTCAGCTGCTCAGACTCCAACGCGCAAGCCACTTTTCTGGCTTTATTGCTACGTTAAAGAATCAAAAATAGTATTATATTTACAAAAATACATTCTGCCTCATTGGCAGATAGCCATAAACAATGTAGGAAACGATGAGAGGACACCAGATTAAGAGTCAGGAAATGCCATTTTTAACCCCACATCTGCAGTTAATGTGCTCCAGAATACTGGTCTCACAGTTTCATTTTTCTAGGCCCCAATTTCATCATTTGTAAAAATGGGGAAATTGGGCATGTTTGTTGTTCTAAATCCTTACAGTTCTAAAACTGTACCTTATGGGAAGATGAGATACTTAGAAACAAATGCTGGTTAAGTCCCTTCATAGGCCTGTGTTTATACTTTGAATAGTGGCACTTCCTAAAGTCAAGTGTGCCTATGCCTGTTGTTTCTTATGTAAATGGGTTGTCTCTGAACTGTATGGTGTGCCATGCAAAGCAAAAAAGTCTTCACACAGAGTAATTATCTTTTCAAGGCTTATTGAAAGAGGTTACCTTGGTAACAAGGCATCAAACCCACCCACTTCATCTTAGGGGTCAGAACAAGGTTCTCCATGTAACCGTCTTTCTGTTCTCCAGCTACAGATTGTGAAGATTTCTCAGTGGGAATATTCACATATTAGTAACAAGGAGCTTCTGCACCCAAAGACACAGTTCTTTGAATTGCTCCAGTCTAGGCCTGCTGTCCTGGTGCAAATATCAAGAACACGCTTTTTCATTTTCTGAAGTTTCCTAGTTTGAATGATAAATGGCTTTGCTCCCTCTCGCTCCTTAGCACTTCGGGGAGCTCTTATTCAGCAGGCAGGCAGAGCGACCCCAGGGCACTCCTGTCTCTCCCTGGGTTTCTGTGTATTAACCTCACTGAACAACAACAAAGAATATTAACAATGAAGGTACGTTTCTAGGGATCTCAGACCGAATCTCAGACCTGTAAGAAGCAGTGGAGATTATGTAACGGCTCTGTGATTTTATAGATGAAGAAGTTGTGAAGTTGGATCCAAAGCTTCTGAGTCCAGGGATCTTTTCAGGCCAGCGCTTCCTGGGAAATTCCAGCCCTGAGGGCTCACTTACAGCTGAGCCCTGCCTCCCGCCACACTGTCAGCAAGGGTTAGCTTTGAAATCCCGCGGAACTGAACAGAACCTCTCCTTCCTTTCTCTTTTAAGCCAGGAGCATGCAGCGTTCACCGAATAACCTCCTACTCACTTCTTGGAGTGACAAGGGAAAGCGGTACCCGTGAGCCAAGGCAGAAAACGGAAAAGTGATTCAAGTGAGGCTGAAGTCTGGGACAAGACTGTGCTGGAACCTGCCTGTCCTCCTTTTGTCCCAGCCCCAGGCTCCCAGCCTGCAGCAGGACAGCCCTGAGGAAGTAGTCAAGACAAGGTTACTAGTGAAACATCAGGCTCTGGCTGAATAGCTTTTATTTATTTATTATTTTTTAATTTGACAATTTCTTTTATTAGATCATAACTGTGTACATTACTGCTTTTGTGGGGTACAATGTGCTGATTTTATATACAATTTGGAATCAGTGAGACCTCGCCTACTGTGCATATTGCGAGGGTACCGTCAAATACATTAAGAGCAGAATATAAATGTCTGAATAGCTTTAAATCAGCAATTGAGGGATCCCCTCTCAGGGCTTGGGGAAAACAAAGCCAGGAGAAGCAGATTGTATGCAAAGCACTGAGTGGGTATCAAAGGCAGCATCAATTCAGCCAACTGGAAATTTACTTTAAATAAAGACACAATTGTATACCACCAGCGAGCTTACCTTGGAAACACAGCCTCCCCTTCCCCCGCAGTGGGGCTCATTTTCATTTCCTCCACTAAAGGGAATTGCAGAAAGGCCTGTTTCAGTGTCTGTGAATAACGCAAATGCAGTCAATCAATGGGGCTCTCTCCTGGTTAGACCTGGGTGTGGAGGGGACCTGGAGGGAAATGGTCTCCCAGCCTGGCCATCTCTCTAGAGTTCTGCCAACATTCCCCCAGAAGGCAGTTGTCATCTCAGACTCCCGAGAACTGGCAGACTTGGAATATTTGAGCTGGGGGTGATCGGTAGAGATCTGTGTTCAGCCATCTCATTTTATAAATGCAGAAACCCGAGATTCAGAAAATTTACAAGACCCACTGAAGTTACATTATTTGCTGTTTCATCACCATATGGCCTGTAAGGGCCTTCTGCTGGAGAAGGGCTAGATGAGAGGTGGATATCAGATGGATTGAATCTGCAGCTAACTAGGGACCACCCATGACATAGCCAGTGCTCATTCCAGAAGCAAAGACAGGATGCAAGAAACTGGTCCTGGCTCCCAGCACAGCGCCATCTCCACTTACAATGACGTCACCTCCAAAACCTTCTTCCCATCAGTTCTACCTAATTAATGTGGCTGTGACCCACCCTCTTCTCCCATCCTGCATTCTGGCACTTACCCTCTGGATTGTCACACCACCACAGCAGTATGCAGGGTTCCCACCTCCAGTATTATTCCCCCAATTCATTGTCCACTCTGCTGCCCCCAGGAACTTTCTGTTCTCCCCTGACTGAAGCGTTTTGATAGCTATTTCAATGCAAATTCCTGGCCCAACATGGGGCTTTCTCCTTGAGATCGACTTGGCCTTCCTGTCCATCCTTATCTTCTAGAGCTGAGCTGTAATGAACTAACCATACTTTCCAACATGTGGCTCCATTTCTATCTCCTGGATTTTGTAATGCTCTATCTGGGAATCCTGCACCCTGTGTCTAGCTGTTGACTTTCAACTTCACATCACAGAAAGGTGTCTCATCTGTGAAACCTTGGGCCATAAGTCAAGGTCAGGGAAGAAAGCAAAGGAACCAAATTTGGCTAGAGAGTGGGGCAATGGTAGGAGATGATGGGCAATGGTCTGTGTGGTCTTCTGGCCACAGGCTTTGGTGAGTGAAGTGCTCCCTTAGTCATCTGTGGTCCTCTCCCAGTCTCCTTTCTCGCACTGTGGGCATTCATCCTAGGCCAGTCCAGGCATTAGATTTTTTAAAAAGTGATAATGTAGCCACCCAACTGGGTTGTGTTTCCCACTGCACAGAGAGCAACCAGTACCCTGAGGCAGTCAAGGATGCAAAGAAAAAAGGGTTTAAAATCCCACAGAGCACTAAGCAGGGAGACGGGAGGCATTTCTCAAATACATCTCCCTGAGAACTTGCAAGATGGGATTTATAAAGATAGTTTGGTGGGCAAAGGATTAGGCAACTGGGTTTGCTAATTTGTTTGGTTTAGGGTAAAATTATAGGGTGTAAAACTCATCTTCTTGTGTTGAGTCTGTTCCTCGGTTGCGGTCAGAATTTCTTGGTATGGGTCGCTGGTCGGGGTGGGTCAGCCACTCTGTATCTCAGAAACTACCTTAGGTTTTGAAAAGGTGTTGTTATGTACGGAGAAAGTCAAGAATCTAAATGATCACCAGCTATGTGACTCCAGAGTAGCGATTATAGGTTCAGAAAACAGAGGGAACAGTGGCTATTACCAGGCAAACCAAGGGACAGTGGCTGATGATTGTCATTGTTTTTAGTTAGGCCTGTGCCTTCTTGGAGTTGCAGGCCCTTACCACAGTTTTCATCTTGCTCACCTATATTGCTTTGGAACAGGCAGTTTCAGTCACTCTGTGAGGGTGAGCATCTCCGTGTGTGTGCACAAGCTCTTAGTTACACAGCTTTGCAACCCAAGTTCATTGCCCAGCAGAAAATCCCCTGAAATCTTGGCTTCAAGAGCAGCATGCACCATTTTCTAAAGAGTTTTCTTTGACAGTGTTTATTATCGGGCTCTTTAAAGGACAGTGTTTCCCACTCTCCTGGGTACCTACTTGACTGAACAGAGCAGAAAAGCAATTAGAGTAAGTTCATATACATGAGTGAAGAAAGAAATAGTTCATTCGCTGATATGGGTTTCTTGCTTCTAATTCTCTTCAGGCAAAGCTCAGTGATAGATACCAAGGGTTAAGTCATTTCAAGAAATGTGAGGCTTCCACATCATGAGCAGAGTGAGGCTGTTTTGGTAATTACCTGTGCAGTCACTGGGGGGTCTGGGAGGGGGGACATATCTCTCCAGCAACCTGCAGTTATGAAATAGATCAGCATGCATGTAAATTAAATGCTAAGTGGATCTTGTCATTATCAGACTGGCTTCCTCCTGATGTTCTCATTTCACAGTGGAGCATACAGTTTAGCAAACAGCAGTCTCCCCCAAATTCTCCTTCTGGGAAGTTTGAGAGAAAGGGCTTCTCCCCCTCTGAGGTCATTCTAGCAGGATCAAATGTGCCCATGGAAGGCCAGGGCAAGAGGGACATGCTGACTCCAGAGCTCAAGTCTTCCTGACTCAGAGGTTTGCTTCTTAGTAATTCTCAACAGAAAGGATGCTTTAGGAAACTTTAGATAATCTCCTCAAACTCTGAGTAAGGACTGACTCTTCAGGAAGAAAGTGACAACAGCCAGTAAAGTATTATGAGGAAGGTGCTTTCTTAGGACAAGCTCCCTAGAAGCAGAACCTGAGATAAGAATTCATGTTCAGGTGTTTTATGAAAGAATTGATCCCAGCAGGACCCAGTAAGGGAGTGAAGAAAGTTCTGACTTGAACCCGACTTGAACTAATGATGCTGGGCTTTCATACTACTGCACCATTTAATATTCAGTCAATACCAATGGCTTGTCTGGGGGAAGGTAAGTGTCAAGAAACCGCCAGCTGTCTGTGCTTGCTGCCTCTCTGCCCTATGTGGGCAGTGTGGTGCTAGTGGCCCCGGGTGTCCCCTGAAGAAAGGCAAGATGTAGGCCATCAGAAGCCCAGTACTCAGAAGCCAAGGGACAGACTCCCTGATCTGGTACTGTGGGTCCAAGGGGTGTGCTGCCTCTGCCGGCTGTAATGGTTACTTTCATATGTCAACTTAACTGGGCCATGAGGTACCCAGATATTTGGTCAAACAGTATGCTGGTGTTTCTGTGAGGGTGTTTCTGGGTGAGATTTGAATTTGACTCTGTAGGTCCAGGAAAGCAGACTGCCCTCCCTAGCACGGGTGGGCCTCATCCAATCAGGTGAAGGCCTGGATCGAGCAAAGTGCTGATCCTCTTCTAAGTAAAAGACAATTTTTCCTGATTTTGGAACTGGACTGAAACATTAGCTCTTTATGAGTCTTGAGCCTGCTGGCATTCAGACTGAAATGAAACCATTGGCTTTTCTGGGCTTGCCACCTTACCCTGCAGGTCTTAGGGTTTACCTGAGTCCATAATCACACAAATCATTTCCTTATAATAAATGTGTGTGTGTGTGTGTGTGTGTGTGTGTGTGTGAGAAAAGACTTGATCTTCCAACTTGATTCTAAGTGAATGAATATTTTATTCTGAGGACTCAGATGCCATGAGTTTCTTTCACCATCCGAACCTTCTGTGATTCTTCGGAGGCAAACTGGTGTAATGTGAATACTCTATAAACAATTGGGGAAGGGGCACAATACAAAATAACAAAAAGTGAAACTGGCAAGATAGATTTGCTGGTCAAAAAATAAGAATTCGATTCATACTGTTAAGTTCAAGATGCCTACTGGGGCATCTGATGGGGACATTGAGAAGCTGTGTGCCAGAGTCTGGAATCCAAGGGACGGGTTTGGGCTTAGACGTGAGGGTCAAATCAAAGCCTATTGTTTAGTTGGGGGGGCAGGGCATGCTCCTCTGAGATGTGACGCTCATTCATTACTTGAAGTCTGAGCAGGACATAGTGAGTAGGAGAAGGAGACTTCCTGGAGAGGAAACAGCAGGTGTGAAGCACGGTCGGAAGCTGGCAAGTTCTGAAGTTGTTGATTCCAGATGCATCATTTAACCATTGTCAGAGTGGGCAAAACTTCTCTGAAGCTGAGGAATTTTCAGGGGTATTGTTGCTAAGTACCATCTTCATCTGATTTTTCCTAGTGCTTTTCAGGCAAACTTTATTTTCATTAAAGGCAAAACGTATGTTTTTGTCAGTTTTGTTTTTACCATCCACCAAAACCTGTATTAACATTTTGAATAGGTTCAGCTACTGCTGGTACTGGTAATTTCTAAACCTTAATTTGAGGTAAACGGCTACAGTGCAGAGTAATGCCATTACTGGGCACTGAGAATGTAAGCCTGAGGAATTAATAGCCACTCTCGGAGGATGCGGAGGTCACAAGGGGCAACCATCTTCCAGCTGCTTACCTCTAAGGTAAGCCTCTGCTGATCGGGGGTGGGGGTGGGGGACGCCTTCTATATCCTGGATTGTGGCCTTCACATTTGTGATGGCATCACTGGGCTCAACCTCCAGGGTCATGGAGGTTGACCAACCTCCACTGGTCAGGATCTTCACAAAAATCTGCATTCCACCTCTAAGACAGAGGATCAGACAAAAAAACAAAACAAAAAAGATTTGCCTGTGACAGAGTTCATTATTTTGTGCCACATGGTGACGGGGGATAACAGGTGTTGCTCACAGGAAACAAGGAGTGTTCAGAGTCAGGGGCTGGCTAACGGGACTCTGGGAGAAAGAAAGGGTAATTCTGATTTTTAAAAGAAATTTAACACATCTAGTGCAGTGGCTCTCACCTGTAATCCTAGCACTCTGGGAGGCTGAAACTGGAGGACCCATCTCTACTAAGAATACAAAAACTTAGCGAGGTATTGTGGTGAGCACCTGTAGTCCCAGCTACTCAGGAGGCTGAGGCAGGAGGATCACTTGAATCCAGGAGTTTGAGGTTGCTGTGAGCTATGATGCCACAGTACTCTTCCAGAGAGACAGAGACTCTCTCTCTCAAAAAAATAAAAAAGAAATTTAACAGTAAGAGAATTAAAAGGGAGGAGAAGTGAGCAAGAATGAGGTAAACGCGCAGCAAGGGAAGAGCAGTGAGCAGACAGCAAATATTGACTGAGCTGGAGGCGGCACCTGATGCAGAGAGCCAGCGTCCCCAGGGTGAAAGCCGGACAAAGCCAAACCCACAAGGAGAAAGAACCCAAATGCCATACACAGGACAAGTCAGCTCCTGAACTGGAGCCAGGGGACCCAGACCCAGCCAGGAGCCGAGAGCATCATGGCAGTGACTGCCTGACTGTGTCCCCAGTGCAGGAGCAGTTAGCATGGTCACCGTCTCGCCGCAAAGCCCGAGCGCTCATCTGCTCTGCAGAGGAAAGGGGGCTTGTTACACGTCGACAAGGGAGACGCTAACTCGCCATTAAAGAAGAAAAGTCCCCAGCGAGGAAAAGACCTCGCAGAGCGCGGGGCTGTGGCCTCTGCAGATGGGGCTGATGAAGACAGATCCAACCAAGCGTTCATGCTGCAAACATGCTTGATAAGAACTGGAGAGGGTGAGCGGAGGGCGGTATTAGGTGGGGTCTCACCTACTGTGCACCATGCAAGGGTACATTTCACAGCAATTAAGAGTATATTATAAAAGTCTTACCCCCAAATAAGCAAGTGAGGTGATGGTTGTTAATTTGATTTAAGCATTCCACATTGTATATCAAATCATCACACCGTACCCCCATAAATCTATACAGTTATGATTTAATGAAAATTAAGGTTTTTTTTTTTTTAAAGAACTTGAGTTATTTTTATGAGTGTAGCAACAGCAAATAAAGGGCAAAGGAAAAACAGCACGTGATGGGAAGGAGCGCTTCACTGAAGGGAGGACGTCAGATGACAGGTACTCAAGTGGAATCAGCACGTCTGCAACGGGGTCACTCAGTGTCCCCATCTGGTGGCCGGTGTGCTCTTCACAAATAAAGGAGGTGGCCAGGAGAGAGGATGTCAGGTCTGCCAGGCTGTGCGGGAGGGGCGGCTCGTCTGCGTCCCACCGGCTTCAGCTTCCCTGTGGAGAGATGATTAAGGAATATCTATTTCTAAGGGCTTTTCTAGAGCTAAGAGGTTGGACTCCAGAAATCATTTGGTAATGCCACAGAGCCCAACCAGGAAAACGAGGAGGCTTGTGATTAGTGATGGCCCAGAAAGGATTCCCACAGAGAGGGAAGGTAGGGAGGTGACGGAGGCTATGTCCACGTCCTGCACTTCCAGGAGCACCCTTCCTAACATCCATTCCCCAAATTCTTCAAAGACTACTTTTTTTTTTTTTGAGACAAAATCTCACTCTGTTGCCTTGTGTAGAGTGCTGTGTTATCATAGCTCACAGCAACCTCAATCAAACTCTTGGACTCAAGCGATCCTCCTGCTTCAACTCCCCAAGTAGGTGGCACTTACAGGTACCTGACACAGTGCCTGGCTTTTTTTTTTTTTTTTTAGTAGAGATGATGTCTCACTGTTGCTCAGGCTGGTCTCAAACACCTGAGCTCCAGGCATCTGCCCACTGTGGCCTCCCAGAGTGCTAGGATTACAGGTATGAGCCACTGCACCTGGCCCCACAGACTACCTTTAGTGGTTTGATTTCTACTTCTGCTAAGACATAGATTAAAAAAAAGATGTCTCTACCCATGTAACATTCTCATTTGTCAGTGGCCCAAAGCCAGTAAACGGAAAAGAAAAGAAATAGCAATTTCAGTTATTCATTCTTTCCTTGATGTCTGAGAGTTAAGTCAACAAGATGTTGATGGTTTGCTCACAGAGAAGATTTCTGGCATCTCTTTTCATGTACCTGTGCAGAATAATTCCAAAGGGCCTACTCAGAAGTAGGTTCAAAGAAAAAGGAAAATTGTCTGAAATGGAAAACTTTATTGTCTACCATCTTTTATGCTAAGTTATTTTGTTCCTAATATTCAGTGCAGTGGCAGTTAAAGGTGCAATAAACTTAAACAAAGCTGGTTAAAGGAGGGAGCATCTTTCATAAGTGTAAGTATATTATTTCTTTTTTTATAATGCAGCTTTCAAAATAATCATATAAACCCATTGGATGCCATTCAATGTAAAGGATTCCTGTGGTTTTTCTTAAGTGAAACTGTGATCAGGCTTTGACGATTCGCAAAACTATTCTTTTAAATAATATTCTGCCTGATCACATTATGGTTTAATTTGGAAACATATGCATGTGTTCTTATACAAATTGTGAATTTCTTACTAAATTTCTGAACTAGTTTCTGAATGATATCTGTTTTAGCAAACAGAAACATTATTATGGATTCTTGGTTAAGTTCACTGGATGGGTTGACATTGCTGACTTAATTTATTCCCTGAGTTTCACTGCAAACTGACTTCGCAGGGCAAATTTGCTGCACCAACCCTGGAGAGAAAGGGGAATGCAGAGGGTCTACCTGGAGCAGAAACTGGACGCTGTAAACTGGTTAGTGGTGATTCTGATGAATTTCTGGAGGCTGCGTATAGACGAGCACGGGAAGGAGAAACTCTGGATGCCAGTCTTAAGGGGGCTCTTTCTTTTTTGTGAGCCTTCCTAGAGGAATCCCACCAGGTTATCATGGTGAAGACCTGAGAGAGGTCCTCTGTAGCTCTGGCAGGGGAGGGTTGTGGAGCTCATGAGAAACCAGAGGAATCTGAAGCTTCTGTCCCTGCAGCTATTTAGAAAGCATTGAATAAAGCCCCCTTCCTAATCAGTGCAGCCGGCATCTTCACCCTTAGTTCCTATGACCTGCAACAACACGTCCAGCATTCAACAAACAGTTATAAGGCGTTCCAAGAAGACAGAGAAGCCAAGAGAAAAATATCCCCTCTTCCACAGAAGAAAAAAGATAGTGTTTCTCACCAGAAACTGTGCAAGCAAGAATAGAGTGGCATAAAATATTTCAATCATTTATTGTCAATACAAAGCAAAACAAAACATCATTCTACTGAAAATATCCTTTAAAAGTGGAGTAGAAATAGAAAATTTCTTAGACAAATGTTGATGGAATTCATCCCCAGCAGGCCTGTGCTTCAGTAAATTCCTTAGGGATAAAAAAATCCATACAAGTCAAAATCTTGGATCTGTAGTCATCTGTCTGATAAAGGTGTATCAGCTGATGACAGACCATATAGACAACAGTGGTCCCATAAGACATAATGAAGCTGAAGAGTTCCTATCACCTAGTAATGTCTAACGATGTCTTAGCTTTGAAACTGTTGTGCCCACCCCGGGGGTCACCTACCCAAAGACCACTCACAATCACAAATTGATGCAAAAAGCAAGAGGCAGGTTTATTGCTGGCGCGTCAGGGTTCCTCAGCCACAAGGGGGAAGGAACCCCGAAAGGCTGTTACAGGCTGCTTTTAAAGTGAAAAACTACATGCGGGGGGGTGAGGGGGCGTTAGGGTATGAGGCGGTTGGTGATTGGGGAATTCATAACTTGCAG
>NW_003852603.1:1354321-1381649 GCF_000181295.1 Otolemur garnettii | reverse complement strand
GGGTAGGGTGTTGCCTCCAGGTGCAAGAGTCTGATATGCGGGTAGAATGTTTTCATTGTTTTAGGGCCTCCTTACTGCCCTGTGGCCTAACAAAACATGGTAACATTGTAGCATAACACGTTATTCCCGTGTTTGTGGTAATGCTGAAGTAAACAGACCTGCTGTGCTGCCAGCCGCATAAAAGTCTATCACATACAATTTTGTGCAACACATAATCCTTGATCATAATGATATGTGACTATGTTACTGGTTTGGTTTATGTATTTGCTATATTATACCTTTTGCCGTTATTTTAGAGTGTATTCCTTCTGCTTATCAGAAAAAAGCTGTAAGACAGCCTCAGGCAGGTCCTTCTAGGGGTATTCCAGAAGAAGGTATTATTAATATGGGAGGTGAAGGGTCCATGCCTGTTGTTCCTGCCTCTAAAGACCGTCCGGTGGATCAGACGTGGAGGGGGAGAAAATGATCTTGATGCTCCTGACCTGGCATGGGCCTAGACTGATGTGTGTTTGCGTCTTCAGTTTTAACAACAAAGATTAAAAAGTTAAAAAAAATTTAAATAGAAAAAAGCTTATAGAATAAAGATATGAATAAAAAATATTTTTGTGTGGCTGTAAAATGTGTTTTAAGCTATTTGTAAGTATTTCTGAGTCAAAAACTCAAATAAAAGCTTATACATTAAAAAAGTTATAGTAAGCTAAGGCTAACTTGTTACTGAAGAAAGACATTTTTAAATGCATTTACTGTACCTTAAGTGTAGTAAGGTAAGCTGCACGGTAATGTATAGCAGTGCTCCAGGCCTTCACACTCAGTCCCCCTCATCACAGACTCACTCAGAGCAACACTCAGGCCTGCAAGTTCCACTCATGCCACGTGTCCTATACAGCTGTACTGTTTTTTTTTTTTTTATCTTCTATACTGTATTTTTCCTCTAAATTTTCTATGTTTAGATACACGAATACTTGCCGTTGCCTTAAAATTACCTACAGTATTCAGTACAGTAACATACTGTGCAGGTGTGTAGCCCAGGAGCAACAGGCTGGCTGTACCATTTAGCCCGGGTGTATCATAGGCTACAGCTTCTGGGTGCATGTTAGCACATTCTGTGATGTTCACACGGTGGCATAGTTGCCTGAGAAGGTATCTCTGTCATTAAGTGACATGTGACTACGTATACGCACATATAGATGTGTAAAAAAACGAGGAATCTTGGAAAAGGAATTTAAGTAAAATAGATCTTTTATTTTATTGTTCTTTACATTTATAATGTAATAATACATTATGAATGTATTAGGTGATTATAGCACATAGAGAAGTGACATGAACAGCAGCACTGCCACGAGGGCTGGGGGAGAAAAGGTCCTCGTACCACCTGCAGAGCAGAACAACGTTATTAGAAGGTGGATTTAGATTAGTTAACAATGTATATTGTAAGCATCTGGGACACAACTTTTCTTTTTTTTTATTAAATCATCACTGACACATTAATGTAATCATGGGGTACAATGTACTGGTTTTATATACAATTTGAAATATTTTCATCAGACTGGTTAACATAGCCTTCATGGCATTTTCTTAGTTATTGTGTTAAGACATGTATATTCTACTTTTAGTAAATTTCACATGTACCCTTGTAAGATGCACCATAGGTGTGGTCCCACCAATTACTCTCCCTCCACCCATCCTCCCCCCTTCCTTCCCCTTCCTCTCCCCTTTCCTCTTCTTCTTGAGCTATAATTGAGTTGTAGCTTTCATATGAAAGCTATAAGTTAGTTTCATAGTAGGACTGAGTACATTGGATACTTTTTCTTCCATTCTTGAGATACTTTGCTAAAAAGAATATGTTCCAGCTCCATCCATGTAAACATGAAAGAGGTAAAGTCTCCAGCTTTTTTAAGGCTGCAGAATATTCCATGGTGTACATATACCACAATTTATTGATCCATTCGTGGGTCAATGGGCACTTGGGCTTCTTCCATGACTTAGCAATTATGAATTGTGCTGCAGTAAACATTCTGGTACAAATTATCTTTGTTATAATGTGATTTTTGGTCTTCTAGATATATACCTAGTAGAGGAATTGTAGGATGGAAGGGCAGGTCTATTTTTAGATCTCTAATACGAAAGAGGAGATAAAATGGAACCACATAAATACTTAAATAAAATCAGGGAAAGCATGGTCTGTGTTAAGGCAAAAATATTAACAATTCTGCTAAATGAGTGGTATAAATATACCAACTAAAAGACAGAGCTTGGCAGATAAAAACAAGACCCAAGTATATGTTGTTTACATAAAGCTCACTCTGAACATAAAGACTCTGACAGGTTAAAATTAAAGACACGGAAAAAAAGAGACCATGCTGACATGAATCAAAAGAAAACTGGAATAGATATATTAATTTCAGAGAAAGCAGACATCAGAACAAGGAAAATCATCAGAGATAAACAATGGGACTACATAATAATTGCTGGGTAAAGTTTCAAAGAAGACATAACAGTCTCAAACTTGTATGTATCTAACAACAGAGCATCAAAAAGCAGGAAGCAGTAACTCATGTAACTGAAGGAGGAATAAACAAATCCACTGTTATACTTGAAAAATTTAACATGCTCCTGTAGGTAATAGATAGACTAGGCAGGCAGAAAAATTACTAAATAGACAGTTTATCTGAGTAGCACTGTAGTTAATTTGCTCTAATTGAAATTTAAAGAATACTGTAACCAATGACAGGTGAATACACATTCTTTTTAAGCTCACACAGAGTATTTTCAATCATAGGCAACCTTCTAAGCCGTAAAAACTGCCTTAACAAATTTAAAAGAATAGAAATCATATAAAAAGTATATTCTCAGCCCATAATGGAATTGATTGATTCTAGAAATCAATGATAGAAAATTGAATTGGAAAATTACGAAATATATGAAAATCAAACAACACACAAATACATCTCACACAAACCAACGACATCTCAAGAGAAACTGAAAAATAATTTGAACTAAATTAGAATGGAAATACAACTTATCAAAAAGTGTGGGGTGCACTTAAAGCAGTGTTTTCCAGACAAAAGATTAAAGAAGAAAAATCACATGATCACATCAATTACACATAAAGTGTAGTTAACAAAACCCACCACTTACTCACGTTAATAACTTTCAGCAAACTAGGGTTAGAAGGGAACTCTGAATTTAATAGAGAATATCTACAAAAAACTCTACAGCTGGTATCATATTGGCTGAACACTTGCCTTCTAAAATCAACAGCAAGGCAAGGATATCTTTTCTACTGTTCTCATTCAACATACACTGGAAGTTCAGCTGGTTCAGTAAGATAAACCAAGGAAATAAAATGGATACAGATTGGATAGAGGACAGATCAGACATTAAACTGGTAAGAACAGATGCAACACTTGATTTTGGCCAAGAGGAGAAGCACTGGGATGCATATTGGAAAGGAAAAAATAAACCTGTTTTAATTTGTAGATGAAATGATTGCCTGTGTAGAATATCCCAAAGAATTGGCAAAAGAGGCTTATAGAATTATAAAACCGTGTTTTATTATATAGCAAGGTTCTAGGATACAATAATGATATACAACATAATATATAATACAGTATACAAAATTCAATTATTTTCCTACATATCATCCACAAAGAATTGGAATTTGAAGTTTAGAAAACAATACCATCCATAGTAGCACTCTCACAAAGGAAATACTTGCATAAATCTAAGAAAATATATATAAGACTTACGTGCAGAAAACCACAAAATAAAAATAAAAAAATCAAATCATGTTCGTGTTCATGGTTAGAGCACTCAATACTGCTAAAATGTCCATTATTACCAACTCAAGCTATAGATTTGATGCAATCCCAATCAAAAGCTCAGCAAATTATTTTGTAGCTATTGACAAGCTAATTACAAAGTTTATGTGGAAAGACAGAGGACCTAAAATAACCCAAATAATCTTGAAGAAGAACAAAGTTGGAAAACTAACACCTGATTTCAGTTTTGCTAAAGGCTACACGAATCAAGACAGCATGATATTAATAAATGAATAAACACAGAGATCAATGAACAAGACAAAAAGCCTAGAAACACATCTGTATGGCTGATTTTTTTTTGCAAAGGAGCAAGTCATCAATGGTACGAGAACAATGGGACATACATGTGTTAAAAAACTGACCTAGATACAAACATTGTACCTTACACAAAAATTAACTCAAAATGAAATGAATAAGGTACAATTTACAGCACAAAATTATAAAACTTACTGAAGAAAAACATAGGAGAAAATCTGTATGACCTTAGGTTGGGAAAACGAAGTTTCAAATGTGATACTAATAACATGATCCATCAAAGGAAAATTGATACTTTGGACTTTATTAATGTTATAAACGTCTTTGCCAAAGAAACAGTTTTGAGAATAAAACAACAAGCCACAGACTAAGAGAAAATATTTGTAAAACACTTATCTGATAATGAAATCAAGTCCAAAATATACAAAGACCTCTTAAAGCTTAATAAAAACAATCCAATTAAAAAATGTGCAAAATATCTGAACAGATACCTTACCAAAAAAAGAAATTCAGATGGCTAATTAGC
Source organism: Otolemur garnettii (assembly GCF_000181295.1). Classification (NCBI taxonomy): domain Eukaryota; kingdom Metazoa; phylum Chordata; class Mammalia; order Primates; family Galagidae; genus Otolemur; species Otolemur garnettii. The sequence continues at coordinate 1,377,047 of NW_003852603.1, read as the reverse complement.
ATATAAAAACTCAACAGCATTTATCATTAGGGATTTGCAAATCAACAAAACAATAAGATTACTGTGTTCTCGTTAGAATGGCTAAAATTAAAAAAAAACAACTGGCAATACTAACCACTGACAGGGATATGGAACAAGTGACATTCTCCTTCATGTTGGTTGGAATGCAAAACTGGTACCTCAACTTTTCAAGACGGTTTCAAAGATTACCATACAGTCTAGCAATAATGCTTTTGTGGACTTATGCAACTGGATCGCAAAGTTATGTCCACATAAAACCTGTATCTGGGTGAAAAGTTTTATTCACAATAGCCAAAAACTGGATGCAGAGAAAATGTCTTTCACTGAGTGAATAATATATAAACACACTGTGGTGTATAAATACAATGGAATATTACACAGCAATAAAAAGAATGCCTCATCAAATATCAAAAGATAGACGACTTTAAAATTCATATTGTTAGGTGAAAGTAGCCAGTATGAAACAGCTACTTATCATGTGAATTCAACTATGAGACGTTGTGGAAAAGTTAAACTGTAAACACAGAGAACAGATCAGTAATCGCCAGAGGTTCGGAGGTTGGGAAGAAGAGTGGGCTGAATGAGTGAAGCACAGGGGGAGTCACGGAGCAGGGAAACCATTCTTTATGGCACCGCAGTGATACATATATGTCTGTCAATGTTTGACAGACAGGATAGGACTTCATAGCATAAACTTTAAAGCACAGAAATTTAAAAAATCAGTTAAGGGTTTGAAGGAATCCAGGACAGAATGTAAAACGCTATAGAAGTATCCAAGCATAAATGATGACAGCTCAGTGGAGGGGTGGGGAGTACAACGCTGAGCTAAGCAACACTTGGAAATGATGGAGTCTGTAGAACTAAAGACAAAAGGAACTTCGCAGAAGAACTGTACTCTAGTTGACAAAGTTCTTTCCCACGCAAGTGTGTGTTAACAATTCTGAAACTTCCATGTGTATAGACTAGAAGTGAACAGTTATGTGATGCAGGGCAGGCAGTGGGATCCATGCTGCTCAGTATAGATGTAGGAGGTTATAGGTAAGCAAGAAGGAAGAGACTAAAAAGACCCATATGCTAATGGATTAGTGCTGGACACCAGTATGAAGTACAGTGACAGATGGTTACATGAGAAATGTTTATATGTATGTGTATACGTGGTGTAGTATATACACGTATCTCTGTCCACTGAGAGTGCCTTGAAACAATGACTTCCCAGAAGCAGTGAGCAGCTAAGGGTCTGAAGTTTGGTTTCTAATACCATTCTCCTGTAAAAAGAACCAGAGTTTCTTAGATAAATGGTTGATCTTAAGCTGATTAACTTCAGGCTGATCTTCCCTGATTAACCAGGGAGGTTAATATTGAAGATTAGTCTGGAGCATCTTGTAGTGCATAAAATAAGGAAGCGCTAAAACAAATAAACAGACAGAACCCACTAAAACTAAACCAAAACAAAAAGTTCAAACCTACAGTGATGGGCTATGCCAAAGGTACATGACCAAACGAAAGAGCCCCAGTGGTCAAAGTTGGAAAAAGTCAATTAACAAAGTGGCGTTAGGCCGGGAGCTGTGGCTAAATCCTAGCACTCTGGGAGGCCCAGGCGGGTGGATTGCTTGAGTTCAGGAGTTTGAGACCAGCCTGAGCAAGAGTGAGATCCCGTCTCTACTAAAAATAGAAAAACTAGATAGGCATGGTGGTGGGCACCTGTAGTCCCATCTACTTGGGAGGCTGAGGCAAGAGAATCGCTTGGGCCCAAGAGTTTGAGGTTGCTATGAGCTATGATGCCACAGCACTCTACTCCAGGGAGACACAATGAGTCTCTATCTTGGAAAAAAAAAAAGTAGCATTGGATTATAGCCCAAAGTATAAAATGAATATCCAGAAGCCCATATGAATGGAAGTAAATTAATAAATAAATAGGAGAGAATAAGTTTGTTCATAATAATTCTAAATAATTTGTGTAGATCTCAGCCCTTAAGAATGTGTTCACCAGTTCTTAAACATGAGCTCCAGAGTACAGTATCGCAAGGCAGAAAAATAAGGTGGAGTAGGGTTATAATACAGAGACCTGAGACCTGATGGAGGTATCTCAGGTTAATGATCAGGGTTAACATCAACAGTGATGAATCACACTGGTAGGATGCACCCTCGATAGGATGTGATCAGAATGACTCCTTACCTCTGTGGTTTTCCACCCCACAAGCCCATCACTCTAGCTTAACAATGAGAAAAACATCAGAAAAATGCCAACGGAGAGACATTTTACAATAACCTTCAAGGTTATCAAAAATAAAGAAAATCTGAGAAACTGCCCTGGTCAAGGGGAGCTAAGGAAGATGTGAAGACTGAATGTAAGGGGGTCTCCTGGAATAACAGCAGAGGACATTAGATAAAAACTAAGAAAATCAAAGCATCACAGGAATGGAAAAGCAAGTATCCAGTGTACTCAACACTAATATGAAGCTAACGGATGAACTAATACAAGACCCACAAGAGAAAAACTCAATTTGATTCAAGCTGGGAGAGAGGGAAGCGAGAGGAGGGAAGGGGGGCAGAGAAGGGGGATCGATGTGCTCCCACCTAACGGTGCAGTGCAGGGTATACCGCACACCTCCTGGGTGAGGGGCACAGCCACAACAGGGACCTCCCCTAACAAGTGCAAACACTGACATCTAATTGTTGGTGCCTTTATGTTAGTCTGAAAAAAAAAAAAATCTGAAAAAAAAAAGCTAAGAGATTCGATAGCGCATAGACTTCAGATAATAAGTATCTACATTGCAACACCTGCCCTGTGATAATGTAAAACTGGGTGTGAGATACACAGGAATTCTCTGTATCATCCTTACAAACTTTTGTGAATCTAAAACTATATGATATTGTAATGATGGATACAAGCCCCTGTACATCTGTTAAAATCCATAGAACTATAACAGAGAGTGAACTGCAATGTGAACTTGGACTTTAGTTAATAATAAGGTATCAATTAGTTCTAATGTACCATCAGTTCTAATGTACCACGTATTGCAGATGGTAAAAATCGTGGCAGCTGAGGGAGATATGGGAATTTTGTACTTTTCATTCATTTTTCCCCTGCATACATAAAACTATACTAAAAGTCTACTATTTTAAAAAACTCAAAAAGAGGAAAAAGTTAATAAATTAAAAAAGTCCCCCTCCCTGCCCCCCCCACCCCCCAGCTTACAACTACTTCTAAAAATTGAGCAGATTGGAAAAAGAAACCTGGAAAGAACTGTAAAAAGAATTATGAAAAAGCCTCAAGCTTGCCCGAGTTTTTCTCGCTCGGAAACAAAGTTTAGCAAGGAGGTTCTGCTCAGCGACACAGAGGGTATCACAAGGCATGTCAGGATGGAAGGTTGCGGACGGCCGTCTGCCCATCTGCGACGCCGGGCGGGTTGTTTGCACCCGCAGCTCCTGCTCTCTGGGCAAGTGCTCCGCTGATTCATGCTTTCGCAACACCATGCAGAAGTGGTTACTCACATTTCTGTCCAAACACATAACACCTGGAACTTTAAATCCATTAAGCTCTTCCAAACAATTGGTAATGGAAAACCTCCATAGCTTCGTTAGCAGAGGCAAATATTTGGCTTTATGAAGAAGCAATGTCCTTTGAGTCACAGGGCCAGCTGCTGTTGCCCGGAAGAGAAGGTCGCAGACTGAGACTTACCGGCCTTTCACTTCTTTCAGAAGTCCTGGTGGCTCACTTCAGGTACTGCTTTCTATATACCAAACTGCCGCATACTTAATGGTTAAAGCAAACACCTCAGCATGTTTTTTTAGAGTTGGAAACTGGAGAAGGGCTTGGTTTGGGGGCTCTTCTCTGATCCACGTGGCATCGGCTGGAACAGCAGGGGCTGGGGACGCATGTCCAAGCGTGCTGCTTCAGCCTGTGTCTGGCAGGTGGGTGCTCGTGGCCTCCTCCACTCACATGGTTCCTCCACTTCCAAAGCCTGTGATGCAGCCTGCGCTTCTCACAGCACAGTAGCCCCCCTCAGGGTAGTTATGCCTCTGCTTCTTGTGGGCAGCAGGCTTCCTTCAGGAGGAGGCGTCTAGGAGCCAGGTCTTGGGGAGGTGGGCAGTGAGGCTGCCACTCTGCTGTGGCCTTGGCCTCGGGACTTCTTGTGTCATTTCCGCCATATTCTGTTAGTCAAAGGAGTCCAAGGGCCTGCACGAATCAGGGAGAGGGGGGTAAAGACCCCAATTCCTCATGGAAGAAATGTCAGAGAATGAGCTGTCATCAAAATTGATAACACCCTACATGTTGAGAAGACGGCCTGCCTGGTCTAAGCCGGCAGGTGTCCACATCACCCCCAGAAAGCAAGCTTCCAGGGAGATACAGTGTTACCTTGGGAACATGGTGGCAAGCGATCAAGAAACTGGGGGCCAACATGAGTAACAATTAAAATAACCTAAACCAAAAAGATGGTGGAAAAACATTGCTACACCATGACAAGACCATGTTCTGTGTCAGTTTTTGTAGTTTGTTATATTTATACCTCATTTAGTATAAAGCAAATAGGACAGTGTTCTGATAATAAATCTGCAGAATGAGCAGCCTTGTCCTTAGTTTTGCTACCCTATGTCAAGGTGTGTGAAAATTTGTGGAATGTTCTGGAAACTCATTCCTAACTATGTGATATTTTAGAGTCATGTGTATACTGTTTAATGTACACCCCCTTCTTTACACTTCAGAGAACTGTAGCCTGAATGGTAAATTATTTTATCTAGGGTCCCACAGCCACACATTGCATTAGCCAGAACCAATATTTGGACAGCCAGTTCTGTACTTTGTCATTATACAAGCACTGTGGGAAGACGTAAGACCAGTTTTATTTGCAGATTATATGAAAAAGCTTCTAAGCCTTCATTCCTTAAAAACTACCCTTGATGCCTGAAATTCTTCCCGTAGGGACTCATTTGATATTACTCCTGGTAATTCCATTAAGGGATGCTATTGTTTTTGAGGGGAATGGAAAGGAATTCAAACATTAAATTACTGAAGTTTGGTGTAAACGTATTTGTCAGATCATCCCTCCTTTCTGGAACAGACTTGAGTATCATGAAGATCATGGGAGGTTTTGAAATAGAGATAATGACAGGGCATGTTAAAAGGGCAAATGTACAGAATCAATGGGAAGACTGGGAGAAGGATGGGCCCTGACGACTCTTTTATGGTTTCTTACGCATAGATGACAGCCATATTGAAAAGGCAATGTCCCTGCAAGGAACAAGGAGAAAATGTCCAGCATTTTGCCCTCAGATCAGGGCCCCAGAGATCTAGGTTAACGCAAAGATGTAAGTGAAAAAACAACCACAGAAGCAAAGAAAAAACCCAAGAGAAAGCCGCAAGATAAGAAACTAGTAGTTGTTAAATGAAGTTGAAATAATTCAAGCCTAGATACAGCACGACTGTTACTGTATATGTCACTGTATCACGTGATTTAAAAAAATTAGCAGTGTCTTGTCTGCTTTCTTGTCAGTGTGAAGAGAAATGCCGCATGCCACAGATGTTCTTCACAGAAGGATGTCAAACCTGGAATGACAGTGCCAGTAATCAGAGACATTGTACATCAGAGAATGCAAAATGTAACAAATCGCCATCTACCAGCAGTCAATTCCGTCTGATTGCTGTGCCCAACCCGCTCCCTCCCCAACTGCTACATCTTGAAGATGTGACATTGTATCACAGGCGACCCAGTTTCCTGGGAGCTGAGTGCTGGACCCTCTGTCAGCCTGGGCCATCTGAAAGGCACACATCTGAGAAAGGAGGTAATTTAGGTTGCCATGGCCATAAAACAAATGATCAACCACAAAAAATTAAACGTATTTGTATGGGATCAGCTTAGACATAGTAAAAGGAGTTACTGTTTGTGATGTGCCAAGTTACTGGTCTATGGAGGTCACACGTTTCTTGGCCTCTTGGTGACTCAACTGTATCGTGAGGACAGTTTGGACACCCCCATTTACTTTGCTTTATCCTCATGTCAAGACACCCAGGAACAAATGTCAAATATTCTGTCTAAAAATCCCCAGAGACAACAGATTTGAAAATTGTGGGGCCAGGGCACATGTTAGAAATATAATGATCCAAACAACACATTTAACATATTTGATTTGGTTTAACATGAAGTCTCTGTCAAACTTCAAGCACACAAAGGTAGATAAAATACAGTCTAATGCCCTTAATAAACTTTTAGTTTATTAAAGGAGAGTGACAAGTAAATAAGCAATTCAGATTTCATTTGAAATCTCCATACAGGCTCCCACTTGGATCCTATGAGGGCTTGATGAGTACAGCTAGTCGAGGAGGCTTATCCCAGACGGGATCATTGGTCAGTCTTAAAGAACAGGAAGGAAGATAGGTGGGTGGAAAGCCTGGGTGGTTTGGGGGCGCGTGGCATTCACAGAGGTGACATGCATATGGAACTGCCAGGAAGGCAGGGCTGTCCCAGAGGATGGCATCTGTGCGTTGAGCTGGAAGACAAGCCAGAGAGGTACACCTGCTACAAAGTGAAAATCTAAAATTAACAAGCTGGGCATTCTTCCGAAAGCCAGGAAGAACCCAGAGTGGTTTGACTAAGGCAGTGCTTTGTATCAGCCAGTTGAGGAACAGGCTGTGTGTCGGAGACTTCAATGTGGGTAAAATTTTCTTAAATAGGGAAGGGCCTTCTAGAGGCCTAAAATGTACATTCCCTTTTTCTCTTTGGAAAATGAGTGGAGCCTATAGAACGTAACTTTATTTTTGCTTTACCTTCTAATTCCTCTTTCCTCTCCCTGGTTCTGCCCATGCAAATGTCCTGTATTTACTTTGGATATTTGTTCTTTTTCTGCCTACCTAATCAGTTCTCCCCTCTACCTGTTTTTTCCATTACGCATTTCTACAGCTAAAAACATCCATTTTGCACTTTTAAGCATTCAGCCGTATTGTTTTTTATCTTGAGAACTTAAAAAATACGACATTTTACTGTGTGCTTCTGTTCTGGGCATCTCACTTTGCTCTGCTTTTCTTTAACACTTTAAATGTATTTTTATTACAATATGAAATAAGAAATTTTGTTTTTATAGCAAAGATCCAAGAGGAGTTTGCTTGTTATATCTAAGTGCTTAATTTTGACTCTTTCAAAAATCAATTTCAGTTTCTACTACAGTATGATTAGAAAAATCTGAACCTATGACCTTTGCAGTGTGTGACTTCTTGCTCCCCTGTGGGATTTGTTCAGGTCTGTGGGGGGTGACAGAGAGCAGAGTGGAGAGGGGGAACAGCAGAGGTGCGGGAAGACACCCAGCACCCGTGCGCTGAATGTTATAATGATAATATGAAACACTGCAGTCCCTGGGCAACCAGGGACATATCACTTATAAAGACCCAACCAAACTTACTTTGTGACAAATGAGAGAGACACAAGAGGATACCCTGTGAACACATAAAAGCTAGAAAACTGGTTTAGCAAGAAAGAACTTGCAGGTTCTAGGTGTTCATGTTCCCAAAGCCATGTCTCTATACTGTCTCCACAGAAAAGTTGCTCTTCCACTTTTATAAGGCAGTATGATGCTGTGGGAACCTTTAGGAATATGTGGGATTGTATCTAGTGTTCCTATTTATTACTGATCTGACTTGTGCAAGTTATTTAATTACTCTGGCTCTTAGTCCATTCAGACTTCTGTAACAGGTTACCATAGACCGGGTCACTTATAAACAACAGACATATGTTACTCACAGTTCTGGAAACTGGAAGTCCAAGGTCATTGGGCAGGTTCAGTGTCTCACTCTCTGGTTCATAGACATATGTCTTCTTGCTGTGTCCTTAATGGCAGAATAGGGTGAGGGAGCTGTCTCTTTTATAAGGACATTAATCCTATTCATGAAAGATTCACCTCTGAAAAGCTCTACTCCCTAATTCCAGGACCTTGGGGGTTAGGATTTCAACATAGTAATTTGAGAGAGTCTCAGGCATCCAGTTCATTCAGCACTCTGAATCTAAGCCCTCTCGTCTTTAAACTGCGAATGAAAATAGCTTATCAAAAGTGTATGAAGATTGTCTTCTGTTTTTTTTTTTTCTCCAGAAGCTAAGCCTGAGTCAAGGATTATCTGCAGGGTGATCACAGGAAGCTGTTAACTGAGTAGGAAGTGAGATGGGAGGAAGTTGACACGGAGAGCTTCAATGAACAGGACATGCTCAGGGCAACTGGGGCCTAATCCTGCTGAGACAAAAAAGCTAAAGTTTGGAAAATTTAATTTATACAGTTCTTTTTGACATCATTTAAAAAAATAAAACAAAAAGCTACAAGATAGCAGGACAGGTATTTCTGTATGTGAAATAGAAGCTTAGTTTCTCAAAGCCATTTGTTACCTGAACTATCTTTTTTATTTCAAATATTATGGAGGCAGGGTATAAATGTTTTTGGTTACTTGTATCAGTTTTGTGTGTTTGAATCAGGGCTATCAGTGTGCCCCTCACCAGTGTTCACTGGACCCATTAGGGACCTTTTCCCTGATCCTGTCCTCTCCTCCCCTGCTGAGTTTTGCTTCCCTCTGTGCACCTGTGTGCTTATCAATTCATTCCAGTTTCGCAGCAGGTATAGGTGGTGTTTGATTTTCCATTTAGATACTTCACTTAGAATAATAGCCTCCAGTTCCATCTAAATTGTGACCAAAGGCCTTAATGCATTCTTCTCGATGGCTGATTAGTATTCCATACTCTGATATAGATGTCATCACCATGTACATCATACATATATCACATATATGTCATACAAAAATTATATTTTGTTAATGCAGTCATAAATTGATGAGCACGTGGGTTGATTCCACATCTTTGCAGTTGTGAATTGTGCTGCAATAAACACTCCAGTGCATGTGCCTTTCTGATTAACTGACTTACTTTGGGTAAATACCCAGTAGTGGGAATGCTAGATCAAATTGCAAGTTTTGTTTTAGTTCTTTGAGGAATCTCCATACTGTTTTCATAGAAGTTGTACTAATCTGCAGTCCCACCAACAGTATAAAAACATTCCTTTCCCTCTGCATTCACACAGCATATACTGTTTTTGGACTTTTTGGTAAATGCCATTCTACCTGGGGTAAGGTGATATCTCATTGTGTTTTTAATTTCCCTAACAATTAGTGACATTGAACCTTTTTTCATATGTCTATTGGCCATTTGTATATCTTCTTTGGAAAGCTTCTGTCATTGTCTTTTGCACACTTTGTAGTAGGGTCATTTGAATTTTTCCTTTCTGATTTGCTTGAGTTCTTTATAGATTTTGGTTATTAGTCCTTTAATGGATGTGTAGTTTGTAAATATTTTCTCTCCTTCTGTAGATTGTCTATTTGCTCTGTAGACTATTTCCTTTGCTGTGTAGAAGCCTTTTAATTTAATTAAGTCCCATTTATTTGTTATTGTTGTTGTTGTTATTGCCACTGAGGTATTAGTCATAAATTCTTTGCCTTGACTGATATCTAAGAGTCTTTTACATACATTTTCCTCTAGAATTTTTTGGCTTCATTCCTTAGATCTAGACTTTTATCCATGTTGAATTAATTTTTGTGAGTGAGAGGTAAGGATCCTGTTTCATTCTTTTGCATGTGGCTATTCGATTTTCCCAGCACCACTTATTGATTAGGGATTCTTTGCACTATGTACATTGTTGTCTGCTTTGTCAAAGATCAATTGGATGTATGTGGATGTTTTATATCTGGGTTCTCTGTTCTGTTCCATCAGTCTTTGTCTCTATTTTTATACCAATATCATGCTTTTTTAGTTACTATAGCCTTATAGTACAGTTTGAAGTCTAGTCACCTGATGCCTCTAGATTTATTCTTTTTAAGATTGCTTTGGCTATTTGGGCTCTTTTCTGGTTCTAAACAAAGTATAGAATTATTTTTTCTACCTAGTTCTGTAAAATATGATGTAGGATTTGGTGGGGATAGCATTGCATCTATAAATCACTTTGAGTGATTTTAATATGTTAATTCTACCAATCCGTGAACATGATATGTTTTCTATTCATTTGTGTCACCTGCAACAGTACTTTATATTTCTCCTTGTAGAGATCTTTCATTTCCTTGGTTAAGTATACTCCTAGGCCCTTTATTTTCTTTGTAGTTATTTTGAATGGTATTGAGTCTTTCTTTGATTTGACTCTCTGCTTCACTGTTGTTGATGTGTAGGAATGCTACTGATTTATGTACATTGATTTTGTAACCTGAGACTTTGCTGAGTTTATTTATCAATTCCAAAGTCTCCTGTTGGAGTCTTTGCCATTTTCTAGATATAATACCATAACATCAGTGAAAAGAGAGAGTTTGACCTCCTCTTTCCCAATTTGGATACCCTTTATTTCTTTCTCTTGTCTGATTGCTTTGGCTAGGACCTTCAGCACTGCATTGAATAAAAGTGGTGATAGTTGGCACTTTTGTCTTGTTCGAGTCCTTAGTGAGAATGCTTTCAGTGTTTCCCCGTTCAGTATTATGTTGGCTGTGGGTTTGTCATATGTGACTTTTATTGTCTTGAGATATGTTCAATCTATGCCTAGTTTCTTGAGGGTTTTTGTCATGAAAACATGCTGAATTTTGTCAAATGCTTTTTCTGTATTTATTGAGATGATCATATGGTCTTTATTTTTGCTTCTGTTTAATCCCTGTATCCCTAGGATCAGCTCTCTTGGTCAAGATGAATTATTTTTTTGATGTGCTGTTGAATTTGACTTGCTAGGAATTTATTGAGAATTTTTGCATCTATACTCATAAGAGATATTTGTCTGCAGTTGTATTTCCTGGCTTTGAGATTAAGGTGATACTGGCTTCATAGAACTAGTTGGGGAGGATTCTCTTTCCTGATATTATGGAATAATTTCTACACTAGAGAGTACCAGCTTTTCTTTGTAGGTCTAGTAAAATTTGGTTGTGAATCCATCTGGTCGGGGGATATTTTGTTGTTGTTGGAAGATTTTTTTATTACTACTTCAATCTCGTTTCTCATTCTTGATCCGCTCAGGAGTTCTATTTCTCTCTGATTGAGTCTTAGGAAGTCGGATGTTTACAGGAATTTTTTTCATTTCCTCTGTATTTTGAGTTTATATGCATAAAGATTCTCATAATATTCACAGATGATATTTCGTATTTCTGTGGCATCAGTTGTACTATCTCCTTTTAAATTTCTGATTCATCTTATTTGGGCCCTTTCTCTTCTATTCCTCATTAATCTAGCATAAGGTCTATTAATTTTATTTACCTTTTCAAACAACCAAGTCTTTGTTTCACTGACCCTTTGTATTTTTTTTTTTTGTTTGTTTTCCACTTCATATAGTTCTTCTCTGACCTTCCTTATTTGCTTTCTTGTGTTGGCTTTGGGTGTAGTTTTGTCTTCCTTTTCTGGTTCTAGAGATTTGTCATTATATTTAGTTTGGGATCTTTCTGTCTTTTTTGATGTAGGCATTTAAGGCTATGAATTTCCCGCTTAGTGGCTTTTTCTGAATCCCATAGATTTTGATAGCTTGCATGCCCTTTTTATTCAGTTCAAGGATTCTTTTGATTTCCAGCTTAATTTTATTATTGACCCAATAATTGCCCAGTGAGAGGTTAGTTAATCTTCATGATTTTTCGTAGAATGGAGTATTTTTCTTGGAGTTAATTTCTAGTTTTATTGCACTGTAGTCTGAGAAGATACATAGTATGATTTCTATTTTGTTTTTCAATTTCAGCCTTTTGATTCCTAAGTAGAGGATTTGGCTAATTCATGCCTGACCTCCTGACATGCAAAAACTGTGAAATCAAGTGAGACTTATTTTAAGCCACTAAATTTGTAGTAATTTGTTGCAATGCAATAGAAATCTAGTCTATCTACTATCTTATACATGCATGCAGTACACACACATGCATAAACAATGTCTAAGCTGGCCTCTTTGGTTTTTAAGGGGAAGTTTATTTGGTAGAGAGCTCTTCCTTGAAAAATTCCCTGATATTTAGTCTTTTATGTCTTCCTCTTTGTAATCCAGCCTGTTCTCAAAACTTCTGGCTGCTAACCCTTATTCAGACTCCATATGCATGTCTGGCCCTTCTGCATAAGCCTGCAAGATTTGGTTGGTGGAATTGCCTAACTCTAATATCCTCATTTACATTTCTGCCATTGCTCCTGGGCCCTCTCCTTTGACTAAGTACCTGACCATATCCTGTCAAGGCAGAGCCTTTAAGTAATAAAGTATCTCCTGGTGAGGGGTCCTATCAGGTATATTTGCAACAAGTGAAGTTCCTGGTAGGATCCCCTTCCATTTTTTACAACAAGTTGTCCCATGAACTTCCACCCAGGACCAGAAGGTTTGGTACATTAGAGAATTTGACACAGCTTTACAGTCACTCTGCTCTGTTGCAGATTTATTCATGAACAATTTGGAGACATTCTATGAAAGATAATCTGTCTAACTAGAGTTATTTTTCCAGTCTCTAAAGAAAACGAGATAAATCGTGTTAATAACTTTTAACATATGATGTTTTCCTTCTAAATTCTCTATAATTATTAGTAGTTGTAAAGAGGGGTTCTTAACCAGGGGTCCCCAGGTCCTTAAAGCATCTGTAGATAAAATCCATGGGGGTGGGGATTCTTTGAACTTGGGTGGAAGAAAAGTCTTAAAATTTTTGTTTCTAGCTGATATTTAGCATTTTCTTCCAGTTTAAGCCTAGGCAACAATTCACAGCACTGTTAGCAGTATCTATCTTGTTACTAACAGAAATCACAACAATTTTTATACCTTGTTTCAGGTGTTACAGCTCACAAAGCATCATTTTCACCCATCACACTTCAAAATTATGGTAGTTACCTAATAAAGTCATTAGTTATTTGATACATTAAATGGATAGTTATTTACTGCATTTATTAGGAAAGCTAGTTATTAGATGTACTCACAAGGAAATATATCTTCTTTAAGAAATGCATAACCACAAATTGATCATAAGAAAACACCAGATAAACCAAACTAAGAGATATTCTAAGATGAATATTCTTCAAAAGTGTCAAGGTCATGAAGAACTAAGGAGACACATACAATGTGGGACCCTAGGTTAGATCCAGGGACAGAGGCAGGACTTTGGTGGGAAACATGTAACTCAAATAGAGTGTACAGTTTAGTTCAGAGTATTGCACCAGTATTATTCCTAGTCTTGATAAATGGGCCCTGGTTGTCTATGATGTTATCTTTAGGAAAATCTGGGTGACAGGTGTACTGAAACACCCTGCAACATTTTTGTAAGTATAAAGTCATTTTTAAATAAAAAGATAAAGAATTACATGGGGAAGCTAAAGATAAAGCCAGAAACTGCAAGTATAACCCTATGACTTGTGTGTATAATATTTTGATAAAGCTATTTCAATATTATTATTTTCCTTTGCTATCTTGTGTATTTTATGGTTTAAAAATGTTATGCTGACAAGGGACCCATAGACTTCCTCAGACTTCCAGGAGCATTAAGGAAGATAAAAATGAAGAATCACTGATTGAAGGCAATTGAAAGTTGCTGATATCAAATGCCAAAATCACTGGATTAAGATCTATGAGGAATCCATGACCAGGGAACCTCTCCACTTTGGCTTAGTTTGAATGAGTTGGCCTAGATCCAAGGTCTTTTCTTTAGCATCCTTCAGTGCTACTCTACAGATGTGTCATGGAGGGAAGCCAACTCAGAATGAGCCACTGAAAGCTCCTGGCCATGAGCCACGTACTCCATGCACCAGACAGTAGTATCCTGCTACTCTCCCCACACAGTGGTGTAGCAGGCTCATCTTTCTCTGTCATAGCACATTTGTTTTGAGCTTGGGTCAGGGCTTAAAGTATTAATCACTTCCTGGGACATTTGTTTCTCAGATCAATTTCCAAACTACTTTAACATGCACTTATAGACTTTATCCTTCTGCCAAGCAATTATGCAAAAAATTCTTGTAGATGTTACTGACCACCTCAGCAGGTGCCGATGATGGAGCCAAATTAACAAGAGATTCTTGTTGGAAGAAATATGTTAAGGTGGCTTTAGCAATAGACATTTATCCAAATAGCTACATAATGCAAAAGGCAGAGGGGAGAAAGAGGAGCACCAAGAAGGTAAGGTGGGATGAGGAATTTGGCTACATCTTTAGATTGTCGGGGTGAAAGAAAAACTTCCTCTTCCCCTTCGAAAGGTTTGCTGAAAAATCAATTCACAATAAAGCAGATTCATAGGAGACAAGTTTTCTTATTTCAACGTGTATACACGGGAACCTTCAGAATGAGAACTCAAAGATATAAGGGAAATTGTCCATCTTTATGCTTAGGTTCAACAAAGCATGAAAAGCCATGCAGACATGTGGTCAGACAAAAAGAGCAGGATCTAATGACAACAGACTGAGGGGGACACCCACCTGTCTAGATTTTTCTTGGCCTCTCTGAACATGAATTCCTTCCTTCTAAGTGTGGGCAACCTCTTTGAGATGGAGATTTTATGGCCTTAATAAAACAAGGTAGGTCAGACAATTACTTGTTTTTACATAGAATAATTTTAGGTTTTATGGCTGTTTTAGGGGTGTGGGAGCAGAAGGCAGAGGTTCTAGCTTTTCCAACCTGTCCCTGGAAGGAGGGATTCTAGTTTCTATAGCTAGCCACAGGGAAGAGTGGGAATAAGAGGCACGAGGACAAAGGAAGGTCAGAGACAAACTTTTGCTTCTAAGACTTTCATCTCAGGGCATTGTTTTCCAAGCCTCATCACAAAATAGGCACAAATTCTGCCCCCCACCCACCAGGTAGGTATGGGCACCTGGGACACAAACGTACTTCCTTCTCTCCTCCTCCTCCAACCTAAGCAGGACATGCACCTCTACTGGAATAAACTTCAGTGGTTTAAAATGGAAACACAGGGTTGTTCTATTCCTGCTGAACTGGCTTTTTGGAAATAATCTAATAAAACTTAATGAAAAAGTACAAGTTGTTTTTTCTGTTGCAGGAGTGAATTATGGTTTGGTCAACATGTACAGAAATAGAGCAATATTAAATTACTATTGTCAAGAGGCGTGGGGACATTTACATTTCTTCCTCACTTAGAGTAAGCACGCCCCTTGGGATGCCACAGAATTTGCCTGTGTTTGGCCAGTTAAATGTTTTGAGGCTGCCTCTGTAAGGTTTGTTACTATCTGTGAGAGCTGGCCATGTTCAGGCAGAAGGGAAGGCTTAAATGAATGATTCACTGAGGTTTGGGGATATCTCATTTGGAGATGTCAAAGAAGGTGTTTGGAGGAACTCCTGGGAATTTTATTTGGTTATAAAAGGAGCTTTAGGAGTTTTCCAAAGCCCAAGCAATCATGCATACATATCATAATCCCTTATAATCTAGGTATGAGTTTTCTCCATTGGATTGAATTAAAAACAAGGCCAGTGCATTTGGCTTCACCCGGATCTACTGAATGACAAAGGTTTTGAACACTCACTATGTGTCAGACATGGTACTAAATGCCTTACATGCCCCATTATCACCTTTAATTCTGACTACAGTTTTGGGAGTTGAGTACTATAAGACCTATTGTACAGAAATGTATGAATTCTTTGTTTTGTTTTAATTTAGCACCAAGCCACAAGGACTTAAGTATTTCTTCCTGGGCTCAGTCTTGAAGAAGTTGACACTAAAGTCCTGATCTGAGTGGAAATCATGTATTTCCTTTCAAAGTAATCCACATTACTTTTCTATAAGAAAATTATCATACTGATATCTTCAGAGAGGAGGAGCCATAAAATTCATATTATGTTTAAAAGTCTGTGTTTTTTTTTTCAGTTGTGTGAATTTGTTGTAAATATTCTTCAAGATAAATATGGTACAGAAAAGAGTCAAAGAACATGACAGTTTGTGACAGAAAGGGTAGTAAAAACATTTCCAAGTTAGCCAGGGAGACTTTAATTTAGAGAGACAGAACGTTTCTGAATTAATTAACACAGGGCTGTGAACTTAAAAATACATGGTGTCATTTCTGAAATATTGGTGCTGGTGAAATGTCATTGTAACAGGATGGGAGGATAAACCCCTCATTCCCACCAACTCTGAAACCAATAAAGGGGGATGGTTGGCTGGGAAGCTCAAGCTAAGGGCAGTAATACCGACACCATTCTAGGAAGTGTCCTTAGGGCCCAGCTCAGGATAACAAGCTTCAGGTCTGGAGGCATCAAAGGCTCTGCAGTTTGGATTGGGCTTCAGAGTTGGAAGAACTGTGTTCAAATATCTGTTCCGACATTCAATAGCAGTGTGATGCTGGGCAAGTCACTTTGCCTCTCTGACCCTTAATTTACTCATTATAAAACAGAGTTATGAGATTTCCTCCTACAGAGAGTTTCATGAGGTTTAATTAGCAAATATATGTAAAGAACATGGCAGAATTCCTGGTACGTAGTAAGTGTTCTCACTTATTAAGGATAGATGATAATATTATCATGCCTCCCAGACTAAGTTCCCCACCCTGGGCTAGATGGAATGAAGGGGAGCAGAGCCAGAAGAACAAAACAAATTCCCATGAATTAGACTAATACAGGAATGAATAAAATATAACAATGTGTCAAAGTCACAAGAATCACATTAATACAAAATATCAATATACAGTAGAATCTCTGAGTTGATTACCAAAGGACCTGTAACAAATTGGTCAACATAAGGAAATAGGCCTACTATGCTGATGTGTACATGTGGTGCATTTTTGGTCTATGAAAGTTAGGTCAATTTATGGAGGTGGTGAATGTAGAGAGGTGGTCAACTATGAAAGTTCTACTGTAGGTTCTCATTAAGTATTGTATTGTTTAGTTTATCATAATAGTTTATTTTGGTTTTATTATATAATAATACTTATTATATAAATACTTAGATATAATACTTATTATATAATAAAACAGTAAATGTAAAATAAAATATCTAAACAAGGGGGTGGAGGCAAGATGGCTGACTGGAGTCAGTTTTCCACAGAGGCTTCCGTCCAGAAGGAGAGTTAAAGTACAGAAGTTTAGCAAGTAAGCTGATGGTTTGGAGCTGAGCCAAGAACAAAGGTTGAAGAATACACATCAACCCTGCTAAGGCGAGCTGTGACCCCAAGGATACAACAAAATGTACAAAATCCATTGCCAAGCTGATGGGAGTCCCTTCCCCCTTAAGAATGACTTGCAGTATACCTTCTACAAATAAGCAAGCAGAGTTTAAACATCCTCCCATTTTATCCCACGGGAGAGACCCTCTAAAAGCCGGACCTCCTTCCCCTACTAGGGTGCCATGGCACTCTCCTGCCAGGAATAAAACTACATAAAACTATATATATTCTCTACCTGCAATTCTGAACTCCCAGCACCCACTTCCACTCTCACCCCAAGGTCTGGAAGCCTGTCTGCCATGGAGTCCAGATTCTTGGGCATTTTCTCGAGAGGTGTGAACACAGCGTGTGCTGTTGCAGGTCTGTGCTGATTCTGCAGCACGGGGATAAGGAGAAAATGGTGGACTGAAGGAACTATACAGGGGAAAGGAGAGGTGGTACCCCTTGGCACAGAGCAGCAGTGGCAGCAGTGGCAGCAGAGGGGACAATAGGGCTCACAGCCCTGGGGATATTTTGGACACTCCCTATCTCTCTGGGCAACCAGAGAAAGCTGGGCATCTTCTCTGGTGGCAGACACTGGTGGAATAGATCTGGGACAGTAATACAGACCCTATGAGCAAAGGGTATGCCTGAGGCGGTACTGGCTGGGACAGAGAATTGGAGACACATGCACAGAGATGGCACACTCCCAGGGTGGGGCTGCACCAGGACTGCTTAGTGAGCCTAAGAAATACCCAATCCTCAGAGAATCATATCTGAGATAAAGGCAGTGGGAAACCAAAAGCTGAGTGTAAGTTCTAACCAGACCAGCCCCAAAACAGACTGCGGGGAAAACAGAAACACTAGCTCTGGCGGTAGCACAGTCACAGTTTCTGTGAACTGAAACAGCACCTGGTCCACAGGGGAATATAGCCAGGATAGAATCACGAATTCTGCTCAAATATAAGTGTCAGCAACATCAATCAGAGGTGGGGCTGGAACTGAGTGGACCACCTCAGCTTCCATTAACCAACTGAGGTTGTCGGTCCTCAGCATTCCCTGTCAGATGGTGGCAGAGTGTGGAGGCCTGGCTGAGACATAAGACCTCTCTGTGACTCAGGCATGCTCAAACTCCTGGAGCATCTGCTCATTGGAGAGAACTGGGTCATAGGCCTGTGGGGTTACCAGTGACTGGATGTAACAGAGGTACAAGGTGGGGAAGGAGGCATCAACCTTCCCAGACTAATTTATTTGCTGGGGTGGCGAAGTCTTCTGACTCCATGGAGCACCAGAATGAATCATACTTGAGCTGCCACCAGATCCCTGCTATCTAGTTGTCAGAGACCTTTTGAACTCCCTCACTTGAGATCAGGTGCTGACTGGGACAACTGATTTGGATCTCTTGGACTGGAAAAATCACCCGAGGACTATCCAAAGTGTTACCTTGGGTGTGTGGTTGAGGGAAGGTTTGATTTTCCTTTTCCAGTTGTTGCCCATGGGGGTGGGGTGACTTAATTGCTGGTATTCTCCACAGCTGAGACTTCAACCCAGAGTAACTAATTCACTAGGGTAGAACAGAGACCAGCTAAAAACAAGACAGAGTCACTTAGCCCCACCACACCAAGTAAGTCCCCAGTGTCTCAGGCTGTAGCACTGCATGGGTCCTTTGCAAAGCTCTAGGGGAAAAGGTACAGACACCAGTCTCAGCTCTTGGGTAAAGGACTGTTTAATCACTACTCCAAGAGCCCCCCCAACCCAACTTCACCTTATCTGCTCATCTAGCCAAAGGGTATAAAATAATCATGGGGCAGAATCAGCAGAAAAACTCCAGTAACATGTATAACCAGAGTAGATCAACTCCCCCAAAGAACTATATGGTGGACACAACTGAAGATCCTATTCATAGACAAATGGCTGATATGTCAGAAATCAAATTCAGAGTTTGGATTGCAAATGAGATTACTACAGTGGAGGTAAAGTTGGAATTAGAAATTGAAAGGCAATTCAAAAGTTGTCTCAATAATTCAATGAATTCAAAGACAAAATCATCAAAGATTTTGACACACTGAGACAAGAATTTGCAGCCCTCAAAGATCTGAGAAATACAGTAGAATCCCTCAGTAACAGAATAGCAGAAGAAAGGATTTCTGACATTGAAGACAAAGCTTTTGACTGCTCCCAAGCACTCAAAGAGGAAGAGAAATGGAGAGCAAAAATGGATCATTCTCTGAGAGAGCTTTGGGATAATTAGAAGAAAATTAGTATTTGCCTTATAGGAATCTCTGAAGGTGACAAAGTTGATTTGCAAAGCACAGAGGCCCTTTGTCATGAGATTATGAAGGAGAACTTTCCAGACATGCCAAGAGATTCTGAAATGCAGATAGCAGACAGTTTCAGAAACCCAGTATGACTCATCCTGAAAAAGATAACCCCCAGACACATAATAATTAACTTCACTAAAGTTAATATGAAGGAGAAAATTCTGAAGGCAGCTAGATGTAAAAAACCCATAACCTGCAAAGGGAAGAATATAAAAATGACTGCAGATCTCTCTGCTGAAACCTATCAAGCTAGAAGAGGGTGGTCATTGACTTTTAATCTCCTAAAACAAAATACTATCAACCCAGGATCCTGTATCCAGCCAAACTGAGTTTCATTTATGATGGAGAAATTAAGTACTTTAATGACATTCACATGCTGAAGATTGCTATAACTAAACCAGCTCTCCAGGATATTTTTAGACCTATCCTCTATAATGACCAGCACAATCCTGTACCACATAAGTAAATTCACTCAGAAACTTTTGATCAAATTCCAACTTCCACAGTGGTGAAAGGATTAAAAATTTCCACTGGACTTTTGAAAAAATCAATACCCAAAATTCTACCAGGCATATCAATATTCTCAATTAATGTGAATGGCTTATATTATCCTCTAAAGAGGCACAGGTTGGTTGACTGGATACAAAAACTCAGGCCAGATATCTGTTGCATACAAGAATCTTGTCTTACCATAAAAGATAAATATAGACTCAGGGAGAAGGGATGGTCATCTATATTTCAAGCAAGTGGAAATCAGAAAAAAGCAGGTGTTGCGATTTTATTCGCAGATACATTAGGCTTCAAATCAACAAAATTGAGGAAAGATAAGGATGGTCACTTCATATTTCTTAAGGGTAATACTCAATATGATGAAATTTCAATTATCAATATTTATGCACCCAATCAGAATGCAACCCAATTTATAAAAGACTCTAACAGACATGAGCAACTTGATTTCCTTCAGAACCATAATTGTCAGAGATTTTAACATTCCTTTGGCAGTGTTGGATAGATCCTCCAATAAGCAAAGAAATTTTAGATTTAAACTTAACCATTCAACATTTGGATTTACAGACATCTACAGAACATTTCATCCTAACAAAACTGAATACACATTTTTCTCATCAGCCAACGGAACATACTCCAGAATCAACCACATTTTAGGTCACAAGTCTAACCTCAGCAAATTTAAAAAATAGAAATTATTCCTTGCATCTTCTTAGATCATCATGGAATAAAAGTTGAACTCAGTAACAATGGGAATCTGCATACTCATATAAAAACATGGAAGTTAAATAACCTTTTGCTGAATGATAGCTGGGTCAGAGACAAGATTAAGAAGGAAATTACAAAATTTTTGGAACAAAATGATAATAAAGACATGAGCTATCAGAACCTCTGAGATACCACAAAGACAGTCCTAAGGGGGAAATTTATAGCACTGCAAGCCTTCCTCAAGAGAACAGAAAGAGAGGAAGTTAACAACTTAATGGGACATTTCAAACAACTGGAAAAGGAAGAATATTCCAATCTCAAACCCAGCAGGAGAAAAGAAATAACCAAAATTAGAGCAGAATTAAATGAAATTGAAAAAAAAGAATTATACAACAGATCAATAAATCCAAAAGCTGTTTTTTTGAAAAGGTCAATAAAATAGATAAACCTTTGGCTAACCTAACCAGGAAAAAGAGAGTAAAATCTCTAATTTCATTAATCAGAAATGGTAATGACGAAATAACAACAGACTCATTGGAAATTCAAAAAAATCCTTAATGAATATTACAAGAAACTTTATTCTCAGAAATATGAAAATCTGAAGGAAATTGACCAATACTTGCAAGGATGCCACCTTCCAAGACTTAGCTAGAAGGTGGAAAGTGGAAATGTTGAATAGGCCTATATCAAGTTCTGAAATAGTATCAACTATACAAAATCTCCCTACATAGAAAATCCCGGGACCGGATGGCTTCACATCAGAATTTTACCAAACCTTTAAAGAGGAACTAGTTACAGGCATCATCAACTATGGCCCATGGGCCACATGTGGCCCATCGAGGACATTTATCCAGCCTTCCAGGTGTTTTTGCCACCATTGCCAGTCCTGCTTAGCAGCCAACTCATCCTGAGGCCCACAGTCCAGCTCTCCAACGGTCTGAGGGACAGTGAACTAGCCCCCTTTTAAGAAGTTTGAGGACCCCTGAACTAGTACCTATATTACTCAACCTCTTCCAAAATATAGAAAAAGAAAGAATATTACCCAAAACATTCTATAAAGCAAACATCACCTGGATCCCCAAACCAGGAAAAGACCCAACAAGAATAGAAAATTATAGACCAATATCACTAATGAATATTGGTGCAAAAATATTCAACAAGATTCTAATAAACAGAATCCAGCAACACATCAAACAAATTATACACCATGACTAAGTGAGCTTTATCCCAGGGACTCAAGTCTATTTCAATATTCGTAAATCTATAAATATAATTCATCACATAAACAAATTAAAAAATAAAGACCATATGATTCTCTCAATTGATGCAGAAAAAGCTTTTGATAATATCCAACACCCATTCATGATCAGAAGACTTAAGAAAATTGGTATAGAAGGGACATTTCTTTAAGTGATAGAGGCCATCTACAGCAAACCCACAGCCAATCTTGTATTGAGTGGAGTTAAATTGAAATCATTTCCACTCAAATCAGGAACCAGGCAAGGGTGCCCGTTGTCCTCACTGCTTTTTAACATTGTAGTGGAAGTCTTAGCCATTGTAATTAGGCCAGAAAAGGTGATCAGGGGTGTCCATATAGGGTCAGAAGAGACCAAACTTTCACTCTTCTTCGCAGATGATATGATTGTACATCTGGAAAACACCAGCAATTCTACTACAAAACTCCTAGAAGTGATCAAGGAATACAGCAGCATCTCAGGTTATAAAATCAACACTCATAAATCTGTAGCCTTTATATATACCAATAATATTCAAGCTGAAAAATTAGTCAAGGAATCTATTCTGTTCACAGTAGCACCAAAGAAGATGAAATATTTGGGAGTTTACCTAACAACAGACGTGAAAGATCTCTATAAAGAGAACTATGAAACTTTAAGACAAGAAATAGCTGAAGATGTTAACAAAGGGAAAAACATACCATGCTCATGGCTGGGAAGAATCAACATTGTTAAAATGTCCATATTATCCAAAGCAATATACAATTTTAATGCAATCCCTATTAAAGTTCCACTGTCATACTTTAAAGACCTCAAAAAAAAAAACAAAAAAACTTCATTTTATATGGAATCAGAAAAAAAA
>NW_003852603.1:1314539-1348679 GCF_000181295.1 Otolemur garnettii | reverse complement strand
TTAAAAAAAAAAAAAAAGAATTGCCCAAATAAACTTTCTTTTATTCATTTATTTAGAAGGTACATTTAGAGAACATGATCCCTGAGGCTGGACATTCACTCTAGTGTCCATCCCCTCAAACACATTATATCCTAATGCTAAATCCATGCTTAGGACAGAAAATTCTTTCCCCCAAGTATTTTACAACATTAGGTCCATCTTTACATCTTTGTTCTCTAGAATGATTCTGGGATTTTTTGGAATCATTAAGTAAACTTTATGCGTGTTTACTGAATAACACATTTGATGATTTTTTAAAATTACTGAATAATAAATTTCTCAGAAAAGGGTAATGTGGCAAGCTTCCACACACATCTGAAAGACTGGTCAGTTGGTTGTGATCCCCCTTTGGTGTGAAGTAGGGACACATGTTCACCATCCAGCAGGCATTTGCTGTGCACACAGTGTGCTCTAGACACTGTGCAGATGAGCAAGGGCAGGGCCAGGAAATGGACGGGGTGACCTGCGTGAGCCCACGGGGCAGTGGGCAATATGGAGCCACACTAATGCAGGCAGCCACTCCCTGTCCTGAGCACCACTGCAGGCTGCCATGCTCCCTCCGTGGAACTACCCTGAGGTAGAAACTGTCGTGTGTCTTACACCTATCTTACAGAGGGGACACTGAGGCACAGGCAGGGAAAGTAACCTGCCCAGGATCCCCACAGCTAGAAAGCAGTAGGCTGGAAGTGGAGCGACGGTGTCTGTGATTTTCAGACGGTGTGCTGTGGCACACTGGTGTGCTGGGACAGAATCTTAGATGTGCCATGAAAATTTTTAAAGATCATTATTTAAATTATTTTCAAAAGAAATTCAAAGCATAGTAAGTATATTCTTTTTTTTGATAAACATAATTTAAGTGTGCCATGGAAATTTAACTATAGACTCAAGTGTGCCATTGAGTAAAAAGGGTTGAAAAATGCTGTCTTAACCATTAATGCATGCTACTTCTTCAAATAAGAGAAGAAACAAGTGTTCAAGTAATATAAAAAAAGACAATTTCAGAGAAAGACAGTGCCGTCAAGCAAAGGAGTGGTAAATGCCATGACGAAATGAACCTGGGTACTGACAGGGGAAGCTGGTGAAGATTTCCTAGGATATGTGTTTGCACTGACCTGGGGACAGTGAGCTGACCAGGCAGGGAGGCTGTGCACTGACCTGGGGACAGTGAGCCGACCAGGCAGGGAGGCTGTGCACTGACCTGGGGACAGTGAGCCGGCCAGGCAGGGAGGCTGTGCACTGACCTGGGGACAGTGAGCCGGCCAGGCAAGGAGGCTGTGTGAGGAGGCTTGTGGGAGTGAGGCGGGGTTGGAGTACAAGGTGTCTCAGGTGGGAACAGGCTTGATGTGCCCAGGAGATCAGTGGGTGGAGCAGGGTCAGGTGGGGCTGAGGATCAGTCAGGGTCCCACGCATTAATCTAAGAGCCTGATAGAGGGTTTTCCCGTGGTGAGAACACAGGCCAACACGCACTACAGAGCTGGGATGCTATAGTTACTTCATCCCATCTTGTTAGGAGAAAAATCACCCTATTCTCGATCCTTTTGACATAGGCACCCCTCTCTGAGGAGTGCAGCCCCTCTCCCCATGTCAGTCATGTGTCATCTGATCCCAGGTCTGCTGCTCTAGAGATGTCCCCACCAGCCGGCTGAACTGGGCTACTAGCCACCAGATATACTGCTCCAGACAACAGCTTCCTGCTCCAGGGAGGGGTGGGGGGATTCAGTGTTTGTGTCTCACACTCCTGGCCCTGGAGGGCACTGGGTGCTCTGGAAATACAATGTACTGTGAACAAAGTCAGAAAGAAGGACATGGAGAGGAGGGGCAGGGCCTGGGGGTAGGTGCACCCTGTCTCCCAGGTGTGGCCTGTTAGCTTTGCTGCCCTTTGTGGCAATTCCCTGGTCAGTTCTTCCTCACTACAGTTTGCAACAGATGCAGGTGAGAGCGGACCATGGCGGAGACCACGGCGGAGTCTCTTTGCCTTTTTTCTCTGCTGCTTTTCTCCTGAACTCCAAGGAAGCTGATCTTTCCTTGTGTTAACCGTTTTGTGAAGAAGACACTCAAGAAAGAAAAAAGAGCAGCATTTCCAAAGTGTGCTTGCTTGGAGATCTCACTTATGTGACAAAAATGCCCCACCATGATCTGGTGGCCTGGTGGGCCCGGCAGGTTTTGGGCCACACCCAACCGGACTCTATAAAGCCACTGAAGTGTCTTATCACGATACCACTACACAAAACTCACTCAGACTGTGGGAGAGCATCCCTGGGATCTGTGTCCTTGCCCTTGAGGGTAGCTGGGGACCCATGAGAACGCTGTCACTGTGTCATGCCTTCATGGTGGTAGTGGGCCAACTCTGAGTTACAGACGCACACCCTGCAGTGGACTCCTCCTCATGGTTGGATTTATAAACAGTCACATCGCCTTTTCAAGCCTCAGTGTCTCTGCTGTGAAATCACTGACAGGAATCAGTCATACTCACTGAGCATGCTCTGGGTGCTGTTCTAAGCACTGTCATGGACCATCTCATGGGCTATCATCTCATGTAATACTCCTGATCTTATCTATCAGCTAGCGATGATTGTCATCTGCATTTGACAGAGAGGGAATCTGACTCCTATCCTATCAGGAGTCTGGACAGATAGGTGGAAATGCTTTTCTGGCTGGGCTCCCTGAGTTACTATGAGAAATGAAATGACTTTTCAGACACTGCTAGCTAGCTTCATGTATCCATCTTCCTCTTCCTTTCCTCACAGACCCTGGATTTGCTCAAGGTGTACCTGGCTACCAGGTATCAGCTGTCCACCTCTGCAGCTGAGAGTGGTAAAGTTGACATTTCGAAGATTAATGTTCTGATTTAGGAAGATTAGAGCCTTGATCAGCCCACAGCTAGGAGATGATAAAAACAGGAGTACCCTTAGTCGCGTGCTCATCTGTGCAACCTGCAGGAGTTGGTCATATCCTCCACTCTCCTGCCTTCTCTCCCCACACTCTCAGAGTTCCCATCTGCTAGGGAGATTGCACATTAACACCTGATGATAATATAGGCAGCATGTAGCAAGCACAGCAGGAGTGGCCCAGACTGCCATGAGACCACAGGAGGTGGGAGAGTCATTCTGATGAGGGTATCTGAGGATATGTCCTGAGAAAGACAGATCTTGAAGAGCTGGTGAGAGCCTCAAGGAGGAGACGAGGAAAGCTCTAAATACAAGCACTTTTCACGTTTCTGCTTGTGCCTCATTTACTACTGTTCCATGAACCAAAGCGAGTCACATGGCCAAGATCAAAGTTAATGTAGGAGAAGAAAAATGGCATGGATTAGGGAGGGGAAGTACTTTTGTCCATTTTTGTAATCTACTACATAAAGCATACTCTAAATTCTCTTAAAACATCTGTCTCCTTAAATTGTATATATATTTTTAAAAACCTAGCTCTTAAAAAGATTAGCAAAGGTGATTTCCTTGCAATGTTTTCCTTCTGCCGAAGTAGCCGCCTTCTGTTACTTGAATCGGCCTTTTCTCAGTCTATTTGCTCACTTTCTCTCTCCCCCTTCCACGTCTGGTTTTAGTCTCACTTGTTCCCTGTTGAATGGCTGGAATAGCTTATCACTTGGAAGTTGGGTCCTGCACTGTAGGCTTGCATGTGCACCTGTGTATACACATGCAGACACATATGTACACGTGTGTGCATGCATGTAGGCGCACATGCACATGTATGATAAATACAGAATGATGTCTCTTTTGTAAAGTTTTAATTTCCGGTAATCCAAGGTCATGTTCCTCAGACACAGGTCAAGTAAGAACAGGAACAAATGGAATACTTGAGTTTTACATGTGCTAATTTTCTCAGTGCTCCATGCTTTCCCCAAAGCAATGTGATAGCAAAACTGGTTGGACAGGGCATTCACTGCTTGAAATATATAAGTCCTGTGCCTCTTTTGAAGTACATTCTGGAAAACGATTTTTAGGCTATAATACTATAATGTTGGCAAAGAGCTATGGTCACTTAGACTTCCAATTTGGCAGCAAGCCTGTCACCAATTGTCTCCATGAATGATGCCCACCCCTGCCAGAGAAGGCCCAAACATATCAACTGACATTCCAGGTTAACAAATAGTACTTCAACTATTTTGACCAGTGGTTACCCAATATAAATTTTGCTCACTCCATTTCGTGAACCTTTTTGGAGAAAGGTATTTCACATCAGAAAAATTATTCAGATTTTTTTTTTGGAGGAGCTATATCAACTGCTAGATCCTATGAAAGAGAAGGCCAAAATAACAGCTAAAGAGACTGTCTTGCAAAGAATATCCAGAGGAGACAGACTTGCAACAGACTGCTCACTCAGCACCTAGGACTACGTCAAGACTAATCCCCGTAATAAACCCTCTTTTTGTATCACGCATAATGGTTCTGCTTCTCTGATCAAACCATTACTAATGCAGACGTTTTCCCATTGCCTCTCAAGTCTTTCCAATAAGTTGCCAGGGAGAGGTGACTGGGCCTTAGTTTTGGCTCTCTTTAGAGGCATATTTTGAGATAAGGACTTGGGAGTAGATAATTTGTCTGGGGGGTGGTCCCAAGAAGCACCATGAAGGAGTAAGGAGAGTAGGACAGGAAAGAAATCAGAGCCCACAAAGGGAATGTGAATGGATGTCACTCCTGGGAGCAGCTGAGGCTCAACACTGCTGAGCGTCAACCTCGGAGTTAGCATCCAGTGAGCAGAAAGGCTGGACGTTTGTTCACTTGCTCCCATAGTCTGTTGGGTGAGGACTGCCCCAAAGGTGCCAACTCCCTCACACTCCTTGTGAGATCCTATTTGCAGCTGCCTACCAAGCTCCAAAGGTGCTAGAGAGAGCCCTCAGGCTGGTGGAAACAGGAAGAGCTGCAGGTGAACTCAGGTGGGCTGAGAATCCCATGACATCAACGACATCATAAAACTTTCTTAATGGATAAACTCAGGGCAGAGGATCTGCAAACGTGGGTTTTGACTTCTACTCTATGATTCAACTATGAACTGTGCAGCGGTGGTGTACTACCCATGCCCTCTGAGCCTCAGTAGCTCCATCTGGGAAATAAAATCACTGGGCTATTTTTCTGTGCTGTGGAAAGGTGTTCTAGGCAAAAAGCCTATAAAGAGAGATGGCGTTATCAGGAGGTGGAGAAACCTGAGCTCCTTTTGGAGCTTTTGTAAAATTGTGTCTGTAGTAGGGCTGCGCTAGTAAATCTTAGTTCCATTTATAATTGCAAGAGTGAAATATTTAAATCTTTTCCTCTTGTCCTTTAAATGTCCCCAGTACTATTAGTCAGATTTTGCTGCACACCAAAGGGTTGGTTTACAGCAACATTTGTCTTCTCGTTTATAGTCTGTGGACCGGCTGTGTCTCAGCTGGCCTTGGCTGGAATCCAAGATGGACTTGGCTCACAGCTGCAGGTTGGGTTTGTGTCTACTCCCCATGTTTCTCTTTGAAGAGCTACTGGGAATGTACTCTCCTTATGGAGATTTACAGCATTGGGAGAGATAAGCCAAAGTGCATAAGCACTTAGGATCTCTGTTCCAGTGGTTTTGCCGGTATTTCATTGGCCAAAACAAGTGGTGTTGGTCAGGACCAAATCAAGGGTGAAGAAGTGCATTCAGCTGACCACAAAGCCATGGCACCTGCAGGGACATTTAATCCCATAACTGGGAGAGAGTGAAAACTTCAGAGTGAGAATCCTACCTACCACATCATTCCCAAGTTCAAAATAATTCCTTATGAGACTTAATCATACCTACTCTGTTGACCCCCTTCTATTTTTTTTTTTTTTATAGACAGAGTCTTAACCCTGGATAGAGTGCTGTGGCATCAGCCTAGCTCACAGCAACCTCAAACTCTTGGGCTTGAGTGATAATCTTGCCTCAGCCTCTTGAGTTTTGGGGACTCCAGGCACCCACAACAATGCCAAGCTAGTTTTCCTGGTTGTGGTAGATATGGGGGTCTCAGTCCTGCTCAGGAGTCTCAAACTCCTGAACTCAACAATCCACCCACCTCAGCCTCCCAGAGTGCTGGGATTACAGGCATGGGCCACCATGCCCAGCTTTAAATGGGTAATTTTAAATGAAAAGAAATTTATTTCTTATAGTTTTAGAGGCTGGGAAATCTAAGATCAAGGGTCCCACATCTGACAAGGGCCTTCTTGCTGTGTCACCCATGGTGGAAAGTGGAGGGGCAAGAGAAGGCAAGGACGGGGGAGAGAGGGGGCCACGTGTTCCTTTTATTTATTTATTTTTATTAAATCATAAACACAAAGATGATGTATACATTAATGCATTTATGGAGTACAATGTGCTGATTTCATATAGAATTAGAACACTTATATCACACTGTTTAATATATACCTCATCTTGTTTACTTAGTTATTGTGTTAAGACATTTATACACTATACTAATAGATCCGACATGTACCCTTGCATTATGCACCATAGGTGTGATCCCACCATTCACCCTCCCTCGATCTGACCTCCCCCCTTCTCTTACCATCCCCCCTTCTTCCTCCTTCATAACATGGATGGAGCTGGAACATATCCTACTTAGTAAAGTATCTCAAGAATGGAAGAAAAAAATATCCTACGTACTCAGTACTATTATGAAACCAATTTACAATCACTAACCCTTTCATATGAAGAATAAATCACAACTATGGCCCCAAATGAAGGAGCATGTGCTTCTTTTTATCAGAAACCCACTTCATGATAACTATCCCAATCCCTTGACAGCCCATTCGTGAGGGCAGGTTTGTCACGGCCTAATCATCTCTTCAAGATCCCAACTCACTGTTGCACTGGGGACAAAGATTCCAACACAAAAACTTTATAGGACATATTCAAAGCATAGCACCTGAGTAGGTCTGTCACGAGGGAGTTTTCTCTCCTGCAGAGAAGATGCAGGTGGTGGTGATTCTGGCACTCTGCCCCGCAACCATTCCCCCGCAGCTGTGAGTGAGTGTTGGCTGCTAATGGTGCACAGTTGTCCCCTTCTCAGAAGCCATTAGCACATGGAACATCCCTCAGCTCATAAAATATCCTGCCCAGGCAGGGGAAATCCAGAGTCATTTATATGAATTTAAACAGTATAAAAGCCAGCCCCCCTTGCCTCAAATTTGGCAGCATAATTTATGCTCCAGACCCTGTCGTGAAGCAGGCCAAGGCTATTTTCCTTGACATCACACTCTTGATTATCTTTCTCCCTATCCTGCTTCTCCTATTCCCTGTGTATTTCTCCTAAATGTCCTTTAAAAAAATGATTTGCACCCAAGTCCTTTTCTCAAACTCTGCTTCTAGGGAACCTGATCTAAGACAGTACCTGACTTTTGATGTCTCTTTTAGTACCTCCCTGGTACCCAGCACATTCTTAAACAAACTGTGCATGAGATGAATAAAAACTTAGAGTTTTCCTTACTCAGGATGGATGCCAGCAGCCTCCTCCAAGCCCACTCCAATGTCCCAAGTCATGTGACATATATCTTCCTGACCACATGGGCATCATGGTTCCTCATGCAATATCTTAAGATATGCATGTGTGCATACCACCTCCTTTATCCATCACTTGCTAGAAAGCATCGTGTTTAGTCTAATGGGCTTTGACGTGGCGCGCCTCTGAGGCTTCCAGTAACCACCTTGCCTTTTCTTTACATGAAGACTATGTTAGCCTGGAGCCCCAGGAGAACTGACAGTGAAGTTCAGGGAAGGAGTAGGGTTGGGTAAAGTGAGTGTGGACTTTGGAAATGACCCATCTGTGCTTAAGTCATGGTTCTGCCATTTGTAAGCTTTTCTTGTGGCCACGTCTGTTAACATCTAGAAGTCTCAGTCCAGTTTCTATAAATTAAGGATGATGACACTTGAAGGGCAAAGACATTCTCCTTTACATCCTGAAAAAATGCATGGTCGCAACTGTGATTTCCTACAAGGCTGTGAGCTGCTGGTTATCTGGCAGGTTTTAGCAGTGTCCTGCATCTGAAGCTTGTTTCAGGTGGAGCCAATGGGACGACCCATGACTATGGAATGCCATGTGACGGCTTTCACATGTCAGCCTCTGTGCTTAGCCCCTGGCGTGTGTTGTCTGGGAATCCTATTAACAGCTGCACATCATTCCTTCTCTGCGGTGGCAAGTTGATCAGCCACATCAGGAAATCACGATTTGGGAGAAGTTGGAGGAACTGCACTAAAAAATATAGCAAGGTATATCCAGAAGGACTAGATGGTATGAAAAAGCTCACCCACGGCTCTCAGGGGGTGCCAAGTTAGAGCATCTGAGCTAGGAAGCTTGCAGGGTTTTAACCCCAATCATACGTTCAATGGTGCATTTGTGTTTGCTTTCTGCAGAAAGAGGTCTTCATCTTCTCTTTGAGACCCCCAGGTTTCACCAGTTCTCTAAAAAGTACACGATGTCCTCATTTCATTTCCCTTCTGTATGTCTAAATTCCTTCTCCAGCCTCCCCTTCATGTTCAGATTTCTGCCTTTCCCCACATAAATTGCCTGGACTTCAGGAGTCTAACCCCTAATCTAGAGGAAAAGAGACCAAAAAGATAAAAATATCCTCCTCTCCTTTACACCCAGAAAATTTGTGGTTCCAACTGTGATTTTTCTGCAAGGCTGTGAGCTGCTGGGTGCGTGGTGCTTATTAGCAGAGCCCTGGCTCTAAAATGATAGCCCCGTGGGTTTTTTCCATATCCACATCTTATGTTGGCACTGAATGCAGCTGTATAAATCTCCAGCCACTAAATTCTGCTCTGCAATTCCCCCGGCTGTTCATTTATTATTAATTACGACCATTATTTATATGGGACTGGAGGGTTTTACGTCAAGGCCGAGGCCTGGCAGGGACATAAAATTGTGTGGAGAGATCAGCTCATCAGCAAAGAACGCCAGGGACCAGTGGCCAGCCCCACTGCATCCCTCCCCCACTGAGGGCTGGGGTGGCCAAAGGAGGCCTGAACAGGTACAGACTTGAAACCAAGGGAGGAGCAGGCCTTGCATGAGCTCCTGTTTCCTTTTGAAGCAGAGGGAGCAGTGGAGGGGAGCAGTAGCGGGGCACAGAGGTAAAGCATTTTGAAATGTCATGGTTGACAAGATAGATCATTTTGTTCATGACTTTGTTTATGCCATGGCCAATCATTGAGTTCAATTACATCCTAGGGGTAGGGAGTAGAAACACACACAAAGCAAACATGATCTCTATCTTCCTGGAATTTGCGTTTTGGTTGAATCCAAGGGCAAAACTGAGACTGGGTATTGAGGCAGAGGAGGGCAGTGGAATGAGCTGGCTGGGTGGCGAGAGTGGAATAAGAAAGCAGAAAATCACTCACGAGCAAATACAGCACGGATGCCTTTTTTTTTCTGGAGAGTTGTTTCATCTCATGACAGTTTTCTAGACCTAGAGTTTTGTTCTGATTCTCTCTTGGGAGATAAACTTGATGGAGACTCCAACACAAAAAGTGTGTGGTTTCAATCATATTCAACACACACCTCCCTAGCTTTTTCCATAACAGGCATTTTTTAAAGGATTTTCCGCACATATTAATTAATTTAATTGTCCTAACAACTTCTTAAGGTAGATGCTCCCATTATTCTCATCTTGTAGGTGAGAAAACTAAGGCAGAAAAGCTTAGAAGTCTTGTTGAGCTACAGAGATGATAAAACCCAGGCTGTCTGGATCCAGAGTGATCCTCTCAACCAGAGCGTGCCTTGATGTGAAGATTCTGTTGTCTTCCTGGGCCCCTTCTCACATCAGATTATCATTTACTCACCCCAAAGAAATTGACCGAATGCTGACTAGATTCCCAGTGCTAGGAACACAGAGACAGACAGGTTGGCAATTACCAGTGGGTGAGGCCCCTGGGTGGGGAATGGTGGGTCACATCACTGCCCAGTGGATGTAGGGTTCTCTGCCAGGGAGCTGGGAATGTATTGGACCTGAGTGAAGGTGGTGGCTGCACAACACTGTGATGTGCTGAATGCTACTGAATTCTTCACTTTGAAATGGTTAATTTTATGTATTGTGAATTTCATCTTGATGCAGAGGAAAGATGGAGAAGGAGACACATTCTTTCCAGGGGAGACCAATCAGTCTCAGTGGTCAGGGAAGCTTTCACTAAGGGTTTCTGTTTGAGCTAAGCCTAAGCAAAGGTCACGAACACAAATGGCTTCAGGAGCCAGGACTGGTAGGGTCAGCGTGCTGTCAGCAGAAAGGCCACAGGATGTAGTGAAGGCTCTGCTAAGCCCTAGTGTCCATGCCCTTCCCGGAGACATTCAAAACTAAAAATGTTAAACCTTCCAGTGTACCTGTTGTCTTGAATTTGGCACATTAGGGGTGGATTCTCACTCCTGGCCTTAAAGGATGAGGAGAATGTCAGTAGGAGAAGACACTGTGGGGACGGGTTTTTAGTGGGGTTACCTCTTAAAAAGACCCGTAGGGAAGGATTTGGTTGCAAATGGTTTATTTGGGAGGTAGTGGGAGCCCAGTGGGGAGTGGAGGAGTGGAGAAGCACAGGGCAGGAAGTAAAACAGTGTGTGTCCCCATACCGGTCACCTCTGTGGCGGCTGGGACCTGATGTCTCTGTGGACACCTGGGACCCAGGGTAAGACATATACGTCAGGATGGCAAGGGAGCCTGGGTGTTTGTACACTTGCTCTCATCAGCGCCAGGCAGAGGCCTGCTCCAGCAGCACTTTGGGCCTGTTGCATGTCACAGAGATGTCTGTCACAGAGGGGATGTCTTTAAGCATTGACTGTCTGCTGGTGCACAGGAATGGTAAGGTTAGGGGGATACAGGCAGAGCCCCAACAGCACTTAATACAGTGAGTGTCCTTGCTGCAGAAGTATCTGAGCAAGAGCAGAGAGTGTGTGTCTGGTTGGCAGAAGGCCAGAATCTGGGGCACATGACGGAGTCAGCCCATTAGATGCTTCTAGCCCTGTGAGTCTTGCTGAGAACTAGCTGGGGCTGCAGTGTGTCTGGCAGGACTGCTGAGTCCATGGTGATTGGCAGTGTTCTAACCAGGTTGCCCCTGGACACCCCACCCTATCTCCCTTGATCTTTTCTACCACCCAGGCGTGCTTCCTTAGTCTTTCCTGTCTTGCCTCCAATTCTGGGGAGTTCTTGACAGCTTTCTATCACCACTGCTTCTCTGCTTAAATTAGCCAAAGTCTATTTCTTCCCCGTGCATCTGAAGACCCTACTGGTACAAGTGTAGGATAGGGCAACCTGCTTTAGAATAAAGATCATGCTTATTTGGATATCAAGGCAGATATAACAAAAGATTGAGAACAGTGAGAATAGATTTTACAAACTAAGAATTATGGCACAGGGGCAGTGCCTGTGGCTCAGAGGAGTAGGGTGCCAGCCCCATATGCTGGAGGTGGCAGGTTAAAGCCCAGCCCCAGTCAAAAAATGCAAAAAAAAAATAAAAAAGGATATATATATATGATATATATATATGGCTTAGCTCCATATATATATATGGCACAAGGTCTAGAGACAGAGCATGAAATTTTGACAGATGAGAGAACTAGATCCTCAGTGCATAAAGCCAGGATGTCATCTGGGGAGAATTCTTGGATGAGAAGGGACTTGGGCTCTAAAGGAAACCACAGGCGGTATCAGAAGACTTGCCTTTAATCAAGATTCCTTGTGCCCAAATGCCCAGGAGAAGCTTGTACTGAGCTTCCTAGGGGTGACCCTGACTGACAGCCAGAAAGTGTGGACTTTCCTTCCCTGCCCAGGTTCCTCAGAGGCCTGACTTGGGTCTCACGAGCATCCTCAGCTTCCGTCTTAGTGCTCTGTAACTAACAGATGCACTGGGTTTGTTCACCACTTCCTACTCCTGGTGTTACGTAGTCACTATTTCAATTCCTCCTGCTCAGTGCTGAGACGCTGCCTGGAGAAAGCAGGAGGGCAGGATTAGCAAAGGGGCTTTAAAATCCAACAGCCATCTTATGCAGGATGCCAGAAAGCCCACTGGGATTGACTCTCAGGATTCAATGCCAAAATAATAAAGAAAACCCACCCAGAGTGGTTACACTAGGATTAGCTGTTAAACAAAAGTAGATGATACTTACAGGTTGTAGGTAAGTACTTGGGTTAGAGGTTATAGAGGAGAGTTGGGGGAAATGGAGGATTAAGTGAGGGGCTGAGAAGAGCCCTGGATCTGGAGAGAAGAGGTGAGGAGTTCAATTTCAGTTCTCCTACAAAGAAAATAATCGAGGGAAGTCACAGGGCTTCTCGGGATCTGTTTCTGTAGGTGGTAAATCTGGGGAGAGCTGGCTCTAGGAAGTGGACCTTTTGAATCCCAGTCTCTGCCCAATATCTAACAAACTTCATTTGCCCTTTCCAGCAGGGCTGTGTAACACCAACAACTTGCTTATCCGAGCATCACCAAATCGCTATAGCCGTCACTGCTTTCCATGTGACAAGACTGGCAACAGGAGGGTGAGCAAGCAGCTCTGAGGCGACTGGGATCTAACCAGGCTCTCTAAATCCCTTGCTGTTGTGACTCTTGTTTTATAGTCCATTGTCATTGTGGAGGTACCTTGGGTTCTGCCAGGCTTTGATCTGTGAGGAGGGGCTGTCCAGCCCCCACAGACAGAGCCTTGGCAGCTCACCTTGGAACCGCATCTTCAGGGGGCCCACATTCCTCCTTGGATCTAGATCTGAAGCAGGAACGGGATTTGCAGGGCCTATTCCAAGATGGAAGCCACGTCCTACAAGGTAAATGTGTTTAAATCAAGCTTAGACCCTTGGACAAATCCTGATGGACTCAAAGTTTGCTCCCCTCACAGTGAAGCTACATGCTTCACTTGGGGTCCTGGAAGCAGAGCACGAGCTCAGACAGAACCAGGTGCAAGTGGCTGACTGTGAGGTGATCCCAGGAAACCCCAGTGGGGAGGTAAGGCAGGGGAGGAAGCCGAGGAAGGTGCAGTGTGAGGCAAGGTGCACAGTGGGCAGGGGGCTTCATCCCACTGGGGACACTAGGAAGCAGTGTGCAGCCTGCCTGGGAGCTACCAAGCCCTCCAAGCCCCTGGGCATCGCTGGCACTTCCCGCTCACCTCAAGTGATTATGGAAAGGGTTCCCATAGCCAGAAACATAACATGCACACAAAGCCGTCTCAGGCAGAGTCTCAGGTGTTTGCAGTAAGCACCCTTCAGGGTGTGGAGGTGACCACCATGAGGACGTGGGCAGGAGGCTGGCCGCGTCCTCTGTAGTGTGTAGACATACTAAACTGCCCCGTGTGTGTGAGGCGTTGAGCACATTTTGCTTCTGAGTTCCCGTCATCTGGATCCTTTCACCACTCTTTTTTCTCTGCTGCCCTCACCAACCACCATAATAATAATAATAATCCATCGCAAATGCAGAAGGCTCCTTCTGGTACATCATTCATTGTATTAAGATCTTTCTGTTCATCAGTTATTTCTTTATTCATCCACACAACCAACATATACAGAACATTCCCCAGGCCCAGGAGCTCTGATAGGTTCCACAATGGGGTAAAGTGGAAACAAAACAATGCCATCTCTGCCCTTGCGGAGAAGATGGGTAGGTGGTAGGGGGAACAGGCTGAGCTATTTATATGGCAGTCACATAAATAAATACATATACTGGGATGAAGGTCGTAATGGGAAAACTGCACTGCCTCCAGGGACCTGATCAGCTGAAGGAGAATGAGAGATCAGTTAGGAGAAGAATGTCCAGGAAGACAGTGTCCAAGCTGAAACCCGGAGGATGAACAGGAGAAAACCAGGACAGAAGAGGGGAAGAGCACTTCAGGCAGAGGTGCCCCCAGGTGCCTTGGGAACTCCCAGCCATGCGCCAAGGCCCCAGGGGAAGGTGGGACACAGACCTTTCTAGGAACAAGAGACCAGTGTGATGGACCAGGAGGAGTGAGGCCAAGGTGAGGGAAAGCTGAGGGTGGCCGGCAGACCTGGAGGGAGGCAGGAAGGGGTGTGGGGAGCCACTGACCCATTTAAGCTACAGCAAAGGGATAGAAAAGGGGGAAGAATCTAATTACACTTTAAATGAGTGCTTGATTCCCAGTTTAATTGGTGTGGAAGGTCAGCCATAGTTTGGGAGGCTAGTGAAGACTCCAGGTGAAGCAGCCTGGGAGGACTTGCGGGAGTAGGAATGGGAGACACGAGGCGAGTGGGAAACATCAAGGCAGGACAACATTAGGGCTGGAGTTGGTGGATTGAGGACTGACGAGAGGGAGGTGTCACCGACTCTGAGGTGCCGGCTACGCCATCCACTCAAGTGAAGCAAACAGGAATCACTTATTTGTGTAACGCTAGCTCAGATTCCGGACTGTTATTACCTTGTTTATTTTAGAAATGAGGAAGCAGAAGCTCAGAGAGGTTGAGAAATGTGCCCAACGGTGTGCAGCCAGCACGTGGCAAAGTAGGAGGGCAGGTGGATATTGCAGCCCACGCCCCATCGGTCCCCCACAAGGCATCTTCTGCTGGGAAGGCACCTTCCATGTGGTGTCCATAGTGTCCCTACACTTTCTCTCCAGTTCAGTCGTTCAGCCACTATGCAGGTGTCATCCTCCTGGAAGCCTGATCAGCTGGGTACTATCTGATGGTGTAAGTCCCAGTCTAAATCCAAAGGCCTGAGGACCAGGACAGAGTAAGGGAAAGTCTGAGCTGTAGTTGTGACCTTTACCCAGGAATTGTGCCATATACTGCACACACAAGAAAAACTCAGTAAGCTTCAAGCCAATCAGTAGAATTAATTTGTGCTAATGAAGGTAAGATGCACCCATGTTTCCATAAGCTTTCTGAACATTTCTTTGTACAATGTTTCATGAACTTCATTCAGATCTTCCATGTTCTAGCCTGGTCCCTTGTGAGCCATCAAAAATCCCACAGGGAGTTCCTCCCCCACCATGTGCTGCAGCCCTGGCTCTGTTGAAAAGAAAGGGCTCAGGTTCAGGTCAGAGTCCCATGCAAAACTGCTCTTAGCCCCAAGGTCAGGTTCAAGAAGAAACAGAACCAGTGGTCTCGAGTAGTCATTCTTTGCAAACTTAGCAGTTGTCTTGCTCAAAAACAAACTTTAAGAAAGGACATTGGTGGGCAGTGCCTGTGGCTCAAGGAGTAGGGTGATGGCCCCATATACTGGAGGTGGTGGGTTCAAACCCAGCCCTGGCCAAAAAAAAAAAAAAGGACGTTGGCTTCCCTGGAAATGTTTTATAATCTATCAGTCAGCTCCCTAGAATCTGGACACCCAGGGAATGCTTAAAACAACTTTTAGTTTCAAATATGGACCTTTATATTATGAAATAATGATATTCATTCTAGTAAACCCAATTTATTCACATATTTTATTCACAAAGATTTATTTTTTCATTTTCAGAATCACTTCAAGGGAGTGACATGAGAAATCTAAAGGAAGATCATTGTCCAAAATAAGGTAAACTTGTACCTTGTACCTTGGCCTGACCCTGTTAACTTGGAACCATGAGCATCGGGCAAAATTCCTTATAAAATCCTATATATGTGTGTGTATACATATATACGCATATGTATATGCATACACAGAGACATATCTGGATGTAAACAAAATTCCATTCCACATAAATATATATGCACACACATATATATACATATAGATACACACATACATACATAGTCAATTCCAGAAACCCCAGAGCCACTTCAGAAAACCTATCCTTAAAATTCTGTTCCTTTATAACCACTCTCGCTACCAAAATTTGTATTAGACAATGTTCTCCAGAGAAACAGAACCAATAGATGCCTATCAATTTTTATATAAATAGATTTACATATATATATGTAAGTACATATATATATACACATTTACATATATATATGCAGTAAGAAACTGGCTCAGGTGGTTGTAGAGCTGAGAAGGCCCACAGTCTGCCATTTACAAGCTGGATCCCCAGGAAAGCTGGTGGTGTTGTTCCAGCCAAGTCTGAAGGCCTGAGGACCAGCAGAACTGATGATGTAAGTCTCAGTCTAAATCCAAAAGCCTGAGGACCAGGATAGAGGTAATGTAAAGTCCAAGTTGTAGTTGTGATCTTTACCAAGGAAGTGTGCCATTTACTGCACACAAGAGAAAAACTTAATTAACTTCAAGAAGGGAGTAGGGGGAAGGAAGCTTTGTAAGTTTCCACCTCATGGTTACGATGCTGTTTTTAAGAAAAGTGCCAAGAACCCAGTTACCGACTCCATAGGGCATGACAAGAAAGTGGATGAAAAAATTGACTTCAGAATAATGAAGACCATAGACGAGTAATTCAATCTAGCATACTGGGCTAAGAGTGCCCCAATCCCCAACACACATCCAAGTGTGTGCATGTACACACACACACACACACACACACACACTTTCTAGCATCTGAAATTTCACCAACACTTAGTAACTGCTTTGAACTAAGATATTTCTGATAAAAAACAGTTGTTAAAATGTGAATATCTTACATTGAAGTTAACAGATGAAGCCTTTAATAGCTCTATGTAAAAGTAATATTTTATCAAGTCTAATCTGGGCTGCATAAAAACTCTATGAGGTAGCTCTTGTTATCCCCAGGTATTACATGAGGAAGTCCTGGTTCAGTACAAAGATAATTAAGCATTTCTAAAACCCCTTGATTGTCAGCTGGGATATAAATCCAGGTCCTGGTGACACAAATTCCTTGCACTTTTTACCATTGCCTGCTGCTTCCTTTTCAGATAATAGAGGGCTGGGTGGGTCCTGAAATTAGCACCTAGGAAAGAAATTTTGATAAGGAGTAAAGAACATGCAAAATTAGGGATCCCCTAATTGTGGTCTGGGGCAGACTATTCCCCAGGTCTGGGCCCCTGATGAGGGGATGCCCAGGTGAAACAGGCCAGTCTCCCAATTTGATCTGTGGCTGCTCTTGCTCTCACAGACTTGCCAAGTGGCTCTTCCTCCAAGACTCTGCAGAATACGTACTTCAAGTCACATTGACCTTCATTGCCATTCTAACAGTCCGCACTTTCCCCAACCTTTCAGAGCCCAGGATCCCTCCTCCTTCCCAGTCTACTTTGAGACAAAGAAATGCTGTCCCCACAAGAGGCTTTGGAAACCCCATGTTTCCTGGCATAAACTCTGAACCCAGAGAGGCAGCAGAGAGCATCTGGGAACAGAAATTTAAAGAGCTATTGGTTGGTTCTGGTTCTGACAATAGCAGCAAAGGCTAAATAAATAATGTAATGTTCCTAATCACGGAGTTGGGCAGATAGCAATTACAACTGCATTACAGGGATTACTCATGTCAGTCTCTGCACCTGAGATCAAACTGGGCTAATTTGCCACTCTTATTTTAATTTCCATCAATTAGAAAAATAAATTGCCAATAAAAGCTCGTATTTTAAAAAGATTAATTTTAACCTTTGCTAAAGTACTCATATAAAAGCAGGCAGAAGAGCTTCCTGAGTGACTGGTAATTGACCAAGGTCAGGAGAGAGATGATGTGAAAAATACTGCCCCCCCCTAAAAAAAAAAAACCCCAGCAGAACACTAACTACCAGGGTGGGGGAGTGAGGAACAGAAAAGGTTTTCTGAAACAAAGTTCAGCTTAGAATGAAATACATGTGAAAACTGAAAGTCGGGTTTAGAATGTAATATGCTCATGAAACGATTTCCCCCTTTAATTTATGCATCGATTATGTCCCCAAGTATTTATTGAGCACCTCCGAGGTGCTGAGTTCTAGAAAGACAGTGATAAAGTCTGTACCTGCAGTACCTGCCTTCACAGAGTGTTCAGCTTTGTTGGAGAGGCCATCATTGGGCACATAGTCACAAAACTGTAGTATCAACTGGAGTGAGGGCAGCTGTTGTGGCATGCAATGGGGTGACATCAGTTAAAGTGAAGAGGTCAGAAGAGTGACCCCTACAAGGAAACCTGAACAATGAATTAGAGTTAGTCCAGCGGGAGAGAGGGGGATCAATCTGGGCAGAAGGGATGGACTGACCAGGTCAGGAGGCAGGAAAGATACTGAAGGATCTCTGGAGTAGCATGACTGAGTCACCAAGGCTTGACTTCAGCTCAGGCTCCATGCACAGCCTTTCTCAGCCTTGCTCCATTCAATCGAATTATCTTTATTTTATTGATTTGTCTTCACGAAGCCTAAGACCACAGAATCAGTAAGGCTTCTATGTTAGTACCCAGGGATGCTGCAAGCCTCTGGGGAGAACTCACTCAAGTTTCTTTTGGGGGGAAAGGGGGATGTAACAGAGAAACTTTGGTGGCTCCAGTGGGCTCCCTGAGGTCTCTTCCAGACCCTTGATGGACACCCACTGCCCCACAGGTCTGTGCTCAGTGGTATGTTGTCATCTGGAGAGACATTGGATCTCTAGATTCCTTTCATAGTGTACCAGGGCAAATGACAGTCCAAAATGACACATGCATCATAAGCAATGGAGTGAAACAAAGGAAAATGGGGAGGACAGAGTAGACTGCTGCCATAGTGTGGAACTAGGCCACGTGGGAATGCTAAGAAAAGGGAAGGAAAGGGGGACTGTGAGCTCGGCTGAAACTTAGCTATTGGCTGTGCGGTGTGAGCTAGGGGCCAAACAGGGTGATAGGCCTCACCTGCTTCCAAGGAGGGAGCTAGGTCTCGACTACTTCCAGAGAGAGAGAGTGGCAGGTGTTGGCCATCTCCAGGGGGAGTGATATGTCTTTGCTGTCTCCAAGAAGTTGAGCCTGGGTCACTGACCAAGAAAGACAAAGTACAGCAAAAAGAAAAAAGTCAAAGGAGAAGGCAGTTCACCTGTGATGAGAGTGGGGCCGAAGGTCCGGGCCCAGTGGGAGGTTAACCAACACAAGCCCAGGGTTCTAGTCCTGCTGTTAATGGTGCTGCTGAGACAGCAAACCAGGCATCTATGTCCTGGCCACTATGTTTTCTCCCCATTGTGATTCTGTTACTCTTTTCATATCAGGTGAGACTTAACCAGGTGGTCCCCTGGCTGAGATGTGGGACCCTAGAAAGGCAATCTAATAAGTAGCAGGTGGGTCTCTTCCATACTTTACGGACCTTCTTCCCTCATGATGCTTTGGGCCACCTAGTCCTCGCACACCTTTTGGTTTGGTCTCAGTCTTCCCAGCTAGGTGGATGTTTGCTGCAAGCAAGAACTACCTGGCATCTTAATCAGGGTTTGTTTCCACAGCACTGGGCATTGGCTCCTGGGACTTGTCAACTGGAGGCCATGACAATGCTTGAAAAAGGCTTCCATGTTGAAGGTCTGCCACTCATCACCCTCGCTGGGAGAGCAGATACCAGGAGAAAACATAAAATATAAAAATTATGGTTTTCTGCTGAGAAGTCTGGAAGAAACCTCCCTAATGACCCAGCCAGACCTCCTGGTTATACAAGAGACAAAATTCCAGTACCCCTGGAAGGGATTATTACCCAAGAGGGCAGAGGTAGGATGAAAGATCTAGCTTTCAGCACTTGGTATCTCTCCCTGCTGCATAGTAACACCAAAGTGTTCTTTCCAAGATTATTCCTGCCAAATTTTCAACATGATTCTCACCATGATGTCTTAGAAGACCAAAGAATCTAAGGCTTAAGCTGGAGCATCTAGAGCAGGGGTCCTCAAACTTTTTAAACAGGGGGCCAGTTCACTGTCCCTCAGACTGTTGGAGGGCTGGACTGCGGGATCTGGGACAAGTCAGCTGCTAAGCAGGACAGGCAGTGGCAGCAAAAACACCTGGTGGGCCAGATAAATGTCCTAGGCAGGCTGCATGTGGCCCGTGGGCTGTAGTTTGAGGACGCCTGATCTAGAGAGAGAGTTCAGGGCCAAGAGTATGCCTTCTAAGACTCTGCTTCTGCTTCAACCTTTGCTGGCGTGCTCTTTATGCATAGTTTATAAATTTATGATTGCTTCCTAAATGGAGTATAAGCACCATGAAGGCAAAAGCCAGACCCAGGTTATTGACCCCTGTATCTAGGGCTAGGGCAATGTGCTTGGTGCAAGGTCAGACAATAAAAGAATATAATTTTCATGCTTGAATAAGTACATGGATATATAGCCTCCCTTTCAATCTTTAATCCAAGAATCCCTTCCCCAGGTAATTCCAACCTTATCAACCTCTCTGATACCCACTGATCTCTGTGGCATAAACTTTTAGGTAAATAACAACTGGTTAGACCCAGTGCTGGGAGAACTGGTGTGGGTTGGATTAATTTGGGGCTTATCAATTTTCTTGTTTTGTCTGATGAAGACAGAACCATGCAGTTTCTTTTCATTTCAGGCTTTGTGAAGAAACAACATGCATTATTTAAAGAGCAACAACAAAAATAAACCCTTCTAAATATTGCACATTCATTCCCAAGCAGAAGATTAATACAATAATAACATCTTGGGTATGGAAAACAAACAGTCAGCGAAATGCAAACCTGGCTGAGAAAAATTGCTTTCTTTCTTGGAGAAGAGTCACAGGAGACTGGAGAACAAATTATTTTTCTCAGCTTTGGGCCTTTGGGGTATCAAAACTCCCTGAAAAAGATTATGTATCGTGGAAAGTGTTAATGTACTTTATTATTCCATTTCTCTCTGACGGATTCCTTGGAATCAATAAAGGTACTTACCGATTAAGAATTTCATTAGGCTGCATTCTGCACTGCAATACCAGGAATCTCTTAGATTTATATAACACCTGTCTTAAACAAGTTCTTTCGAAGCAATGGTGGAGGACAAATAGATTCTCCTGCTGTGTGGTTCCAGTGAATCATGTTCAGGGTGTTTGCTCCCTGATAGCTCACTGAGCCTTGGGTAGGACAGAGCTTATGTAAGGATTACAAGTTTTCTGTATGTTTATATTTCTTTTTGTATGTTTTAAAATAATATATAATTCCACTAAGGATGTTTTAAAAAAAACTGGCCTGCAAGATGAAAGGAAGATAACGACTACTCTTTATAGAGAACTTGATTTAGTACTTGGCATTTAGCTGGGAAGATGAGACAGGAATATGAGGAAGATTGACTAATTCTGCAAGGCAAGAATGAAGCAAAAAGTCACAAGGCAGTTCTTTGAACAACCATCTCATGAAGGCTATAAGCTGATGGAGTTGGGGATCCAGAGAAAGGTGTTTCCCATGAGGGGTGTTGTGTTCCGAGAAGAGAGAAATTGACCTTGAGGGGAAGAAATACGATTGGTAGAAATGGCACTGAAACTATTCTGAGCGGCATCCAAGGGTGACAAGGTATTTGTGTTAATTATGCATTTCCTGTGATTTTTATCCATCCCAAACTCATTCATGATGATAATGATCAATGATAAAATGTAAAGACCTGAATGGGCATCATCAGATAAAGGGAAAGAAATGAAGATCAGTATTCTACCGATGCTGACCTACCAGTTTGGGCTCAGAAGCTCCTGTTTTGCTATGTTTTTCCACATTAACTACATTGTAAACCTTACAACCATAGAAGATTCAGTAATGAGAATATTCCATAGTTTTTTGATTTAACCATCCTTTGATTTCTTAACTATATTAAAGTTTTTTGCTAAAACAACCTGCTCCAATGTAAGACTTAACACCAACCAGATCTTTTGAGTGCTATGAACAATATGGGCTAACAAAAAGTACAGAAGTCTCTCACTTATAAAGCTGACCCACTGTCAACGATCCAGACCCATTTATGTATTTGTGTTCATTTGGCAAAACTTATAATGAATAAAATCCCCTTATCTGAAAGCTTGTGTTGTGCTGAGTATTGTCAAAGATGTTAAAGCCTTCGGTTGAGTTGATTCTCTGGAACTATGAACAGTCTCTACACAGACATATGTTAGGGAAAAGAGAAGCAATTATCAGAATGACAGCATCCAAGAAAGGTGTCAAGGGGCAATGGTGGGTAAGGGGGCAGGTGGAGGAAGACAATTACATTCAATCCATTT
The DNA here is from genome assembly GCF_000181295.1 of Otolemur garnettii. Lineage (NCBI taxonomy): Eukaryota > Metazoa > Chordata > Mammalia > Primates > Galagidae > Otolemur > Otolemur garnettii. Next base: position 1,326,733 of record NW_003852603.1, on the reverse strand, counting down.
ATATTTCTTTAACATGTGGTAGGGTTCTCTTTGCTTGTGTACACAGGAATTTCTTGGACCACGCACATTTAGAGAGATACAGTACATGGGGTTCATGTTAGAGAATTTTTTTTCTCAAGTTCCATGAAATTCTTTCACTATATGATGAAAACACAGCAACCACCCTTGAAAACAGTTTTGGTTTCTATTCTACACACCCAGGGCAGCTTTCTTCGAGCCAGTCTCCTTCCAGTGCATTCCAGCTTTAGTCTTATTTTTCCCCTCAGTGCCTGCCAACATATCCATCGTTTTCCTAAAGTTAATAAAAAGATTATACAGTAGTAAAATCTACCAGGAAAGTTCTATGGCTTGATAAACACCTCTTCTTCCACCTCCATACTAATTAATTTCAGTTCTAATCACTTCATTCTTTGTGTGAAACAAAACATCTAAATTTGTTCCTCATAACCTTTGTCTACCTTCAGATTCCTAAAAATACCTCAAAACATGCATAAACATAAGGTTCTGAGAAGCAGGATTTATCTCTTACTTCTTAGCATTTTTTAGCTTGAAAACGTCATTGTCAGAGAAATCAGATGCAAAACATTCTTTTAGCCAAAGAAAAATTTCCTATATCTTTGTGATGCTACTTATTCAAAGTAGATTTTCCTTATTTTGGTTTCAGATCCCATTAATTGCACTATTTATTTCTTTTCCCTTTGAAATTCTTACTCATCTGTTCTTGCTGTCTCCTGAATACATTTCCAACTAGTAGGAAGCCCTAAATGATGAATAAAATCATAACCTTTCCAGGCTCGAGGCACTGATATTTAAATTGTGTTTACTGATAGCAATAGGCTTTTTAGAAGAAAAAAAGGTTAGCATTAAATTACAAATAAGAGGTCTCTTGATCAGGCAATCCATGGGTTCTAGGAAGGGGTGCCAGTAAGCCTCCTTAGTGGGTGGACTGTACACTATCAAAGAACAGGGGCAAGAAGACATTGCAGCTCCTTCTAGGTCCTTCATGGAACAATAAAAAATGGTTTCAGGCAATTTTCCTGCTTCTCAAATACATTGGATCCTGCAATCTCATTACTAGGGATCTACCCAGAAGAAAAAAATAATAATTTTATTATAAAGACATTTGCACTAGACTGTCACAACTCAATTGACAATCGCTAAAATGTGGAAACTTAAATGTCCAGCAACCTAGAAATGGATTTACAAGCTGTGGTATCTTATACCATGGAATCCTACTCAGCCATTAAAAAATGGAGACTTTGTACCTTTTGTATTAACTTGGATTGAGTTGGAACACATTCTTTTTAGTAAAGCATCACAAGAATGGAGAAGCAAAAATCCAATGTCTTCAATTTTAATATGATAATCTAATACAAGGTAGGGGTAGAGGAATGAGGGTGTGGGGAGAAGAGAGACGGGCAGGGGTTAAGAGGTTATGGTTTATGACATACCTCTTGGGGGCGGAGCACAATTATGAGAGGGATTTCATCTAACAAATGCAATCAGTGTAACCTAATTCTTTGTACCCTCAATGAATCCTAAACAATAAAATAAATGAACAAGTAAGTAAATACACATCCTTGGGGAAGAGGACAAGTAATGACACAGAGAAAAGCATGCGTGGGAAGTCAGGACACCTGGATTCTAGTCCTTGGCTCATCCTCAGGCTACACATTTGATCTTTGACTAGTCTTGACACTTTTCCATTGGCTTCTTTATTTGTGGAATGAGGAATTGAGTGAAGAAAGTTATCTCTTCTAATTTTGATGGATAGTGATGTTATGATTTGAAGATGCAAGTAAAATGGATGAACTGAATTCTGAGTATCAGTTTCTCGTTCATTATGAGAAATCTAGAAATCTTGCATTATGAAAATCTAGAAACCTTCACCATACAGACAGGGAGGGTCATGTTCTACCATCTGGTGAGCTACTCTACCTTTGAGGTTGGGGGACAGCTGGAGCAGGTGAAGGTGTGGAAATGGTCCAGTGCAATCAAGGGTAAAAGTCACCACCTTGGTGGGCCCTTTTCTGGAATTCTGAATCAGTGCATTTCAAGGCTCAGAGGGCGTTTTGTGGCATCCAAATTGACTTCATTAGTGGTTGAACGAGGCTTATTTTTAATGGAACTAATTGCATTATTGGTTGACAAAGTTGTTATTTTTAGAATCTGCCTTATAGTCTTTTATGAAAATCTTTGTTTTATCTCTTTAGCATGGCATGCAAAAACTAGTATTTCTTACTTGATATATTTATAGATTTCTGCATTTTCCCAGAAAAAAATATTAGGGTCTATGTGAAATCCTGCCATAGTCAACTCCACACCAAAGGTGGGATGCCTGGGGGATCATCTGAATGATAAAGCTTTCCTTTCTAAGGCTCTTAGCCCACCTCTCTACCTTTCTTTCAGCCCCCATCACTGTTCTTTCTAATTGGACATACAGCCCTTTTGTCTCCCCCCAATGGCCTCTGCAGGATGAAATGTCTGACTTCATCTTCTGTTATTTTTATTCTCCTGCTTTGAAGGGTTCAAAATGAAGCAGTGTCTTAGTAGGCTGACTGCCTCAGGCTAGTGAATGTCACGTCAGGTTCACATGAAGAAACTGGTTTCTTGTCTTGAGCCCTTCTTGCTCATTCTTGAGGCTGGATTGATGTGCCATGTGGGGCATTGAGCAAGACATTAGAAAATAGGTAACCCTCTGGAGATACTTGCCTTGGTAGTTTGGTGGGTGGAAATCATCTTATGACTGGAATTACTGGAGTCCAGGCCAGGGCCATTTGATCTATTTGCTCTGCCTGGATGGCTGACTCATTAATTTGATCAAAGCCTGAGCCCATCATGTTGCATTGTAAGTCCTTGAGCTGACTGGGGTTTAGAAAGAAACAGAGAGAGAAAGTTGAAAAGGAAGATTCTTCTACAGAATGAGGGGGAGCTGTCTGGGAGATCACATTCTTCCTGTGAGAAAATGAAATAATGTCCCTGCATGTTCACACACATGAGAGTGACTTGCCCCTTTCAGACCATGTCCTATTGTCATCCATCCCCCTGGGTGACATATGAGGTGCTCTTTATTTAATTGATGACCTTTCATGAGAGGGGTAGTGTTAGAAGGTTCTAGAGGGAATTTTCTGCCATTATTCGCTGGTTAGGACTTACCTGGGATCTTACCTTTATGTCTACTTAGCCCAAGATGGTTCTTTCTTTACCTATTGTCCTGGATATTTATTAATAACATCCCCTTTCCCTAACAAAGAATCCTGGTTTGGATATTAAGTGATGCAGGCAACATAGCTTTGTCATGCTGTGTGTCAAGAAGTCCTGATTACCTGGACCCAGATGATGAGTTTAAAGTATATTTTGGCCCATGTATATAAAGAGCTCTTGAAGTCACAAAATAAAACCTCCCCATCATAAACATTCATTAGCAAGGTGAAAAGGGAAGTCAGAAAAACCGGTTTAATTCCCCATATTTTTCATCACTATTCCCTGCTTAGTATGGGGTGTGGGTTGTCATGGTGATAAAGTAAAACTCATTTAAAGGAAAATCTTTAAGGGTGTCACACTGCTGAGATGTCCCATCACATATTCTCATGATGTTTCGGGGCAACAGTTGGTCAATAGAATAGTCAGGGCTACGGGAGTAGCCTTGGTTCTGACCACTTCATTAGACTTGTGTTTGTGTTAGACTGGCCTTTTCCGGTGTCTCTTTTTAACTCTTTTTTCTACCCCAGTCCCCTCTCTCTGCACTCTATTCCTCACACCCAGAGGTAAAATGGCTCATTTGATTTTGACAAATGGTTAAATTAAAAATATACCTGTAGAGTTGAGTAGACTGTGTAAGTGTTGAGTTGCCATGGGACTGCTTTATGGTTGATGGAGTCTGGTTGGTTCTTTGTTTCCATGTTTTGTATTCTGCCACCAAGTAACAGGAATACTTCAATTAATTGTCATGGGATGGTTAAGTCAGTTGTGTTGTGTCCTAATTCTGTTTAATCAATCAGTGTCTCTGGACTCCTCACTGACATTTTGGCAGCATAGCAATTAAGGAACTACTTGTCCTGTTCATAGGTAATGAGTGGTAACAAGACAGACAAATCTAAGCTGTTTTTAAAATTTTCCCCAGGTTATATCTTTTTTAAAAGGAGAACATTAAGTACTCTTCCTTATATACCCATGATTTAAAACCATGACTTTCAAAATGAACCAATTCTTTAAATAGTACTATGTAAACTAGGGTTCTTACTAGTTTATGGGGTGTACATTTGAAAATGATGGAATTTATGGTATAATAAACTAATGCTGAAAAACACTCAGGCCACTTGTGTAACACTTTCCAAACCACTAATATGTAAAACACTAGAATATTTATGAGCTTTGTCTTACCATCCTGAAAATCCAAAAATGATTGCCATTCCTTATATATCCTCCACAAAGACTGGCCATGAACTAACAATACTGATTACAAGGTCAATGCTGGAACTGCCTCACATTTAAGTAATGATGATCAATTTATGTAAAGATCCTTTACCTAAGTATCTTCTTATGATTCTTCAGCTACATGATGAGGTATTATTGCCTCTGCTTTGCCAATGGTCAAAGGCTGGAGATGAAGATTTGAAGCTAGAGATGTAGAGTGGGAATTACTAGGGGCCCTCCAATTTTGGAGAATAATAGGCTACACCACTTTCCATCATTTTATAAAAGAGTAATGATAAGCTGTTGTAGGAACTATTTGAAGGAAAGGAATTTTATTTTCTTTAGCTTATTTGTCATGAGAACTAGTCTTATCTGCAGAAAGATCATGTAATATATTTTGCAATCAAAGTGTAGTTTAATCTTCTAAGGGTAGAATTCTAGTTACCAACTATGATCATGAAATATTATAGATTGAGAAACAGAAGCAATGCCTTTATTTTTGCTCACCCCTGATTCACTCCATAACTTCGCCAAGCATATTGTCCATAAGTGATCTTACATCTAATATATCCTAAAAAATTTGAATATACTTTTAAGAATGAAAAATTTTATACCTATTTTTCCCTCCCCAATAGAAATGTTACCATAATAAACTGATAAACGACTAAATCATTACTTATGAGTATCTCTATTTAGTCTCAAAATATACTGAAGAAAATTCAACATGTAACTGCAGGTTGGCATCCACCTTAATGAATAGAATAAACACTAGTGAAGTGAAACCAGGGACCCAGCCACAAAATCAGACACAAGAAGGCTACAGATCCCACTCAGGAAAGAATGCACCAAAGACATTCACTTTTTTTTTTTTTTTTAATGAAAAGACCCAGTATACCAGCTTTACTTTTTAAACCTAAGCTTAACATTACATATTTAAACAACTGTCAAATCTTACTAAGATGCCAGCATTCATGCACAGCTAGAAAATATCCTTAATTTATAGTAAAACAGAAATGTGTTACCATTAATGTGTTAATATCTTTCACTACTAAATAATTAAAAAACCAAAATCATTTCTGTAGAAGATTCATCCTACAGTGTTAACTTCACAGCAAGCTGATGCTACTTGGCTCATGACACAATGGAAAAGCAGGTCTATGCTGGTGTTAGTGTAAACTTATGTTCTACCACTACTGAGGAGTAAGGGCTCACCTGGAGTACATTTAATAAAAAAGCAAAGTGCATAGAGATTTACAACAATTTTAAAGACAAATAAATGGTCCTCTTATGTGGTCCCAACAGTAAACTCAAAAGTCTATGACAAATATGGCTCCAATGAGCGGTTTATAAATACCCAGATTAGGTACAGTGACACTGAAAGTCGAGTTTGTTTGAAATCTTCAAAAAAAATGTTCCTGTTAATCCTCAAATGGTACTTGTTACAGCTAACATTTATGTTAAAAACATATGCGTTGAATCACTTGCTATCCAAGTGCTGCAGCTCCTTACCATTTATTGTCAGTGACTTTAGCTGGGCGGCTTCCTCAACTTCCACTCTTTCTTGACCATTCTCCATTATGCTCTTTTCAGTGATCTTTCTGCCAGTAACTATTTTTGTAGAAGTCAATACAGACATGTTCCCCAATCCCACTACCATCAAATGATGTGGAAGAGAATGAAGTGAGCCCCGGTTGATCTTGAGACTCAAATAAAGTAAATCCTGCCGGAAATCCCACAGAAAATCCTGTATTAAAAGAAGAAAATCCACTTCCAAAAAGTGGAAGTCCACTGAAGGCAGAGAGAAATGACCCTGCCCCTCAGTTTCTGCTTCCTTGGGTCTTCAAAGAAGTCGAATGAAAATGAGTGTCTTCCACCAAATAATTCCCTGAAGACATCCTCTGGGTTATGGAATGTGAAGCCAAACTCAAAAGGATTGTCAAAATGACTTCCATCAACTCCACCATTTAATCCTGCTTTGCCATGTTTGTCACAAATGTCCTGCTTTTTAGGATCTGATAACATCTCATACTCCTCAGCTACTTGTCTGAGTTTTCTCTCTGCTTCTCCATTCTCGGGGTTTTTATCTGGGTGCCAGTTTAGCATCAGTTTTTGGCACATATTTTTAATATCCTTGGCTGAGGCATGTCTCTGCACACCCAGAACTTCATAGTAATCCACCATGTTTTAAATAATTGTTGGAACAGGTCCCTGGAGTGGACGGCTGACTTGGGACAGAGGGAGGGTGCGGCAGCCCTGGGCTTCTGGAGACTCCTGCACGGCTGTGCTGGTCCACATCATTTTTTGAAATGCATTTATTTTGTAAATAGGATAAGTAGACTGACCATATACATTTAAATGTCCATGATCCAAGTTCCTAACCACGAGTTCATTAGGGTCTTCTCAGCCTGAGGCTAGATGTGCAAGCGGTGGCAGGCAATGTGTTTCTGGATTTTCACACTGCTGGAGTAGATGATGTGTTTGCTGTAAGAAACTGTGTTTGCTGTGCACGGGGGAAAACTTAATGAAGCATTCTGCATGCAGGCAGGATGATATTGATGCTAATCATTGCTGCTAACTCCTGGACTTGAAAACAGATGGCAAAATCTGTGATTTCTTGCACAAGTTGAGGTGGTGAGTTGATCCTGTTTGGTTTCCTTTTAGAAGTCTCTTTTCTTTTTCTGGTATTGTTTTAACTTCCTATTTGAAAGGACAATTGTCACAGAAACATTTAAGTAATATATGTGAACATGTGTGTGTATAAATGTGTCTGTATAAAACTAGCTTTACTCCATAAATCTACTTTTCTCAAAGGGAACATAATAAATATAGTTGGAAACACCATCTTGAGAAACATTCAACAGGAAAAAAAGAATAAGGAGATAACTTTTCAAGAAGAATCCAAATAGTTTAGTCATTTGGATGGCTCAGTTCTGGGGTGTCCAAAATAAGTCCTTCTCAATCAGACCCTCCTCATTTTCCACTTGATTTTCTTTGTTATAAAAGTACCTGGGGAAAAGTGTGGACCCAAAGTTGGTTAAGCCAACCAGACATGGCACTTCCATGTCACCTTCCCGGAAACAAGGAACATTGACTATGTTGTTGTCTGTTTCATTCTTAAGGTTCTTGCCAAGTCAGAGGCTTGTAAAAGCAGCACCGCCACTGTTGGTATTGTGGCATTGTGAGTCCCCTAGCTCCCTCTCCCATCTTCTTGCCCAGAGTCACCATCATTGTGTTTTTTAGTCACATGGAAAATGTTTAAGATTCTGTTAAATCTTCAAGAGGCACTTGGTTGATATCTCATTCCAACTGTTCTCATACACAAATGCAAATGTCAAGTGAACTGGCAGCAAGCCTTGATTCATTTCAGGACATATGTACCTGTTTTGTTTGAGAGTTAACTGTTTACAAGAAAATTAGAATTCCTGAACTTATACTTTTACACATTAAGGATGTGAACTCAAATGGCCTGAGCTAGGTCTCGGGCATGAGCATCTCCAGCATTGGGGTCCTGCTGACAGGTTCCCAAACACCCTGGGAAGTGGAAGAGCTACTGTCATCAGTCCCACAAGTCATAGTTCCTATGAAAGAGAGAGACCCTGGGACATGAAAGAGCCTTTTATCACTTTGAAAACCGTTATTACTGTGGAAAAGCAGAACTTTACCACCTCCTAATGATTTTATTAAGTAGTAAGCTACCTGAACAAGCCCCTTTTGAGTGTTTTAAACAAATCACCTGACTTTTAAACCTCTCTAAAGAGACTATATAATACAGAATAATATATAATGTTAAGAAAAATAAGAATAATCACTCTTTTATCTTTCAAAGGTGATAGTGCTCATTTGTAATTCTCACATAAGATGCAACCTTGAGTTATATTTCTGAGACAATCAGACCTCAAATTAATTATTTTAAAAATATAATAGTATCTGGCCAATGCTTTAAGCAAATAGATACAATGCAGGATTATACTTCCAAGTAAGCTTTACACTCTTTATGCAGCATCCCATGGGTTAGTCAAACACCCACTCCAGATGATTGACCAACAAGCAAAGGGGACTTGACATCTCTTGTCCTTGAGACTTTTAGAACTGCCTTTGCCTTTCTGTATAAATATGGACACAGTGCCAACTCACAGACAGAAGAGCATGTTGTTGATTTGTCTGGCTATCAGTGGAGATCACTTTTCATTAAGCTACCTGCAAAGGACTGAATATTTGTGTCTCATGTAAAATTTGTATGTTGATTGATGGTGATGTTTGTTCCTTTCTTGTTGATTTGCTTGAGTTCTTTTTATATTCTGATCACTAGCCCTTTGTCTTATTCCTAACATATAAATATCTTCTCCCATTCTGAAGGTCATCTGTTTACTTTGTTGACTGCGTCCTTAACTGTGCAGAAGCTTTTTAACTTGATCAAGTCCCATTTGTTTATTTTTGTTGAAAAGAAGTATATAGGGAATTCTCAAAGAACTAAAAGTACACCTCTCATTTGATCCCGTAATCCCATTACTAGGCATCTACCCAGAAGAAAAAAAAATTCATTTCACTATAAGGACATTTGTACTTGAATATTTACAGCACCTCAATTCACAATCACAAAGGTGTTGAAACAACCTGTGTCCATTAACATGTGAGTAGGTTAATAAACTGTGGTGTGCGTATACCATGGAATACTATTTAGCCATAAAAAGATGAAGACTTTGCATATTTTGGATTTACCTGGATGGATTTGAAGAATATTATCCCAATTAAAGTATCTTAGGAATGGAAAAGCAAACATCCCATGTACTCAGTACTAATCTGAAAATAGTAGATCAGCAACTACAGGCCCACAGGAGAGAAAAACACAATTAAATTCAAGAAGAGGGGAGAGTGGAAGGAGATCGTTAAGTTGCCCCATAAAGTACAATGTAAGGGTATATAGCACATCTCCTGGGTGAAGGACTCAATTACAACTTAGACTTTGGGCTTTAACTTACAAAGATAAATGATGTAATTTACCTTAATCACCTATACCCTCATATTAACCCAAAATAAAAAAGATTAAAACAATAAAATTTATATGTTGAACTCTAATCTCAGTGGCCATTAAATAAAAAATTCTTATCTCAAATTAAAAGTTTATTTTATCTGAAACAAAAAGGGTATAATTAGTCAAAGTTACACCCAAACTGTTAACACAGTTTTGCCTTTGTAAAGGTAGCTTGTTTATGCCAGTAGACAAGAACCCTGGAGAGAGAGTGACAATGAGCTCAGGAAAGGCACTTTTTATAGCTTGTTGAGGACTGAATATTTTTCCTTGCAAGAAGTGGTCAAAATCTTGTAAGAAGTGGTAATCAGTTGGTGGAAGTTCTGGTGGATACAACAGATGACAGAGAAGTTCCAAGTTCAACTTCTGTAGTTTGAGCAGCATTATTTGTGCGATATGTGGTTAAGCGTTGTCTTGCAAGAGGATTGTCCTGTCTCTATTGACCAATCTCAGCAGCTTAATTGAGATTTGTCCAATTGGTTGCAGTAGACATTCATTGTAGTCACTTGATTAGGTTTCATGAAGCTGTGATAAATAATTCCAGTGCTGGACCACTAAATAGATACCAGTAGTTTTTTGATGAATATTCACCTTTGGAATGTATTTCAGAGCTTCATCTTTCTCCAACCACTGTGTCAAATGCATGCAATTGTACAAAAACAATTCATTTTTCATCTTATGTAACAATAGCTGTAGAAGTGCTTCACTTTTATGTCATAACAGCAAAGGAAAGCATGCTTCAAGATGATTTCTCTTCTGATGCTCATTTAATTCATGTGGAACCCATATATCCAGCTTCTTTACCTGGCTGGTTTGTTTTCAAATGGCCTTATAGTGTTGGAATAATAATGTCAAATGTTGCTGCTAATTCACACATAAGATTGAGATGGATTTGCTTCCACAGCAGCTTTCAACCCATCATTATCCAACTTGAGTTGCCCATGTGGCTCATTTTCAAGATTAAAATCACCAGAACGAAATTTCTCAAACCATCAATGTTCTGTGCATTCACTAGCCACGTCCTTCTCAAACACTTCATTGATATTTTGAGGTGTCTGTGCTGCATTGATCCCACAAGAGAACTCATTTTAAAATAACATGAATTTTTACTCTTCTGTGGTATTACAAAAATTGTTCTAAAGAACATATGAAAGATATTCACAAACCAAAGCATACATTTGAAAGAATGAGGATGTACTTGCATGATAAAAATAAGACAAGAAGTGTCAAACTGACATGTCATAGATAACTATCAATCTTAGTACTGAAGAAAATCAGACATTTCATATTTGGAAGTAGGGTCTTTGATAGATAATTAGATCATGAGGTTGGAGCCCTCATGAATGTTATTAGTGCCCTAATTAGAAACTGGACAGCTAGCTCACACTCCTTCACTGTGTGAGAATACAAAAAGAAAGCAGCAGTCTACAACTTAGAAGAGAGTTCTCACCAAAACCTGACCTTGCTGGTTCCCTGATCTTAGACTTCCAGTCTCCAAAACTGTGAAAAATGAATTTCTGTTATTTATAGATCACCCAATATAGGGTACTTTGTTGCAGCAACCAACCTGAACCAAGATACTATCTGAATTTTATTCCTTCATCCCAACTGTGATCAGCCATATACATATGTACACATGTTTTTGGTAGAGACTAGCCATAGGTCTTGAGCTTATTGGTGTGATCCTTGGCCAACCTCAACCATATCTATTTCTGCAGTGTACAGTTCAGCTGTTCTACTGTCCCTCTACTGATCACCAATCTACCTTCCCCGTTATTCAAAACATTGTTAGTCATAATGGCACACTGTTTTTTCCAAGCATGACTGCAATATGTTCTATTCCACATGGTGGAATGTGATTTCAACACTCCCCTCATTGAGTGTTGGAATATGTGTCTCCTATCATTGCACACAAATAAAACTTTTTCATTGTCATGATGAAGAAAGCATAGTGTAAATAATGCTATGTTACTTCCAAGGATGGATTGTAAACATGTTATGCATTCCTGCATTTTTTTTTTTTTTTTAGAACTTGGCCTTGGAACTCAGCTCCATGAAGGAAAACTAAAATAGCCCACAGAGAGAAACCAAATGGAGAGTCTATGTGTAGATGTTTCAGCCAATAGCCCAGCTGAGATCCCAGACAACTGTCAATAAAACCACCAGATATATGAGTGGTAATGCCTCCAGATGATCCCAACCCCAGTTACCTAGTTGCTCTGTTTGAATCTTTCCAGTTTAGCCCAGGCATTACAGAAAAGAGACAAGCCATTCTCACTGTGCCTCATCCAACCCCAGATCCACAGAAGTGTGAGCAGAATCAAATGGCTGTTTTATGTCATAAAGTTTTAGGGAAGTTTGTTACACAGCAGAGCTTAGATATGGCTTTCTTGCAAGCCCTGAAATAGAAAATCATATACCATCCTGAACCTAAAACATTAAGGTTTTAACAAGTTTCAGGCTTCAATGAGAGACATCTGGGCAGGTCTATTCTACCTTTAGGATGACCTTCCCCCATTGTCAGAATACTTAAGCTCTCATACAGACCCCCAGAACACAATTTATTAATAGTTTAGCTTAATTGAATGCCTCTAATGCCTTGGAGGCACATCATAACATTCTCAGTTTTATTGCTTAAATAATCACCAGGAAGAGCATTCATCCTTCTCCCAGGGCCACTGATACTTGCTCTTAACTGAGTTACTTCACATGAATCCTTCTTTCTACACATATCTGAAAAGGAAGAAAA